>NC_062296.1:41968533-42278729 GCF_902655055.1 Lutra lutra
TGTATAAGGTCTATATAGGAAAACTACAAAACTCTGATAAATGACCAAAGAACTAAATAAATGGAAAGATATCTCATGTCAATGACTAGGAAGGCTTGATAGTGTCAAGATGTCAGTCCTTCCCAACTTGATCTACAGATTCAATGTAACCCCAATCAAAACCTCCGGAGGAAATTTTGTGGAAACCAATACATTGATTCTAAGGTTTATGTGGAGAAGCAAAGATGCACAATACCTGATACCATACATAAGGAGAAGAACAAAGTTGTATGACAGACATTACCAGATTTTAAGGCATATGATAAAGTTATAGTTATCAAGACAGTGTATATTAATGAAGGTATAGTCAAATAGATCAATAGAACAGAATAGAGAGCCCAGAGATAGACCCAACATAAATATATTCAACTGGGCCACCTAGCTGGCTCAGTTGGTTAAGTGTCTGCCTTCAGCTGAGGTCATGATCTCAGGGTCCTGGGATCGAGTCCCACATCAGGCTCCCTGCTCACAGGGGAGTCTGCTTCTCTCTCTGCCCTTTCCACCTCTCATGCTCTCTCTCTCTCTCTCACTTTCTCCCAGGTATGCAAGGCTGGTTTGAACTCAGTTAATGTAATCCATCACATCAATAAACAAAAGAAGAAAAATCACATTATCATATTAATTGAGATGCAGAAAAAGCATTTGACAAACTCCAACACACATTCATGATTAAAACAAGATAACAAGAAAGCAAGATAGAGTCTGCTTCTCTCTCTGCTCTTTCCACCTCTCATGCTCTCTCTCTCTCTCTCAAATAAATAAAATCTTAAGATAAATAAATAAAGGGACGCCTGGGTGGCTCAGTTGGTTAAGCAGCTGCCTTCGGCTCAGGTCATGATCCCGGCGTTCTGGGATCGAGTCCCGCATCGGGCTCTTTGCTTGGCAGGGAGCCTGCTTCTCCCTCTGCCTCTGCCTGCCACTCTGTCTGCCTGTGCTCACTCTCACTTCTCTCTCTATGACAAATAAATAAATAAAATCTTTAAAAAAAAAGATAAATAAATAAATACATTCAACTGATTTTGAAAAAGGAGCAAAGGCAATACAATAGAGCACAGATACTCTTCAACAAATGGTACTGAAATAACTAGATATCAATATGCAAAATAATGAATCTAGATATAGACCTTAAACCCCTCAAAAATTAACTTAGAATGGATGGATGATAAACCTAAATATAAAGAAGGTAACATAGGAAAAAATCTAGATGACCTCGGATATGATGATAACTTTTTATTTACTTTTTTAAAAAAGATTTTATTTATTTATTTGAAAGAGACAGAGATAGTGAGAGAGAACTCAAGCAGGGAGGAGAGGGAGAAGGAGCCTCCGCACTGAGCAGGGAGCCCGACGCCAGGCTTGATCCCAGGTCCCTGAAATCATGAACTGACCTGAAGGTAGATGCTTAAAGAACTGAGCCAGCCAAGAGTCCCTGATGATAACTTTTTAGACACAAAACTAAAAGCATGATTCATAAAGAAATAATTGACAAGCTGGATTTCATTGAAATGAAAATCTTCTTCTCTTAAAAAGACAAGACACAGATTTGGAGAAAATTTTTGTAGAAGATACATCTAATAAAAGGACTGTTAACCCAAAATACAAAAAGAATTCTTAGAATTTAACAATAAGAAAACAAGCAACCCAGTTTTAAAAAATGGGCCAAAGACCTTAACCGACACCTCACCAAAAAGATATACAGATTGAAAGTAAGCATGTGAAAGGATTGTCCATATCATATATCATCAAGGAAATGCAACTTAAAATAAAATACCACTACACACCTATTAGTATGGCTAAAATCCAGAACACTAACAACATCAAATGATGCTAAGGATGTAATGCAATAAGAATCCTCATTTACTGGCAATGAGAATACAAAATAGTATGGCCGCCTTCAAAGACAGTTTGGCAGTTTCTTATAAAACTAAATATCCAATTACCATGCGATCCAAAAATCACGCTCCCCGGTATGTACTCAAAGGAGGTGAAAAGTTATGTCCTCACAAAAGTCTACACACGAATGTTTATAGAAGCTTTAGTTATAATTGTCAAAACTTGGAAGCATCCAAGATGTCCTTTACTAAATAAACTGACAAGCAAACTGTCATACATCCAGACATTGGAATGTTATCAGTGATAGCAAGAAATGAACCATCAAGCAATTAAGACATGGGAGAACCATAAATGCATGTTATTAGGTGAAAGAAGGCAATCCGTAAAAGCAGTTACTGTATGATTTCAACTATACGACATTTTGAAAAAGACAAAATATAATGACAGTAAAAGGATCAGTGGTTGACAGGGTTTAGAAAGGGGAGAGGGATGAATTGGTGAAGCACAGAGGATTTTTAGGGCAGTGAAAGTACTCTGTATAATACTATAATGGTAGATACACTTTTCCAAACCCATGAAATGCACACCACCAAGAATGAACCATAATAAGCCATAAACTATGGCCTTTGGGTGATAATGATGTGTTAAAATAGCTTCATCAATTAAAACAAATGTACCACTTTGATAATGTGCAGAGCATGGCATACATGGGAAATCTCTATACTTTCCACTCAGTTTTGTTATCTGCCTAAAACTGCTTTAAAAAATAACATATATATATTTACATATATATAAAATAAGTATTTATGGGCTACATGTATTGAAAATGTCAAGAAACAATGGCTAACCAAATAACAATGAGCACCTCTTATACTCTGACTGAATCCTCTAAAATCATTTCCCACTAAAAGGAACCAGGCTTCCGTGGAGAAATGGCTGATTCCAGGTCTGGAAAAGGAATTATATCATGAATTATGGACCAAACTATCCTGTAGGAAAGTATATTAAAAAGATTCAGAAACCATTCTGAAGGAACTTCCACTGGCCAAACGTAGAACATTTTGAACACCAAAATAATTAATGACCACAATGGATTAAGACATCAAATATAAAGATCTATGATTTCATGATGACATTCTAACAAATAGCCAAACAAAATAAAACAAACTTACTGTTCAGCTTTGGAGGAGTCTAGTAAAATTTTCAAAATCATTATTTTGAAAAATGGAAATACTGTGAAAGAATTACACATTCATCCTTCCCTTCCTGTGCAAACCAAGTTTAGCACACCCTAAAAGTTGATGAGGTTAAGTTTCTTTATTAAAAGAATTTTAGTTAATGAATGCAGATGAAATCAGAATTAAAATATCACTATTTTGAAGTCTTTAATGAAATGCAGAGCCAGGCAACAATCTTCAGAGATTGCATAAAACATGAGATGAAAAGCACATGGGAAATTTTATAATCAATGGATCAGGCTAAGAATACTTCAACTCAGTGATGAATCTTAACATCATCCCAGGAGACAGCTAGACAAAATGAGCTTCACGGTGTAATACTATAGAACTAAACACCACCACATCTAAGGTACTCTTGCCAAAAAATCTTAATCTAAACAAGCCTCTAAAACAAATGATCAATTTAAAGTCAATAAAAAGGACCAGAAGAACATAATAAATAACTCAATAAGTATATAACTGGCAGAACCCTAAAATTAAATTCCACAGCACAGAAGATCCAGTTTTTTCAGCAAATAAATTAGAAGGTTAAAAAATGGACCTTCTTGGGGAGCCTGGGTGGCTCAGTGGATTAAGCCGCTGCCTTCGGCTCAGGTCATGATCTCAGGGTCCTGGGATCGAGTCCCGCATTGGGCTCTCTGCTCAGCAGGGTGCCTGCTTCCCTCTCTCTCTCTCTCTCTGCCTGCCTCTCCATCTACTTGTGATCTCTCTCTGTCAAATAAATAAATAAAATCTTTAAAAAAAAATGGACCTTCTTTAGATTAAAAGAAATGAAACACTTCAGAGAGAGTTAAAGAAAATTTAAAACAGAGAAACTGAAGTTAAATCCACAGTGACATACTACTTCATGCGCACCAGAACAACAAAAATGAAAAAGATGTTTTTCAGAAAAACAATCTGAGGGTTTTGAAGGGGCGGAGGGTGGGAGGTTGGGGGAGCCAGGTGGTGGGTGTTATGGAGGGCACGTATGGCATGGAGTACTGGGTGTGGTGCATAAACAATGAATTCTGTTATGCTAAAAAGAAATTAATAAAAAAATTCAATAGCTACAAAAAAATGAAAAAGATGTAAAATACCAAGTGTTGACAAAAATTTGGAAAAAGTAGGACACTCACACACTGTTGGTAGGAACACACACTGGAACAACCCCTTGAAAAACTGCTTGGCAGTGTCTACTGAACTCAACATGAGCATACCCTATGACTTAGAAATGTTGTTCTTTAGTATATGTCCAAGAGAAATGAAAATATATATGTCCATTGAAAAATATGTAAAAGAACATTCATAGCACCATTACTCAAAATAAGTAAAAAATGTAAAAATATGTAAATTCCCAAAACAGATATATTGTGAAATATCCACACCATGTACTTCTTACTATACCCCAATGAGAATGAACAATTTACAACTATGGACAATGATAATGTAAATACACATTATGTTGACTGAAAGATCTCAGTCACAAAAGAGTACATGCTGCATGCATAATTCCAGGAATTTTTCTTCTCATCTCCCTATTTCTTTTTATTTGAAGAGACTTAGTGTCTTTGTATATTACTTGCAGGTTAACTTTATTATTTTTTATTTATTTTATTTTATTTTATTTTATTTTATTTTATTTTATTTTACTTGCAGGTTAACTTTAAAGAAGCACATATCCTTTGAGCCCTTAGAGTAATTCACTGCACATAGGAACAAGGATAGTGCTATGTCTGATGTACAGAAACCTACCAGACAGGAAACAAACCTGGCCGCATAGGCTAAACTAACCCACTAACTCTAGGTGACCTTGGGTAAGTCATCACACCTCCTCTAGCTTCAGCTATCAAAAGGGTTCAAATCAGTCCTGCTCTCCATCCAATAAAGTCTAGAGCACAAAGCAACATGATTCCCATCTGAAAAGCACTTGGAGTTCATAAGAGGGGGAAAAAATTCTCCATGAAAATCCAAGGAATTATTTTAACAGCTGATTTGTCTAATGCATAGTAACCATCATGATTATTCCTCTAGACACACTCCTCTTAGCCCTGTTCTTGACTATACCTGAACCATGGCCAATTAAGTCTTGAACTAAACACTACCATAATTTCTAACAGCTCAAAGCTACATCCCTAAGATGACCCTAAATCCCCTTAAAGTGATGGCCTGAGAAAACTGAGGTTGCCAGAAAATTTTACTATTTGTTCCAGCCAGCACCAGAAGATACAGCCCCTCCCTCCAGCATCTGTGAGAGAGTAGAAATCTAACTTGAATAAAGGCCGATTAGCAAACTCAGATGGGCAAAATCCACTTCCTTATTTTTGTAATTTTTTTTATTTCCTTGATTCTGCTGAGCCCCTACTTACTCACTCTGCTCCTTATTCCCTTATACTCCCTTTAAAATGCTCAGTGACCTCTGTACAAATTGAAGTTGTGATGAGTTTACACTCGACTCTTCCCTGTTGCAAAAGTATATTACTGATTAAAATCTGTCCTTACCACTTTAACCAGGGTCTACCTTTGTTCATCTATGACACCCCTTTGTTTCTATAATTATTACCTTTTTGTTTTTCTTAAATAAACACCATCTGGTACATTGCAAATGCCTATTGAAGCATAGTTTCTACTCAAAGAGTTACAGATGGCCCTGACCTAACATCACCCATTGTAGGCTGACATAGTGCAACAAATGTCTTTTTCTTCTTCCTAAATGTACTGGTTAGGAATGTGGCTTCTGGTGACAGACCAGGTCCAAATCCTAGTTCTGTTGTGAGTCTGAATAGTTTTACTTCACCTTACCGTCACTCAATTGCCTCATGTATAAAATTAGGATTATGCAGTACTGTAGAAGACACAACATTCTTAAATAAATATTGCTTTGTATCTGGTCTTTACAAGGATAAATAGTCCAGAATTCTATTATTTAAAAAATTCTACTGCAAAGACATCAGGACACCTGGATCTCTGATCTTAGGAGATTGAAAGAAACTGTGCCTCAATATCCTCTTCTTTTTTTTTATTATGTTTTGTTAGTCACCATACAGTACAACATTAGTTTTTGATGTAATGTTGCATGATTCATTATTTGTGTATAACACCCAGTGCTCATTACAACACATGCCTTGCTTAATACCCATCATCAGTTTCCTCTTCTATAAAATGGAGAACACAATCACCCCTATGTCATGGGTTGTTTTAAGAATTGAGTTAATACACAAAAATACTTAGAACACTGCTAGGTACACAGTAAAAGCTCAAAAATGGTAGTTACTTTAAACAAATACAATATAACATTTGTATAGTTTTATAGTTTGCATGTGTGTTTAATAAAGCATAATTTTTTTACCACTGAATCCTATACATCAAATGCTGCATCTCGTAAATCAATTTCACCATAACCACTGTTGGATACCTAACTAACTATCATGAGAACATCTCAAAAGCGCTTGGAACAACACACATCAAGAAACAGCACCACCATTTCTGCACTTGACTGAACAAAAAGCCAAGGGCTCATCCTTGATTCAGCCTTATCCTCACATACCCCCACCCACAATCACTGCAGGTCCCACCTGTCTGATCGCCAACATGCCCTATCCAAGACCACCCCTGTCCTTTGGACACTGTGGCAGCACTGGGCCAATCCATCCTCATCCCTCCCTTAGACTACTACAAGATTTTCTTAATGGTTATCCCTACAGCCATCTCATCCTGTCTAGTCCATTCTCATCACAGCAGCCAGAGTCACCCTGTAAGCACATGAATCAGATCATGTAACTCCCATACTTTAACACTCCACCATTAGAATGACTCTAATTTCCTTATATGGCCCAAGTGATGTGGCTCCTATCTGCCCTTTGACCTCATCTCTGACCATCTATACTTTGTCTGCCAAGCTCTTTCTACTCAGGCTCCTCATCTGCTCCTGGCATAACTGGTACCATGCACATCACAAACCAAAGGACTAGCCCAGGCCTGACTTACTTTTATTGTTCAGGACTCAACTCATGTCACTTCCTAAGAAAGAACTTCACTGATAACCCATCCATAATAAGCCCTGTCCCCATCATTTCCTATTAAGTGGATTCATTTATTTTCTTTAAAACACTCATTCCCACATGAAATTGTCCTGTTTATTGATTTGTTTACCTGTTTACTGCCAGTGACTCTGACTGTCTTGTTCTGTGCTACATCCTAGTGCCTAGTTCAGTGTTTCATATGTAAATCTCAGAATAACTATTACTTACATGAAAGAATTGTTACCTATTTGACACACAAGAGCAGACACAGATATTTAAAAATGAGTTTCAGGAGAAGTTGACAAGGAAATTAGACATCAAAGGATTAAGAATTTTAAGAAGAGGTTGCTGCAAATTCACAGCAAGACTTTTTTCTAAAAGATTTTACTTATGGGTGCCTGGGTGGCTCAGTGGGTTAAAGCCTCTGCCTTCGGCTCAGGTCTTCATCCTGGAGTTCTGGGATCGAGCCCCACATCAGGCTCCCTGCTCAGCGGGGAGCCTGCTTCCTTCCTCCTCTCTCTCTGACTGCCTCTCTGCCTGCTTGTGATCTCTGTCAAATAAATAAATAAAATCTTTTTTTTAAGATTTTATTTATTTATTTGACAGAGAGATAGAGAACAAGCAGGGGGATGGGCAGAAGGAAAGGGAAAAGCAGGCTCCCCGCTGAGTAGGGAGCCCAATGAGACACTTGATCCCAGGACCTTGGGATCATGACCTGAGCCAAAGGCCATTGCTTAACCAACTGAGCCACCCAGGTACCCTCACAGCAGGGCTTTTTAAACTTAGACGAGTACCAGAAACAACTGGAGATATTACTCAAAATATCCCATTCTACCTTCATGTTTTCAATTCAGCAGACCTAGAGTGGGCTCAGGAATCTAGAATTTAAACAAGAACTCACTGATGATTTTGATGAACTCTGAGGACTACAGTTGGAGAAATCCTGACCTAAGCATCTAACATTTGTGTACCATTAATTTCATAACTACCAGAGTTCAATGATATCTGAGGTGTCTCTGTTAATATAATTACTCAAAAGTACACTGGTCCTGGGGCGCCTGGGTGGCTCAGTGGGTTAAATCAGGGTCCTGGGATCAAGCTCCACATCGGGCTTTCTGCTCAACAGGGAGCCTGCTTTCCCCTCTCTCTCTGCCTGCCTCTCTGCCTACTTGTGCGCTCTCTCTCTCTGTCAAATAAATAAAATCTTTTAAAAAAGTACGCTGGTCCTTCCCTCCCACCTATGACTACAGATTGCTTTCCCACATGGCATCACATTTACAGACCACAGTATTCCCAGGTGATTGGGAGAATTGGAGATTGTTATCCTGTTGTATAGAAAACACTGAAAGAAGGATAGTGACTTCCCTAAATGGTCACAATGATAGGATATTAATCTCTTCACTCTTGGTCTAGGAACCAGTCTAGCATATTCAACATCACACTTTGTTCTTCTCTGTGGACTCCTATTTCAGGGGCTGAAAATTCACAGCCTTATCTGCTGCTCCACTAGAAGGGAAAGTCAGGGGATCGACAACACGTGGAATACAGGAGAAAGTGAAAGGAAGGGAGAGCATATGAAACACAGAGGCCATGGGTGAGTATGTGCTTGCCTGTCCCCGTTCAGGTCACCGGAAGCTGTCCAGTGATGCTGTGCCACTTCCTCAGATCCATTCCATAACCCCCTCCCACACAGCAGTGACACGGAAGCTCTCACATCACAGAAATGTGAGCTCATCTCTGCTTACTGTTCCATATCCAAGTATTGTCTCTGGTACTCATGCTATGATGTTCATGTCAGAAACATTGCCCTGGGGCACCTGGGTGGCTCAGTGAGTTAAGCCGCTGCCTTCAGCTCAGGTCATGATCTCGGGGTCCTGGGATCAAGTCCTGCATCCAGTGCTCTGCTCAACAGGGAGCCTGCTTCCCCCTCTCTCTCTGCCTGCCTCTCTGCTTACTTGTGATCTCTGTCAAATAAATAAATAAAATCTTTAAAAAAGGGGTGCCTGGGTGGCTCAGTGGGTTAGGCCTCTGCCTTCAGCTCGGGTCATGATCTCAGGGTCCTGGGATCGAGCCCCACATCGGGCTCTCTGCTCAGCGGGGAGCCTGCTTCTCCCTCTCTCTCTACCTGCCTCTCTGCCTACTTGTGATCTCTCTGTCAAATAAATAAATAAAATCTAAAAAAAAAAAAAAAAAAAAAAAAAATCTTTAAAAAAAAAAATTGTCTTGACAGAATTACGGAAGTAAAATTGGAATGGAGAAATAGCATTTACTGAGGACCTACTAGATCCCACATGTTGTAGACATTTTCTCCTCAATTCCTCACAGTCATGCTATGAGTTGGGCATCATAATTTTCTTTCTACAGATTAAAAGATAGCCTCAATGAACAAAGTAAATGTTGAAAGAATTCTAGGGGCACCTGGGTGGCTCAGACAGTTAAGCGTCTGCCTTCAGCTCAAGTCATGATCCCAGGGTCCTGGGATTAAGTCCCACATCAGGCTCCCTGCTCATCAAGGAGTCTGCTTGTCCCTCTGCCTGCTGCTCCCCCTGCTTGTACTCGCTCTCTCTCTCCCTCTCTCTATCTCTGTCAAATATATAAGTAAATATAATCTTTAAAAGAAAGAAAGAATTCTAAGGAAGTGTCAAAGGGACACAGGAGTCAACTTGAAGGGGCTTTCATTGGCCAATTCTGAAATATTTGAGCATAAAAATAAATAATTATATAATCATATGGTAACTCTTTCTGAAAAATTAGGAATCTATGAGTCATTCTGATATAAATTTTAAAAACAAATAAGTAAGCAGAAGAGAAAGCCCTACTTCCAGCCAAATTTCAGTTAATAAGCCTGGAAGGAATGAGGAAATTAGAAAAACAACACTTGACAACCATGATCTTAATAAGGGATTCAGGCTAGAATTATAAAACAATGCTCAATCTCCACGAGATCCCACAGCAGTCATGGAGTCGCCATGGTAACCATGCTGGCCAAATGAAGGTGGAAAAAAACAACCACTGTGATTTACTTCCTATTATGTGCTAGGAAGTGAACACAACTGACATGACCACAGTAATTAACCTGAAGTATTCCTCACAAGAAAGATTCCTGGCTGCTTCCACAATATACAAATACATACAAACATACATACTCATATATGTACATGCTCTCTCCTTCTTCTGTGTCACCACTCAAGAACCCAGAATTCATCAGTTCTAAGGAAAAAAAAAAGAAAACCCCACTATTCAACTGGTTCGATTCTAACCACACATATAAAGTTGAAAGCTACTATAACTATTTTCTAAAAGAAAAAAGTTTTAGTGACTGATTTTTCTGAAGATGACCTATAGAATTGTCTCTATGACATTGTTCTCCCCAGCTTCAGTACATTGTCAATAATGTTGAAAAGCTGACATAGAAACACAGTCAAATGTTTGTTAGCCATCAGGTAGCTTTTTCATCTTAGAGTAGTCTGTCCTTTCAACCAAAAATACCCTGCAACAGCTATTATTAAACATTGGGCTGCTGACAGTTCAATGAAAATATATTAATTGGGAATTATATTTACAAAACAATGTCTTTTAAAATAACATCAAAAAGCATGAAATACTTACAGATCATCTGTCCACAGAAGTGCAAAGCCTGTTCACTAAACACTACAAAACATTGCCCAGAACAATTAAAGAAGACCTAAATAAATGGCGAGACAAGTGTCTTCATGGGTTGGACAATTCAGTATTATTTCAATGTTACATCTCCCTAAATATAGATCCATATATTCAATGCAATCCAATAAAAATCCTGGCAAATATTTTTAAAGAAATTGGCAGGCCAATTTGAAGTTTATATGGAAATGCAGAGGATCTAGACCATGAAAAACAACTCTGAAAAAGAGTCAAGTTAGAGAATGGACACTTCCAGACACTTAAGACTCTGAAACCTACCATAATCAAGACAGTGTGTTACTGGAATCAAGGGAGACAAGTAGATTGAAAAGAATAAAGAGTCCAGAAATAGACCCGCACATATACAGACAACTGATTTTTGAAAAAGGGGAGAAAGCAATTCAGTGGAGAAATGGAAGTCTTATCCACAAATTGTGTGGAGACAAGTGGATATCATATACACAAATAGAAATTGTGACCCATATATCACACTACATACAAAAGTCCACTCAAAATGGATCACAGATCTAATTATATATCCTAATGCTGTCAATCATCGAGAAGAAACATAGGGAAAAGTCCTTGTGATCTTGAGTTAGAAGATTTCATAAAAGAGACACCAAAGCTATAATCTGTAAGTGAACTAATACATAAATTAGACTTCCTCCAAGTTAAAAAAAAAAATGCTCTTCTTAAGACACTGTTAAGAGAAAGAAAAAAATGAGGTACTAAGTGGGAGAAAATACTTGCAAATTACATATCTGACAAAGGACCTGTATCTAGAATATAGAAAATCTATATAAAAGTCAATTAGAGAAAACATAGACACTATAATAAATAAATGGAGAATAGACACTTCACCAAACATGTAGACACTTCACCAAACATGTAGAAATAGCAAATAAGCACACAAAAATATGCTCAACATAATAAGGGAATAGTAAATTAAAACTATGATTTGATTCCGCTACACCCCATGAGAATGGTTATAATTAAAAAGATTGACCACACCAAGCACTGGCAGGGTTGTGGAGGATGAAATGCACATACACTGCTGGTGGCAAGGAAAAAATGGTACAAGCAGTTTGGTAGTTTCTTAACAATGCCTATCTTAAATCTACCATGTGATCCAGCCATTGCACTCTTAAGTATTTACTCTGGGAGAAATACTAGAGAAAGAAAGCATATATCCATGTAAAAATGTATACAAAATGTTCATTAGAGCTTTAATTTTTTTAAAGGCAACACATTTCAAACAAGTTGTAGTCTATTTGTATACTAGGATAGTACTCATCAATTAAAAAATAATCAACTGTTGATATGTGCAAAAAAAAGGGGGGGTAAATCTAAATAAATGGGCTCAATGAAAGAAGCCAGACCAAAACCAAACAAGCAAAAACAAAACAAAAAAACTTTATGATTCCATTTAAATGAAATTCTAGGACATGAAAACTAATCTATAGTAAGAAAAGATCAGTGCTTGCCTCGGTACATGGATGAGGGGCAGGCTAGGCGAAGGCAAAGTAATAAAGAACTGAAACTGTTATATACTTGGAAAGTAAACATAACTATATTTGCGAATACCTGGTTATTATAACAGATATGACTGGATATAATAAATATTTAATAATAAACACTCTGAAGTATTTTTAAAAATATAAATTCTTATAACTGACATGTTTAATTATTTAAAAAAATTTCTGGTTTCTTAAGTGTTCTATTATAAAATGAATAAAAAAGTAGCAGGCAGGAAACTATATTACATTCTCAATCTATATTACATTCTCAAATTGCTAAGAAGACTTTCTAATCCAACGTATTTTTCAACACCCATCTGGGAGAAACATGAGAATCACTGAATAATATTTCCCCAGGGAGAATAACTTAGGTATATTTATTCCAAATGCATGTTAAAGATCACATTCCTTCCTCAAGTTGGATAATTCAGTGCTTTACGGACAGAAGACTTCTCCAAGATGGGCCTCGAGGGCTACTACAAACCATGTAACTGCTGAAGGAATGACATTCCTCCTGCTAAACCTCTTCTCTTATGATCAGATCAAAGTAGCTTCTCTACTTCTAGGCTAGTTTGTGAACATCACAGGAGCTATTCCACAACATGCTTTTGTTCAGATCTATGAACTTGCTTTGATCCAGGCGTCATATTCCACCAGGAATGTGAGGTGTTGGGGTCTACTGAGGACTGCTGCCCTTGAATTTGGAGTAGAAGCTTCAGCAGCCATCAGGACTCAGGTCCTCAAAACCCGCCTCCTTCAGGCACCTGATATGAGCAGGGCCACTGGTGTGAAGAGTTACACAGGAAGAGACAGATCCAGCTATCACTATGCTTTACTGGTGTAACTGCCGTGCTCGGCACTAAGTTACTGACAATGACACTGACACAACTGGGCGGTGGGCATAACAACCACATGTTTGTTTTGTTTTGTTTTTTTTTTTTTTAAAGATTTTATTTATTTGACAGAGAGAGAGAGAGAGATCACAAGTAGGCAGAGAAGCAGGCAGAGAAAGAGAGGGGAGGAAGCAGGCTCCCTGCAGAGCAGAGAGCCCGATGCGGGGCTCGATCCCAGGACTCTGGGATCATGACCTGAGCCGAAGGCAGAGGCTTTAACCCACTGAGCCACCCAGGCGCCCCACAACCACATGTTTTAATGGGCTCTCACCAGGGCCCTTTTCTCCTCTTTTTCTTGCCTATCTCCTAACAACAAAATTGAAAAAGGAATAAGAAATGGCCTGAATTCATACAGGCATTCCTGACCCTCCTCCCCACTCCCTCAGTAACCACGGGGCTACGGGCTTGCTCAGTTATATCGCTGACTGCTCTCAGTGATCCTGCGGATAAAGTATCCTCATCTCCACAGTACAGAGGGGGAAGATGGGGGATTGGGCACAGAATCTTTTTACCTGTCTTCCCTCCCTAGCCCCTGCCTTTTGAGCAAAGCAACTCCAGGACACCCCTGGAGCAAGACCCACACACACTGGGCAGGACCCCGATGGTTTTACCTATGAGGCAGCCCGGTTAAGCCGCCCAAAGCGGGAAAGAATTGGACCGGGATTCCTTTGTCTCCTCATACGCCCTGGCGGTTCAGCCCCCAGGGCGAGGACCCCCAACCTCAGCTGAGTCTCAAACATCTGAGGGCGGGACCTGTCTCTATGAAAAATTCGTCACGGTCTCCCCGTGACATCAGTTTTCTATGGCAACTGGGAAGCGCAGGCTTCTCCACTCCGGAAATGCTTCTGCAAGACTCACCCACTCCCTGGAATCTCGCTGAAGGAGCCATAGGAATTAGAGGCTCTAGACTGAAAGTAGGGCAATTGTCGGAACTCTGCCCAGGGTGATGGACAAAGAATGTTCCTGTCGTGAGAAATTTTGTTTGCTTACTCTTAGGGGAGCATTATCAGCACACCCACCCCAGGGAGGTATCTCAGGGTTCTTGAAGATGAGCTAGCCCTGGGAGGGTGAACATGTAAAGTTACTCGACATGCTGAGCAGTTAACCATCTGTGGCAGAAAACTGAAAGATTATCTATAATCATGTGACTGAATGATCAGATACATACACAAAAGATGTCATTTAAGCAATGTGGAAATTATTTCAAAGAAGCAGGCCTAGAAGATTATAGTAATTTAGTAGGAAGAAACTTAGTCAATTGAACAATACATTGGTTTGTACCGGAGATAAATTCTTCCATACGGAGGGACATCCATATATAACCAAAATACTTTTAACCTCCCTATATACCAGGACTTACCCCTTCAAATCCTTGGTGGTAAGTTGCCCTTATGGAGCAAAGTTCTGCTCTGCCCTCAGGGGTGGGTCTTATAATTGACCCCCTACTCTTCTCCTCTTTCTGTGTCTTGCTGGCTCTCAACTATTCCTGTGGGCTTGCTCCAAAATGCTCAGGCTTGGGCGCCTGGGAGGCTCAGTCATTAAGCATCTGCCTTTGGCTCAGTGACTTCAGCATTTTCAGGGTCCTGGGATAGAGGCCCACATCCGGCTCCCTGCTAGGCGGGAAGCCTGCTTCTCTCTCTCCCACTCCCCCTGCTTGTGTTCCTGCTTTCATTGTCTCTGTCAAATGAATAAATAAAATAGATAGAATAAATAAATAAATAAATAAATAGATAGATAGATATATCTCTCTATATAGATACCATATATATTATATATGTAGGTATAGATATAGATATATCTGATGTATCTGTATCTATATCTATAATATATATATGGTATTTGTCTTTCTCTGACTAACTTATTTCACTTAGCATAATCCACTCATAATCCACATCATTGCAAATGCAAATTCTTTTTGATGGATGAGTGATATATAGATATATATAGATATATAGATATATAGATATAGATAAATATAGATATAGATACATGCCTATCTATATCTCTATATATCACTTCTTCTTTATCCATTCATCAGTCAAAGGACATTTGGTCTCTTTCCATAGTTCAACTACTGTTGTTAATGCTGCTATGAACATCGGGGTGCACGTTCCCCTTGGAATCTGTATCCTTTTGGTAAATACCTAGTAGTACAATTGCTAAATCATAGGGTAGGTCTATTTTTAACTTTTAAAAATTTTATAATTTAAATTAATTATATTTTAAATTAAAATTTAATTAATTTTATTTAATTTATAAAATTTTTAAAAAAATTATTTGAAGTTCGATTAGCCAACATGGAGTTCATCATTCATTTCAGATGTAGTGTTCAATAATTTATCAGTTGTGTATAACTTTTCTAAGATTTTATTTTTATTTATTTGACAGAGAACAAGAACGAGAGCTATCAGAGGGAGAGGGAGAATCAGACTCCCTGCTGAGCAGAGAACCTGACATGGGGCTCGATCCCAGGACCCAAAGAGCATGACCTGAGGTGAAAGCAGACGCTTAACCAACTGAGCCACCCAGGGACCCCTACTTTTAACTTTTTGAGGAACCTCTATACTGTTTTCCAGAGTGGCTGCACTAGTTTGCATTCCCACCACCAGTGTAAGAGGCTTCCCCTTTCTCCACATCCTCACCAACACCTGTTATTTCTTGTGTTGTTAATTTTAGACATTCTGGCAGGTGTGAGGTGGTATCTCACCATGGTTTTGATTTGTACTTCCCTGATGATGAATAATGTCGAGCATCTGTTTCATGTGTCTGTTAGCCATCTGGATGTCTTCTTTGGAAAAGTGTCTATTCATGTCTTCTGCCCATTTCTTAACTGGGTTATTGGCTTTTTGGGTGTTGAGTTTGATAAGTTTTTTATGAATTTTGGATGCTAACCCTTTATCAGAAATGTTGTTTGCAAATATCTTCTCCCATTGCATAGGCTGCCTTTTAGTTTTGTTGATTGTTTCACTGTGCAGAAACTTTTTATCTTGATGAAGTCCCAATAGTTCATTTTGGCTTTTGTTTCCCTTCCTTCTGGTGACATGTCTAGTAAGAAGTTGCTACTGCAGAAGTCAAAGAGGTTTTTGCTTGTGTTCTCCTCTAGGATTTTGGTTTCCTGTCTCACATTTAGGTTTTTTATTGATTTTGAATTAATTTTTGTGTATGGTGCTCCAGTTTCATTTTTCTGCATCTTGCTGTCCAGTTTACCCAACACCATTTGTTAAAGAGACTTTTTTTCCCCATTGGATATTCTTTCCTGCTTTGTTGAAGATTAATTGACAAGGTAGTTGTGGGCACATTTCTGGGTTCTCTTTCTATTCCATTGATCTACCTGTCTGTTTCTGTGCCAGTACCATACTGTCTTGATGATTACAGCTTTGCAATATAGCTTGAAATCTGGGATCATGATGCCTCCAATTTTGTTTTTCTTTTTCAGAATTGCTTTGGCTATTTGGGGTCTTTTCTGGTTCCATACAAATTTTGGGATTGTTTGTTCTAGCTCTGTGCCTTGTTCTCTTTTAATACTCACCAGGGAATGTTCTGAGGATATGGCTTTCCAGGTTGCTCATTGACATTTTTAGCAACAGAATCTTAGTCATTTGTCAGATAAGATTGACAAGGAGGCTCATCTTATAGAGGAGGATTGTAATTAGATTCTAAATTCCAAGAGTAGGGTGAAAATCATATATTGTAAAAATTTCCCATGGAGTTTTCCTCAAGAAGGAATTAAGGAAATGCTAAAAAAATCAATATCTGCACATAAACCTATATGCAAACAATAGCCAAAATTTTAAAAGAATCCTACTAAGCCTTTAGCGATAAGAGAATCCCTATCTTATCCAATGATAAGAAACCACAGAAAAACAGGGAGTGCAACAAAACTGCACGTTTTGTATATCCAGTTCTGCTTAAAAGATCACCCCCAAAACAGTAGCTATTTTTATCTCTCAGGATTCTGTGGGTTGACTGGTCTCAGTTGGGTATCTTTCTTCTCTATCTGGTGTCTGTTACAGGGGGCTGCAATCATCTGGAAGCTCCACTCAGCTGGGACATGCAAGAGAGCTCACTCAACAAGGATGACGAGCCATGCTGGGATGAGGGCTTGGCTGGGGCTGTTGACTAGAGCATCTTGGTTCTACCCCACATAGCCCTCCATATGTAGGGTTGCCAAATTAAATTTAACTCAGATAAATTTGAATTTCAGATAAACAGTAAAAACTTTCTGATGAAAATATGTCTCATGCAATATTATTTTGTTTGTCTGAAATTCAAATTCACTTAGGCATCCTATTTTATGTATGATTTTATGTATGTGTATTTACTAAATCTGACAACTCTGGGGGACAAGCCTGTAAATCTATAATTTTAAAGACCATCTGATATGACTCTTCCAATGGGGAAATTCAGGGGAACACAAATACATTGAAGATAAAGACATAAAGTCATAATACCTCATGTTGGTGGAAAGAAAGGGCAACACCAACATACACTGTTGGTGTTAAATGGGTGTATCTGTTTTCTGAGGCCTATATTATTATAACTTAATAATTTGAATGGTCTTTGATAGAAGCCCTGTTCCTTTTTTTTTAAAGATTTTATTTATTTGTTTATTCATGAGAGACAGAGAGAAAGACAGAGGCAGAGGAAAAGGCAGGCTCCCCACTGAGCAGGGAGCCCAATGTGGGACTTGATCCCAGGACCCTAGGATCATGACCTGAACCAAAGGCAGACACTTAACCATCTGAGCCACCCAGGCACCCCTCATAGAAGCTCTGTTTCCACAAGGAGGTTTCACGTGGCAGTTTAGGAAAGGATCCCAAAGTTGGTTCTGACCTCCTTTCAGGTTAATGGGCCCTGCTTGAGGGAGCAATTCAAGGAGCCATATGAGTTTCCTGCTCTGGAGAAGAAAGACAGCTATTATTTATGAACCAGATGGTTGAACTGGGCCCAGGTCCATATTCTTCCCTTAATGGCTGGATTTAATACTCATGACAATCCTGGTAGTGAGGTACCACCATCCTCTCTTCATGGACGTATGTCAGTACAAAGCATGTGCTCCTGAACACAGGCACATACAGCAAAGAGGTTGCTCTCCACACCTACTGCAGGAGCCAGGGGTGGAACCTGGTATCCTGGGCACCTTTAGTTGCTGCTGGCAGAGCTTTAGCAAAGATATCAAGACACATACTGCTGAAGTGTGTAATCTCTGCTCTGCTTTTTTTACCCTCCCTGCAGTAGATAGCCACGTTTGTGCCTCTTTCCCTTACCTCAGTGTACGTAGAAGGTGTCGGAAGACAATGTTTCTTCCATACTTTGTGAAAACTTAAGTTTATGGAAAGGATTGGGCTTCTTGTGCCTGGTAGAGAGAAGAAGATGTCTGAGGACCCAAGAATGAGAGGAAGAAAAATTTTACTTAGACAGGGGTAAGATTAGAGATCAAATATGTCCTTCTAGGAGGAAACTGAATGCTGTTCCATATCAATGCTTAAAATGGCTCCATGGATGGTCCACCCAGGCTGACAGCCAGCTATGAGACAGATTGTCCTGTCTGAATTAAGGAATGGATGGCACAGGGTCTGGGGGACTGAAAGTACAGAACCAGCTGGGCAATGATCAACTCAGTCCTGAACAGTGTGGACAGATGAGTAATGATGTAGAGGCCTCTCCACCTACATCAGGAGGATACGTTCCATAAGAGAGACTGCTTTGTCAAAGGGCATAAACATTTAATAATTTTTAATACTTAACTATCTAGTTGAACTTTGAAATCTCTTTACTAATGTGTATTCCAACCCACTACAAGATGAGAGCACCTGGGCAAATCTGTGCAAACAATGAGTTTCATGGAATTTTTATTACTTGCTAATCTGGTACTTGTTAGAATGTTAGATTACATTTTTCTCTATTTCCTTATAAATGGTACATTTCACATGTCCATTTCTAAATGCTCAGTTTTACGCTTACTTTATGCTTCCAAAAATATATTGAAATAATTCCTGAGTTTCAAAAGAAAAGCTGGTCATTGACTTTGTATTTTTTTCATTGACTTTGTATTTATGCTGCATCCTGTTTACACTAAAACTGTGAAGCCATGAGAAATCCATACACTGCTGGGGGAGAACACAGTGGTACAACCTCTTTATGGAGATATTTGGCAACATCTATGAGAAAAGGTCATGAGGTCTTGTCAGTTACTGCACTCTTCAGTCTGAACTGCAGAATCCAGGGCACATGTACAGGTGTCACATGCTTAAAAATATCAAAACAGTCCCAAGGTCACATTATTAGAGAAATCTTAGAAACACTATTTTCAGAGAGAAAAATCTCAATAAACAATACATAAATATATTACTTATATAATTAGATCTAAAAATATATAAAGCAGTTATGTGTTTTGTTTAAGGATGTATTCACATCCCTGGATAATGGCTCTCCCTGGGGATGAGGCATTCAGAGAGTTACACAGAGCATCTACTTTCTGTAGTGTTTTACTTCGTAACTTTGGTTATATACATGTTTACCTATCATAGTATTTATTATAGCTTTTTAAAAGTCTGAAATATAACATATTTGACATGAATAAAGCTCTAATGGGCTTTATTTCTAGTTAACAAGTAATGCAACATCCATTTAGAAATGCTGAATGTGCATTCAAATACCAATGTGAATATATTCACAACCTTCAACTACACCATGCACTATAAAAACTGTTATCATGGTAATGTATTTTCTCTAGTTATCATCTACATCCATACTTCATGGCTGAAACCTATACCCATTTATTAGCTCACAAGTCTGTAGTTCAGAAGCCTAGTACAGCATGATTGTGATTTCTCTTCAGGGGTTCAAAAAGCTGGAATCAAGGTGTCCATGTAGGTTGGCTTGAGGTCTTTGGAGATTCTGGGGGAAATCCATTTCCAAGATCATTCTTATTCCTCATAAGTGTTGGACTACAGTCCCAATCTCCTTGATGGCTGTCAGCTAGGGGTGCTCTCAGATCCTAGAGGCTATTCTAATTTTGTGCCACATGAACTCCTCCATATTTGAACCAGCAATAGCAAAGTGAATTTTTCTTGTGCTTTGAATCTCTTACTTCCTTTCATATAAATAGCCAAAGAAAGTTTCCTGCTTTTTTAAGATTTTATTTATTTATTTATTTGACAGACAGAGATCACAAGCAGGCAGAGAGGCAGGCAGAGAGAGAGGAGGAAGCAGGCTCCCTGCTGAGCAGAGAGCCCGATGCGGGGCTCGATCCCAGGACCCTGAGATCATGACCTGAGCCGAAGGCAGCGGCTTAACCCACTGAGCCACCCAGGCGCCCCTTGTTTCCTGCTTTTAAATGGTTTGATTAAGTCAGACCCACCTAGATACTCTCCATTTTGTCATATAATATAACGTAATTACAGAAGTGATATCTCCTCATATTCATTGATTTCACCTACACTTAAAGGGGAGAGGATTACCCAAGAATGAAGATCACTGGAGATTGCTTAGAACTATGCCTACCACATGTAGTTTCAGACAAAAAAAATTAAAACAACACAAAAAATCTTTCAACCTTCAACTAGTGATGCCCATGCTTAAATTGGGTTTTTTGATCCAAATCTCAGACCACTGTTATAGAATTATAGAGCATCATTGTGTTAGGGCTGAGGTCAGCATAGGGGGAGTGACTTTTCCAAGGTTCTGTAGTCAGTGATGTGTCTATTCTCCTGACTCCAGTCTTCCATCCAGCATCCATGTTATTTTGCTCTGTACTGTCTCTTCTGCCTGAGAATCAATGGGAAACTATTCCTTCAGTGTCAAAGTAGATGATAAGCTAAAGGTACAGGAAAGCATGTGCTTTAACAGGAAATGGTGTAGTGACCTTTTCTCCTCTTTCTCCAACTTCCACAGGTAACTCATTCTGTAATTCAGAACCAGCACCAAAGCAAATATATTATATTTGGATATATTTCGGTTCTTGCTACTACCTTTCCAGATGCCCTCTATGTCAGTAATGATCTTTGATTAGGTCAGTGTCATCTCCTCTCTAGGAGGGAGGAGGCAGGTGGGCCAGGACTGATATATGCTCAAGTCCTACTACAGCCCATATGTATTTCACATGTTTTCTCATTTGCCCCCCAGGACAGGGTTGTGAGAAAGATATCATAGCTTCTATAATACAGATAACCAAGTTCAGGTGCATAGAATCTAAGTCACCTCTTCAGATAAATGAAAGGAATGGGTGAGGTTCTATCTCTTGCCTTCCCCACAATATAACAAGCACTGTCCCATTTAGAAGATAATAGATTAATACTTCCCCAGTATTCTGTCCTCATGAGTATGTACTCAACAACCCCCTCTTGTTGAGTAAGATGATGGTGATTAAACTCTGCCCTTGGGCTAAGAAGTCTGTCTACAGTGTCACATGGATTGGCTGGTCCCTGATGTCCCTCCCAGGCCCAATGATCCCATTCCATTGACATCAGGCTTGGCCATGTGACTGGATGTGACCACTGAAATATAAGAGGAAATTGAATATTTCCCTTCCAGGCAGAAGTGTTAAGAACCGCTGAGGGGTATTTGTCTTTCTCTTACCAATTTATTTCACTTAGCATAATACCCTCTAGTTCCATCCATGTCATTGTAAATGACAAGATTTTATTCATTTTGATGGCTGAGTGATATTCCATTGTGTGTGTGTATATATATATATATACTGAATCTTCTTTATATGTGGAATTTAAGAAACAAAACAGATAAACGTAGGGGAAGGGAAAGAAAAATAAAGTAAGATGAAAATGGAGGCAAACAATAAGAGACGCTGAACTCTAGGAAATGGAGTGTTGGTGGAGGTGGGTAGGGGAAAGGGATAATTGTGTGATGGGCATTAAAGAAAGCACTTGATGTAATGAGCACCGGGTATTATATGCTGCTGATGAATAATTAAATTCTACTCTGAAGCAAATAATACAATATATGTTAACTAAATTGAATTTAAATAAAGAATTAAAAAAATAATCATTGTCATTACTTTTTTCCCTCTGCCTCAGAAATATCGCAGATTTTTTTATAAGGCAATTTAATTCACCCAATTTTCCAGTAATGCTAGAATGTGAGACTCAAGTGATAATATGAACGCTTAGGAAGAGGAAGTTATATAGTTTATACCTAAATTTGACTTTCTGGAAGACCAATTCAAATCCCATGCTCTAAAACTGAATCAGTACCCAGGAGAAGGGGCAAACTTACCTAACATCATGCAGAAAATAGTCAACAGTTCCTTCTTTTTGCTCCATAGTGTTCTTCAGAAGATCCATCATCATTCTTTGTGCTTTTCTGGGAATTTGTCTTTACTGAGTGACAAGATGAACCCAGATACCCAGTTTGTGTGCACCCCTGATGTTAACTCTCCAAGAGGCCAAAAGAGGTTAGTAAAGGTATATTGATTTTACGAAAATAAGAAAAGTTGGGGTACCTGGGTGGCTCAGTCAGTTAAGTTTCTGCTTTGGCTCAGGTCACGATCCCGGGGTCCTGGGATGGAGCCCCGTGTAGGAGTCCCTGCTCAGCAGGTAGTCTGCTTCTCCCTCTCCCTTTGCACCTCCCCCTGTCTGTGCTCTCTATCTCCCTCACTCTCTCTCTAAAATAAATAAATAAAACCTTCAAAAAAAAGAAAATGAGAAAACAAGTTTTTCCCTATCTCACCTCCATAAAACAACTCTACAACACAGAAATGGCATTGACTCTTACACATATTGTGGGTCTCTATGAGTTTATTTTCCTTCATGTCATCACATTTTCAGAAGCCATTTAGGACAGACACATTTATGCTGGTTAGGACGATGTAGTTTAGGTTAAAGTCATCTCAGAAGTAAACGCTAGGAAGTGGGGTGCAAAGAAAACTAACACTTCAAGGGCCTATTACTGGTCAGACATCATATTAGGAACTTTGCATACTATCTCTAACTACTTACAACTATTACAATTCTTTAAGTTAGGTGTCAGTATTCCCTGTTAGAGCTCATTCCTCCCCCAAGACATGCTCTACTAATGGTCATAGAGGTTAAATACATTTTTCAAGGTCACATGCCTGGTAAGAGGCAGCATGATTATTCTAATCCAGGGTTGTTGGTCTCCAAAGTTCAGTTCCACCTTGAATATTTGTTAAATAAATGCAAATGGCTTAAAGAATTTAAAGTCATCAAGTCTTTTTCCATCTGCATATCAGTTCAACAACCTGAAGTAGGATCATTCTTATAAACTTCATCAAAATCTGCATTTTCAACCCAACTTTTATTGCTTAGGTTTTGCTTCCTTTATAAAAGGAATACATTTGAAGTGGTAGAACATGTAGACACTGGTTACACTACCACCAGGTATAGCCAGACCCAAAAGTAGTTTCAACATCAAGATGGCTAAATAAAGAGTGAAGATCCATAATAGTCTACATTTCTATGCCAGATACCTTGCTAAATACTTCAATAATATTGACATATTTGGTCTACACAACAGCCCTTTAAGGTTCTTATCATCATTTTTGGATCTTCATCATTATGGATCAAGGTACAGAGAGGTTAAGAAACTTGTCAAATGTTACAAGACTAGTGGGTAACAGAGGCAGGACCTTAGCTGGGACTGTGTGGTATCAAAGCCCACTGATACTAATCACAAACGTATCCTACTGTGTAACAACAAACATCTCTAGAGCCCACCCAGGACCTGGAAATCATGAATTTTTGTTTAACTGAACTGAACTTAATATGGCAAATGAATGAAGAATTCCAGTGAACCTATAGTATTACTCTTAAAATAATTCATTGGACTTACATGGAAAAGTAGTTCCCTTCTATAAACTCAAAGTGATTTTCTGGACAGGGGTGGCTTTAGTCTATGGCCCCAACCTAGCTGGCTGAGAGAAAAGACTTATCCTCTTTGATAGGTAAGGCCGCATAGAGTGAGGTCACTAATGCAAGGTCATCCCAGAATAATGAACTGTAGTCTGCCACCAGGACCCAAGAAGATCTGGCTGTAGTTCAGGGTCCTGCCCAAAATACACAGAAATAGCTTTTGATCCTATACAATTCCTCATCTTTCAAGGGTTCAGTGGATAAGAGCTCCTCTGATGTTATTTACAGGGAGAAGTAAGGGAACATGACAGCACACGGAACAAGAGAAATCAGGTGATGATTTTCTTTCTTTTCCCCAATTCCTCCAGGGGAAGAGAGTAGAAATTGTATGTTTTCCAGAGTTTTCTCTCTTTGCTCCCTTTCCTACCTTTTGCCCCCATGCTCTGTGAGAGTAGAGGGATGTAGACAGAAGTCAGGAATGTGGGGTGCCCTGAGAGGGGAACAAAAAATTGGTAGATGCCTGACAACCAGAATGGCAAATCAGGAAACAAAAGCACTGGATCCCATGTTCTAGATGTTGGTTTATTCACGAAGCTCTCAGTCTCTCCATCTGTTTCTGTTTGCAATGCCATCACTCTACCACTTAGCAATGAAGCGCACACATGACAAAAATACCTATTTCCAAGGAAGGCAAAGAGGGTGAAGTGACTGACCCATGAGACATGAACATCACAGAGTTATTATTTTGGGTCTGGCATTGGGACATAAGGAGATCTCCTGTTTCTCTTGCTCTGGTGTGCTATCTAGCAGACACAGTATTAGGTTTTGATTTTGCCCATCAGGAGCTCAAAGAAACACTCTTATACAACAAGTGGGTAAGATGAGGGACTAAGAAAACACAGGAATGGGGTGGGTAGTGACTTCAGTCCCTGACCCTAAATTCCATGTGCGAGGTTACAGGACTCAATTGAATGAAAATGTAATTGTCTTATTCCCTTCCTCCAACTTATCAGAGCACTCATTCCACCACATAGCAATGACACAGACTCACAGTTAACAAAAATAGAAACATGTATGTATTTTTCTTATTTTCTCCACATTCTCCAGATCATGCTGCTCTTTAAGTATATTCACACCTGTAGGTCACAGTCTCCTGCCTCCTCCACTGCTAGTAAGGTAAAGCTCTGCCAGACTCCTAACTCTCCGCAGATCCACCCTCAGAAATTATGAGTCCCCCTTCCTTTTCCTTTCCAGTGTACCACTCATTTTCTGTCTTCCCAGGCCCACTGAGGATGGAAGGAAAAGAGGCCAAAGCCCCATGTCAGGAAGTGACTGCACTGTCCCCACTGGACCATAGGATGCCACTAGATGCTTCCTGGTGAGCATTTTTCTGAGCCCAGTGGATAAAATCCAGAAGAGCAGGGAGGTGGCAAAATCCACCTGTGGGAGAAAGCTGTTTCTGGGCAAGAACATGAAATCACAAAATTTGTTCAGTCCAGCAGTTTTAGACATGGAAAGGGTTAGTCAGAGAGTAAGTTGGTTCGTGCGGGTAGATTGTTTTTCTAAAATAATTAATTTAAGGGCTTTAAGATCCTAAAAGAATTAATTTAAGGCCTCCTAGCAAAGTGAGGGGAGTTATCTTTATTGAGGGCTGCACAAAGGGCTCCTGAGAAATTACCCCTGCTCCCTGTGAGCAGTTGTGGAAGCAGATTGGAAAGAGGGCCCTTGGATGAAGTCTCTCCTCAAGGGTCCTGAGGCAAGGGGAACCTATGTTCAGCATAATCTACCCAAAGCAAAAGTAAGGCTCTGTGGTAAAGCCCAGAAGGATATAACCACATGTGGTAAGGCAGTGGTTGGACACTTCCAATGAAAGCTGCAGCACTCCTGATGTGCTGGCAGAAAAGAATCACAACTCACTCTTCAGTGCACAATGAGGAACACTAAATAAGTCAGCCAGTGAACAAGGCCGTTGTCAAATTAGCAGTAGCTCCTCCACCCAAGGCTGAACTGAAAGCTCTGAGTCTGAGGAGCAGGTCTGAGTGTAGGGTAATAAGGGAGGTTTCAGGGTGAACACAACAGGTAGGTAATAATGAAGCCACCCCGTTGCCAGGCCAACAGACATTGAACTCCTCTGGTCACACGCCCTTTAAACCTCTGGCCCAAATCACCCATCACTGTGAATTTAGACTGAGTGAAGAGGGGACAACAACCTGAAGGGTTTGTGGCTGTGAGAAGACTCCTCTTCTAGCACAAAATGATGAACTCCCTGATGCTGGCGAAGTAAAGAGAGCGCCTTCTTTGAGCGAACTACCCATCCATCACAATGGGTGGTTGGTCAGATATGATTCCCTATCACTGTTTCTTGTTGCAGCTGATTCTTTCTCTTCTGCTCCTCATCACCTTAGCGTCACGCATGGCCTTTCATGTTTGGAAACAACTTTGGACAACTTAACTCCAGGAGAGGCAGCTTCTTTAAGATGACAGATTCTCAAACTCAGTTGTCATCTGCCACTCTCAGAAGAACAAAGAACACGCTGAAAGGGAGAAGATTATGTAGTTCCTTAGCATCACCTTTTGGTACTGAATAGCTGGCTCTGGTTTTGCTCACAAAACCATGGATCTCCTCGCCATCTGACATAAGAGCAGAAAACATAAAGAAACAGCAGATTTATTTGTCTCTGCCTCTGCGTATTTTTGTCATTATCTACTTTAAAGTTTCTCATTTTGTACAGGTGTTGTAAGTAACTTTTACTGTAAATACTCCTTACTGTGTGACAGGGATTGTGTTAAGTGCTCTTCTTCTATCATCTAATCTTCACCACAAGCCTATGAGGTAGGTACCATTTTTATGCCTGCTTTACCCAAGAGGAAATGGAGGCTGGAGGGTTTGTCCACAGCACAGCTAATTTTAAGTGGCAAGGATGGGACTCATACCCAGACCATAGGACCCCAGACACACACTCCCAATCCTTGGGATATTCCCTGGTGGGCAGAGTGTGTGACAGTCTTCTGTAACCCTTGGGTGTACAAACTGGGGACATGGGATGATTTCTCTGGCTCCCTCAGCTTTCCCTTAGCTTAACATGAACTCCTTTGGGCCTGTAGCCTGGTGCAGACTCAACACAACCAAGCCTCTAAGCATTTCATAAGTAGCCTCATGACACTTGTATAGAGCAGAGGAATCCTTTACACATCAGCAAATAATGTTTTATTTTATTTTTAAGATGTTATTTGGAACATGTTCCTTTGCAAATTCTTGTGGAAGTTTTTGCAATTATATGGATGGAACTAGAGGGTATTATGCTAAGTGAAATAAGTCAATTAGAGAAAGACAATTATCATATGATCTCACTGATATGCGGAATTTAAGAAACACAGCAGAGGATCATAGGGGAAGACAGGGAAAAAAAATGAAACAAGATGAAACCAGATAGGTAGACAAACCGTAAGAGACTCTTAATCTCAGGAAACAAACTGAGGGTTTCTGGAGGGGAGCGGGGTGGGGGATGGGATGGCTGGGTGATGGACATTGGAGAGGATATGTGTTGTGACTGCTGTGTGTTGTGTAAGACTGAAGAATCACAGGGGTGCCGCGGTGGCTCAGTGGGTTAAGCCTCTGCCTTCCTCTCAGGTCATGATCTCAGGGTCCTGGGATCAAGCCCCACATCGGGCTCTCTGCTCAGCGGGAAGCCTGCTTCTCCCTCTGTCTCTGCCTGCCTCTCTGTCTACTTATGATCTCTCTCTCTCTGTCAAATAAATAAAATCTTAAAAAAAAAAAAGACTGAAGAATCACAGACCTGTACCCCTGAAACCAATAGTATATTATATGTCAATAAGAAAATAAAATAAAAATAAAATGATAAATGGATAGCAGCAACAACAAAAAAGATAACAAAATGTAAGTTCTTTCAGCTTTACTGCATAGGCAATCATATCACCTGAAAATAGAGACAGTTTTTATGTATATATAGATATAGATATAGATATTTATACATGTATATTTATACATGTATACATGTATATATACATGTAGATATTTATACATGTATAAATATCTATATCTATATCTATATCTATATATACATGTTTTAAGAGAAGTAGAGGTGGGGGGGAAGGAGGAACAGAGGGCAGAGGAGAGAAAGAATCTTAAGCAGCCTCCACACCGAGCACACAGCCAACGTGGGGCTCAATCCCACAACCCCGAGATCATGACCTGAGTCGAAACCGGACACCCAACCTACTGAGCCACGCAGGTGCCCTGGGACAGTTTTCTTTCTTCCTCCATTTCTTCTTTACCAATTTGAATGCCTTTCATTTCATTTTCTTGCCTTCCTGCAATGGCTAGAACTTCCAGCACTAGGTTGAATAATATGAAGAGAGCAACATTCTTGTCTTGCTGCCTATTTTAGGAAGACAACATTAGGTCTTTTACCTTAAGTTCAGTCTTATCTGTACAATTTGTCAATATTCTGTATAAAGTGGAGGAAGTTTTCTCTATTCCTAACTAACAGAATTTTTATCATTAAATGGTTTGAATTTTGTCAAATGCTTTTCTGTGTCAATTGAAACAATAATATTTTTTTACTTTGTGGATTACACTAATTGCTTTTTGAATGTTGAATCAGCCTTGTATCTCAGGAATAAACCCCATTTGGTCCTAGTGAATACACATCTAGACCCCACATATTTTTATGTATTGTGTTCTCAGTTTATTACTCTGTTCAAAATATTTTATAATTCCTTTTGTGAGGTCTTCACTGATCCATGGATTATTTATAATCATGTTTAAATTTCAAATATAAGAGGATTTTTCTGATATTTTTTGTTATTTATTATTAAATTAATTCAGTTGCCTACAGTGACCACACTCTAAGATTTTAATCCTCTTATGTTTTTGAAACTTATTTATTTAAAAAATACGTTTGAATGTTATTTAATGTTCCATGTTCAATTGTAAGTAATATTTTTTCTGCTGTTGTTGGGTGGATAGTTCTACAAATTTCAATTAAGTCAAGTTGATAGTGTTGTTCAACTTTTTTTATTACTTAATGGATTTAGAGCAGTTTTAGATTTATAGAAATAGTAAATTGAAAGTATAGAGTACTCTTATACATCCTACCCACTCCCAAGATTCCCCTATTATTAACATGTTGCATTAGCATGGTACATTTGTTAAAATTGATGAACCAATACTAATACATTATTATTAACTAAAATCCAGAGTTTATATTAAGGTTCACTCTTTAGCATTATACATATTATTCATTTTAACAAATGTATAATCCACCATTATGGATACAGAATAGTTTCACTGTCCTAAAAATCGCCTGTGCTCCATCTTTTCAACTTTGCTTTCTCTCCCCTGAATCCTTGGCAACCACTGATCTCTTTACTGTCTCCATAATTTAGCCTTTTCTAGAATGTCAAACAGTTGGAATCATATACTGCAGACCTTTTCCAAATTGGTTTCTATCACTTAACAATATGCATTAAAGTATCCTCCATGTCTTTTGGTGGCTTGATAGCTCATGTATTTCTATTGCTGAATAATATTCTATTTATGGAGAAAGCACATTTTGTTTATTCATTCACCTATTGAAAGACATCTTGGTGGCTTTCATGTTTTGGCAATTATAAACTAGTATAAACATCTGTGTGCAAATTTTTGTGTGCTGATGTTCAGATTTTTATATCCTTATCTTTTTTTGATCTACTTGTTCTAACAATTATTGAGAGAGAAGCATTGAAATCTACAACAATAATTGCAGATTTGTCTATTTTTCTTTTCAGTATTATCAGGATTTACTTTGAGCATTTGAATCTATTTATTGGGTGCAACATATTTAGGATATCTATGAACTTTTGATGAATTAATTTTTCTGTCATAAAAATGTCTTTGTTTTTCTGTAGTAATATGGCTTGTTCTGAAGTATACTTTGTCTAATATGAATATAACCACTCTGCCTTTCTTATGATTAATGTTTTCCTTGGAATATACTTTTCTATCCTTTGAGTTTAGCCTGTATGTGGCTTTATATTTAAAGTCCATTTCTTGTAGAGCGCATATGTTTGGGTCTTGCTTTTTATCTGGTCAGACAAATTAGCTTTTTAATTGGTGTATTCATGACACTTTATGTTTAATGTAATTTTCAACAGAATTTGGTTCAATTTTACCATTTTGTTCTTTTTTTCTATTTGATTGTGTCTCTTTTTTCACATTTTCCCTCTTTTCCTGACTTTGTCTGAATTACTTAAACATTTTTAGTATGTTATCTCCTCTATTGACTTGTTATTATGCTGTTTTATTTTTACTAGTTTCCCTGGTGTTTACGTGCTGTATTTCTAACATATTACTATCTACTTCCAAATAATAATTTTGCACTTCATTTATAAATGTTAAGAATCTTATAATAATCATATTCTGTTTTCTTGTATTTTATTTTATTATTTTTGTCATATATTTTTGATATATATATAAATTCTACACCGTATTTATACTATTTCAGTTTTTAAAATAATCTTTCAAATATTGAATATAGAGGGACACCTGGGTGTCACAGTCAGTTAAACATCTGCCTTCAGCTCGGGTCATGATCCCAGGCTTCTGGGATCGAGTCCCGTGTCACGCTCCTTGCTCAACAGGGAGCCTGCTTCTCCCTCTGCCGGCCGTTCCCCTTGCTTGTGTTCTATCTCTGACAAATAAATAAATAAATAAAATCTTAAAAAAATAAAATTCAAATACTGAAAATAGAGAAAAAATATATTTACACATATATTTGGTGCTTTTTAGTCCTTTGCACATATTCAAGGTTCTGGCATTATTTTCCTTCAGTCTTAAGTACATTTTAAAAAATATTTCTTGTATTGCTGGTCTACAGGCAACAAACTGTTTTAAGGCTTTGTTGAATACTAAAGCATTTGTTCATTATTTTGTTCATAAATATTTGTGATATTTACACAGAATATCTAATTTTAGTTTGACAGTATTTTTAGCACTTCAAATACCTTTCCAATGTACTCTGGCTTTCTATTGTACTTTTTAAAAAATATCTTATTTATTTGTCAGAGAGAGACAGAGAGAGCACAAGCAGGAGGAGCAGCAGGCAGAAGGAGAAGCAGATTTCCTGCTGAGCAAGGAGCACTATGCAGGACTCAACTGCAGGACCCTGAGATCATGACATGAGCGGAAGGCAGATGCTTAGCCGGCTGAGCCACCCAGGCACCCCACCGGCACTGTTTCTGATAACTAATCCACACATGGTGATTTTTTTCTTTGTCTTCCTTCACATTTTGTGTCATATTTATCCAGCTTCTTTTAAGATTTTCTCTTTATTACTAGTTTTCAGATATTTCATCATTATATGCTTTGGTGTGGTCTTATTTTTATTTGTGTTTTCCTACATATTTTCAGAGGTTTTCTTAGATCTTTGGGTTTTTCATTTTCCTTGAACTTGGGAATAGTTCTGTCATTACTTTTTTCAAATATATTTTCTGCTCCCTAATTATAGATACATTAGACATCTTGATATTATCCCACTGAAGAAGTTCTTGATTTTTTCTATTTCTATGCTGCTGACACAATGATCTTTTTTCTGCAGTGTCTAATATGCTGTTAATCTAAACAAATAAAAATTTTATTCAGAAACTATATATATATATATTTATTTATTTATTTATATTATTTGTATTGACATATAATGTATTATTTGCCCCAGGGGTACAGGTCTGCAAATCATCAGGCTTACACATTTCACAGCTCTCACCATATCACATAACCTCCCCAATGTCCATAACCCAACCACCCTCTCCCTAATTCTTCTCCCCCCAAGAGCCTTCAGTTTGTTTTGTGAGATTAAGAGTCTCTTATGGTTTGTCTCCCTCCTGATTCCACCTTTAGAAACTGTATTTTTTAGTCTCTAAAAGCTTCATTTGTTATCTTTTATATCTGCCATTTCACTCTTCATTATATTAATATTTCCTTCACATCCTTGGGCATATTTATAGTAGCTGTTTCTATTGATTACTTTTTCTCTTGATTATTGGTCATATTTTCCTACCGTTTGTGTATTGCTAATAATTTTTTATTAGATACTGGCTATTGTAAATTTTATGTGGTTGAATAACTGAATTATGTTTTGTTCATTTAAAGGGTGCTAGATTTCATTCTGGCAGGCAGACACCTTAACAGCAGGTTTCAATCTATTATACTATTATTAAAGTTGATATAATTTGTATAATATACTTTCAATATTCTCTTAGGTTCACCCTTTCTCTTCTTATATTCAATGTGACTCTTACATAACCATCTTATAGGTTTGCTTTTATTTAGAATAGTGAGGCACAGAGCAGAGATTTAAGTACTAGTACTAACAAGTTCCAACATCTGGACTCTTGGAACTTGAGCTATATTGCTTCCCTAATTTTGCAAATCCTCTCTTCTCAGTCTCCATGTTCAAAAACATTTAAGGGATCCACTTACCTTTTATCTCTCCCATAAAATATTCATCCATACAACAAATATCTATCTTCTCCCCATAGCTGAGGAGGGTGTTAATTTTCCCTGGATAGCTTTTTTCTGTGTTTTTATTTCTTCATAGTTTTTGTTCCCCCCTAATTTCATCTTTCTTATAAAAGATTGACTTACAATGATGACCTCTCTAGTCCTTAATACCAGAGACTACATTTTTTTCCTTTGCTTCTTTCCTTGTTGGTTTCCAACATCGATTGCCTGATATCACCATTATGCTCAGTTTTATTCAATATGAGAGAATGTATGATTCCTTTTAGAAGAAACAATGGGATTAGGATTTGCCACTAATATATCTAGAAAACAAAAAAAAATAAATTATATTTCAGAAAATAGCTAACAGCATCCAGCTGTTCCAATCGTCATTTTGATGGATTTATTACTTATTTTATTAAGAACATGAGAGCATTAAGAGCATGAGAGCACTGATTCTGGTGCCCAACAGTTTTGGCCAGCTCTAGGTTTTGCAACCTACTAGGTTTTGCAACTTACTAGCTTTACAATCTCAGGTAATCTGCTTCACCTCCAAGTGGACACTGGGCAATGAGATCTGTGATCCCTGAGAGACTGGGAACAAATGAGGTTATTCTTATGATTACCCCAGCCTACTTCCTAGAGAAAGTTTTCAGGCTGCAGGGCAAGGAATGGAAATCCAGGGAGAGACCAGTGGTATACCAGAGATCAACGTAAGAAGTTAGGAACTAGGGAGGCCAAGGTGCTAGAGTTTGAAGGGCAGAGTATCAAAAAGAAAAGAGCTCACAGAGAAAGAATTTCGATGATCTTCTCAATGTCCTATTTGAATAATCATCTGAGTAGTCTATGGCCATACAACTTGAACCACTCAATCTTGTCCGAATAATTGTCTGAGTATTGATCATTAAATGCCTGTGAGAAAACTACCCCACACCAAGAAAAGAACCACCCCAAAATGACTAAAGGGAACAATTTAAGTTCACACATGTTTAGGAATAGTGTTACATTCCTAATAGCCAGACTTGAAGACCTCATAATTCATGGGACATCAGATAGAGTACTCAGAAGGATTTTCCTCATTAGTGGAGTACAATTAACCCTAAACACTACTCTGGTGCAGCCTTACAAAGATTAAAATCAAGAACCTAAAATATCAAACTGTTTACATGTAATTTAACTGTCACCCAGAATAAAAACCAATATATTTACAGGGATCCAAAAATATCTCACACTCAAAAGTTAAAATTAACAATCTCTGGCATCCATACAATACCCAGGCCTGAAAAGAAGCAGGAAAATCTAACCCACCATGAGGAGAAAAATCAATAAAAACTGACTAAGATATGAAAAAGATGGCAAAATTAGACAAGGGCATTAAAAGTGATATTATAACTGAATTGCATATGTTCAAAAAGCTGTGGGGCACCCAGGAGGCTCAGCTTGTTAAACTTCTGCCTTTGGCTCAGGTCATGACCTCAGGGTCCTGGGATTGAGTGCCATGGGGGTTTCCTGCTCAGCGGGGAATCTGCTTTTCCCTCTCCCTCTCCCCCTCCCCCACTCCATTCATGCTCTCTCCCTCAAATAAACAAATAAATAAAGTCTTTTTTTAAAAAAGCTAGAGGAAAGTCTTAATATGTTTAGTAGAGACATGGAATGTAAAAATATATGAGAGACCCAAACTGAACATCTAGAGATTAAAAACTACAATGTCTGAAATGGAAAACATGTTAGACCTTGTTAAAGGCATATTAGACATTGCAGAAGAAAAGATAAGTGAAGATGAACACATAGCAATAGAAATAATTCAAAATGAAGTATAGAGGGAAAAAGACTGAAAAAAATGAACAGAGCATTACCAGGTTGGACAACAATATTAATGATTAATACTCTAAATGGATATGGTCTAAGCCCTCTAATCACATGACAGAGATCATCACAATGGATGAAAAACAAAACTCAGCCTCTAATATCTGAATATCTGAAGAGAAGAGAGGGCTGGTTGCACACACACACAACCACAAACACATATTGGAATAAAAAAGGCCTTTTTGTTAAAAATATACATATACCATGGTCCAAACATCACTAAGATAGTGCCCACATAAACTAGTCCTCTAAATCAAGTAGTCTTCGTGTACACATCAGTAGGAGACAAACTGGGATATTGCCACATTAAGCCATCCAGAGAAATCTATAGTGATGTGGTAGGGTAAGGTGGGGGGGTGGTATGTGGCTCACCCCAGCAGAGGAACAGTGTTGGCTTCTGGCACGTACTTTGGATGCTACTTCCAACAACCAATGGGAATCTGAAGGACTTGTATCCCACATGGGCTGATGAACATAAGAAGCAGTTAAACATAGCTCACTCACATGCTCTTTACCTCTTTTGGTTCTCACAGCAGCCCTGGAAATTATCATCTCCATTTTACCAACGAACAGAGTAAAGTGAAATGAGGGATTGTCATGGTACTAACTACTAGGTTTATATTACTAGCTAAATAATCCAGAAGTAATTTGATATTTATTATTATTGTTGCTTTTTCAACAGTTTTCATAAAGTCCTTCACTATCTTTGATTTATACATTTAGTTTGCTTCCCCTTTTAAAAATCAAAGCTTAATATAATTAGAAAATAAGGAGTATTTATTAGAGGAAATAATGAAAACCTAAAATTGATTTATTCTGATGTAATCTCAGTAAACAGGATGTTGAAAGTAAGATTTAAACTTTTTCTTAATACATTTTCTCTTCTGTTCCAAAGCAACAACAACAAAAGCCACTTTAGAATGCATATTTTACAGGGGCACCTGAGTGGCTCAGTGGGTTAAAGCCTCTGCCTTCGGCTCAGGTCATGATCCCAGGGTCCTGGGATCGAGCCCCGCATTGGGCTCTCTGCTCAGCGGGGAGCCTGCTTCCCCCTCTCTCTCTGCCTGCTTCTCTGCCTACTTGTCATCTCTGAGTGTCAAATAGAATGCATATTTTACAATCCGAAACACAATAAAGCTCTTTTCATTTGTGGGAAAATGATTATTGGCATACATCTGAGAATTTCTCTCTTCATACAAAATTCACTAAACAGAAACTATTTTTTGTCAGCTTGTGCAAGGAAGAGTAATTCTCTAAACACACAAATTGTAAGTTTTCAAACAACATTTGGGAGAAAATTTAAAATACAAATAAATATTAAGATTTTTGAATTGATAAGGATGTCATATTTATTTGGTTATGTATATTTATATCACTTAGAAAGCATTACAACTGGTTATACATGATATAGTAACTCCATTACATGCAATCTGCTTGAAAATTTTAAAATGGAGCCCTTCTAATCAAAATCAGCATGTTTATTACATGATATATGGGATGTCAGGAAAGGAGACAGAGATTAGACATGGGATTTTGTCCATTTCATTCATGTATGCTAGTCCTTTTTCCACTCATGGGACTTTTAAGTTTCATAGATAAATAGTTCTCTCCTGTTTTATTAAATATATTCACTCAATGGTCCTAAATTTGCCAACTGAGAGTGGACCTGCTAAAATGTGATGACTTATTTTCACAGTTTTGAAGAACAGAAGCTAATTGAAAGTTGGTCAAATGTGATCCAATTAGTTTTGATGAGCGGAGAAGAAAGATGAAAAAATAAACATAAAAAGCCAACTGTCTCATTGGAGGGCTTTGAAAGAGGAAGTATTCCTCTTAAGAGGCTGTGAGCCTGGCTTTATCAGAAGTAAATATAATAGTAAAAAAATTTACAAGTATTTTCTTTGGATAACTGACTTATGGTTTTGTTTATATTCTTCCTTGTATTTTCTGCATAATCCAAATATGTATAATGACCTTGTATTACATAAATTAGAGAAGTAGTACATTTTTTTAAAGTTTTTATTTATTTATTTGACAGAGAGAGATCACAAGTAGGCAGAGAGGCAGGCAGAGAGAGAGGGGGAAGCAGGCTCCCTGCTGAGCAGAGAGCCGGATGTGGGGCTCCATCCCAGGACCCTGAGATCATGACCTGAGCTGAAGGCAGAGGCTTAACCCACTGAGCCACCCAGGCGTCCCTAGAAGTAGTACATTTTTTTAAATATTCCTCACAGAAACTTTTAAAACATGAGGGTGCAAAGAAATAAATCACCCATATAGATCAAATAATTGTACATTATTTTAGATAAATCACAATTAAGAAATTTAATATTAATAATCAAATTAATAAAAGAATAATTAAATGATTGTTATTAAATATTTACTATAGGGGAACCTGGGTGGCTCAGTCAGTTAAGCATCTGCCTTTAGCTCGGATCAAGATCCCGGACTCCTGGGATGGAGCCCTGCATGGGGCTCCCTGATCAGAGGGAATCTGCTTCTCCCTCTTCCCTGTCCCTCCTCCCCACCCCCGCTTGTGCTTGCACAATCTCTCATTCTCAAATAAATAAAATCTTTTTAAAAATAATAAATAAAATAAAATATTTACTGTATCCGGGACCATACTAGAAACTGAGCTCCAGGGTGATTAAGATAAAATCACTGGTGTAAAAGGGCACAGGCTTGCACAGAAATGATAATGCCTAGCTTATTTAATAATTTATTTCTTGTTAATAATAGATTCATGATAATGTATTAATTTAATAGGATATTTGGAAAGATAAAAAGCAGTACTAGAGGGACACCTGGGTGGCTCAGTCAGTTAGGCAGCTATTTCAGCTCAGGTCATGATCCCTGGGTCCTGGGATCGAGTCTCATATTGGGCTCCCAGCTTGTGGGGAGCCTGCTTCTCCCTCCGCCTGCTGCTCTCCCTGTTTGTACTCACTCACTCTTTCTCTCTGACAAATAAATAAATAAAATCTTTTTTAAGAAAGCAGTACTAGTTTATAGATACATATTGATTTTTTAATGCAATCTTTGGAATTATATTTTAGAAAGGTATATTCATTGTATTATCAAATAAGCAAGGTAATTTAGATCACAGTTTGTAAAATGCCGTAATCACTGTTAGTATTTTCCTATCCTATGTTGTCATAACTCTGATGCATCAGAATCACCTGAGGAACTGTCAAAAACAGTAGTTCCTGATCAGGTGATTCAAGAGGTGATAATGGGGGTTGAAAGTGGGAAGGGCACCCAAGTGTCAGCATTTTTAACATTTTCCCTAGGTAATTATGATGCAAGTAAGGGGTTTGTGTTTACATAAATACGGGTATATAAAAGATTTTTTATAATAAATTACAAATCTTGGGGATGCCTGGGTGGCCCAATCACTTAAATGACTTTACATAAATACGGGTATATAAAAGATTTTTAAAAATAAATTATAAATCTTGGGGGTGCCTGGGTGGCCCAATCAGTTAAATGACCAAGTCTTGGTTTTAGCTCAGGTAATGATCTCGTGGTGTGAGATCAAACCCTGCTCTGGGTCTCTCCCTCCCGCTCTGCCTCTCCTCCTGGCTTGCTCTTGCTTTCTAAAATAAGTAAAATCTTTTTTTTTAAAGAAGAAATTACATATTTTGGTGGATCTCTTATTTTATTTTATAAAAGAGAGAGAGAGAGCATGTGAGAGTGAGCAGGGGGAAGAGTGGAGAGGGAGAAAGAGAATCCAAGCAGACTCCACGCTGAGGTCAGAGCCCGATGCAGAGCTCCATCCTGAGACCATGAGATCATGCCCTGAGTTGAAACCAAGAGTCAGGACAATTAACCGACTGTGCCAGTGAGATGTCCCAGAAATTATAGATTTTGGTTTAGAGACTTTTCTTGCCATGTTCCTCTGGAAATTAAAAGTAATAATTTCCAAGTAACTACTTGCCTTAGTACACTTAATTAAGGATAGTCCGTTAGGAAAAATATTAAGCTGGGTTCCTAACTCCACTATAGTTAACCAGTCAAAATGAATAATTAAGTGTATGTTATATCAGGCACTACACTAGAAACTGAGCTCCAGGATGTTTAAGACATATTATTGTCTTAAGTAGGGCATGCACTCACTTAAAAATTATAATGCCAAATAAAATATTTAATATAATGCCAAATATCTAATAGTTTTTAAGAACTTACAAAGCAATTTCATGTTTCAGGTGTGGAAGGGGTAAAACAGGAGTGTTTCAGCTTAAAAAAAAATGTGTCCTCCTAATGTAATTTGGGTATCTTCTGGGTAAGTCTGTTAAACTGGTTGGGTAGGTCTGCCCAGATTCTCTTTTGAGAAAATCTCCCCAAAGGGTAAAAACACAGGCAAAACAAAGCTTTCAGCCTGTTTGTGTTTGGGAGGTTTGAAGTAATGTTAATTCCAGACACACGATGGTGGAACATCTAGATATATCTCCTGAGCTAGGGCCCAACACATTCATGTCTGAGTTCTCTGAAGAGGAAGAGCACAAAAATAATACCAAAAAGGTCTATTTTATTAAGAACCAACAAAAGACCAAGAACCATAGGAATGGTACTCACTTGAATATAACTTTAAAGGTGGGGGAGAAAGACATTCTCCAAACTTCTATAGGAGTCAAAGGGGCAAGGTTTAGCTCACCAGGGACTCAAGAGAAATCAATGGGTTTTTATTACCTTGAGGACTCATATCAGCAATGGAAACAGAATCAGAACCAAGAAGGTTAAGTATGCTTCACCGACATGGTACTAATTAGGGGAGAAGTATAGCAAATATCAGAGAAATGACAAGGTGGAAGCCATCTATTTTTGCCCTTTGGACTTCAGAGCATAGGTGAAAACTCCCTTTAGTCCTTCCCAAGTACCTGATAGAGTTACATAGCAGGCAGCCCAACAGAGTTCCACACCTCATTTATTCCACTCAGCTGCCCTGTAAGGCAAACATTATTCCCCATTTCACAAAAAAGAAGATCGATTTTTTTTAAGATTTTATTTATTTATTTGACGGGGACAGATCACAAGTAGGCAGAGAGGCAGGCAGAGAGAGAGAGAGAGGGAAGCAGGCTCCCTGCTGAGCAGAACGCCCGATGCGGGACTCGATCCCAGGACCCTGAGATCATGACCTGAGCCGAAGGCAGCGGCTTAACCCACTGAGCCACCCAGGCGCCCCAAGAAGATCGATTTTTAAAAGGAATGTATCTCGGGGCACCTGGGTGGCTCCGTCAGTTAAGCATCTGCCTTTGGCTCAGGTCATGATCTCAGGATCCTGGGATGGAGCCCGGCATCAGACTTCCTGCTCAGTGGGGAGCCTTCTTCCCTCTCTCCCTCTGCTGTTCCCCCTACTTTTCTCTCTCTGCAAAAACATATAAAATCTTTTAAAAAATAATAAAAAAATAAAAGGAATATATCTGTAATAAAGGGAGGGTTTATTCTTTCAATTAAAACTGGAAAATTCTTGAAGTTCACTCTTAAAGTTTTTTGAACCAGTATTATATACCTGTACTATATTTGGACTCCCTGAAAATGTTTTTGCTTCTAAAACTCCAGATAATAAAAGGAAAAAGTCACATATTATCCAACTATAGAGAAATGGGACCTAATTAACATCTGAGACATCTTATTTCTGATTGGGGGGGGTCACAGTATACATATGCTTCTAAATGAAACAATAATAAATGTATAGATTGCTTTTTAATTGCTTTATTAACTTGACACTTTTTCATGCAATTGGGTAACTCTACTGTTGACAGAAACTTCGACTGGGTGCCAAGGCAATCTTCAACTGGAATCTGGTAACACAGAATCCACCTGACACACGGAAATTACATAAGGTTCACAGCAAACGGATCAGTAAAGGGATCAGGAAAATGCAAGGAAAAAGAAAACAGTGTTGAATCACAGTATTAATCTCATGGAAAATGGCAGGAATCAAGGCATAAGGCAAAATTCATCATGATGGTCATGGTGATTAGAGAGCTCCCCCATCAGGATACGCAGACAATTCCTCAACTGCAGCTCCCTAAGTTTTCTCCTGATTTCTCTCATCTCCTCCATGAACATTTCCATATCATCTCCATCTCCACCCATCCCATCATTGACCTGCCTATTGGGTATGGCCCATCGGAAATTAGGAGCAAGTCGGCGAGCCTGTCCCCGTCTATTATTTCCCGCAGGTTGGTGTCCTTCTCCCCCTCCCAAAGGGCGGTCTTCCTCTCCATTCTGCATGGGCTGCTCCATTTCTTCGTTTTCCTGGTGGATATTTGCCATGAGATTTTTTTTCCTGGTTGTTTTTCTTTGAACACAAGTAAGACAAAGGCAAGGAGAGAGACTGAATGCTTGGTGCACTGACCAACAGAATTCAGAACTCTGATATCTAAAGTTTTGTAAATTTTTATTTTTTTCCCCCCTTAGGAGCTTCAGGCGTCCTCTAGGAGGCCTCCGAATCGAGCCCCTCCCTCCAGCTCTCTCCTTTTCCCCCTCCCCCAAAGCCCACCATTTTTCCTTTCCCAAGATTCTTTACCCGAGCTCCGCAGGCACCAAAATGGAGGACGGGGTGGCGGGGAGGAGATGAGGTAAATGGGAGGGGTGTCTCAAACTGGGCTCTGCACCTGCCCCCCACACTGTCCCCAGCACCGACCTGGGCCTATCCTTGCTGTCTCCTTCTCCCGATTCTCGCCGTGAGGGCGCCGCCGCGACACTTGACACTTACACCAGCAGACCTGCAGAGGGCCGACGTGGAGAGAGCGGAGACTGGCCAAGCGCTTGGCGCCGACCCGCCACCACCTGGTCCCTTCCGGGTCCCGGGTCCCCCTGCCACCCCTATGTGCGTCTCCCGCCCTCACCCCTAACCTTCCCCCCCCCACCCCGCCCCGGAGGTTCACCATTTTACTGTAAGAACTCGGGGGTGATTTCCAATCGCTTTTAGTTGCTCTGCTGCCCTCCCGGCCGCCCCAGCACCCCCACCCCAGGGGGCCACTACTGATGTTCCCCAGAATGCCGGGTGTGGAGAAAGCTGGTAGGGACCCGCTGCGCCGATCCCCTGCGCTGGTCTCCGGGGTAGGCCGACCACAGCCGCCCTGGCCTCGGCGCGCGGGCTCCAGAGCACTTACCTGCTCCGCTTTCCTTGGGCCCAATGCCAGCCCGCCAGGCGCAGGACAGCGGGGAACCGGCACCCAGACGCGAGTGACGACTGCACCGAAGGCTGCGTCGCTCTGCAGCTCCAGGTCACGTGAGCGCCCCGCGTCACCAACGCGCTCGCCCCGCCAACTCCAGCGGCTTGTGCAGCGGGAATACCCGCCCCCACCCCTAGCCTCGCGCACACGCACAGGCAACTCTCCGCCTGTTTCTGCTCAGCTGCACCGCCCTGCCCCGTCACTCAGCTTGGTCGTCTCCAATTTGAGGGCTGGCTAGTGCCTCACCTCCCCGCGCTTGGAGTCTACCCTTCTCCGGTTACCGGGGAGGGTCTGCAACAACCTCCACCCCTCCCGCTCCTGCCCCGGACCTTGAGTTAGAAAACAAATGTCTTTAGGAAAGCAGCATTTATTATTAAAAGAATATTTAGTAGGTGTTTGTTGTGATAAAGGAACCAAAAGAGTTACATGCACTGAGACCGGACAGGCCTATTTTAATAAATAAAAGTGACTAAAAATTTGGGGAACAGGATTGAAATGTGGTTAAAGAATCCCATTACCCAGTAGAAAAAGGGGGAGGAGCTTGACAGAAAGAGTACTATTGAGACAGCTACTGGGGGGAAAAACCTGTTGTGTAATTTTGCAACCTGTTGTGTAATTTTGCCTTAACTAGTTATCCCTTAATCGAACCGTGGAGATGTCAGATTCCCATCAGAGGAAGCTCTTTGCTAAAATCTTTTTCCATGTCACCATCATATAGCTTACATGTATTTGGCTAGAAATGCACCCAGTTGTATTGTAGTTATTATCCTATTTTTCTCTCATTATCCCCTCCTGCATGAATTCCAGGTTTGGGAGATGGTAGGCTCTGTGTGGGTATCTCTGTTCCAGCCTAGAATAGTTCTCTGTGTGTCTTCTTGAGGCTTTGTTGCTGCAATCTTACTATAGTTCTCTTTTTCTCTAAATTTAAGCAATTACTGATAAATCGAAACTAAGTATTAAGAATATAGGAAATTAATCATACTCTAACTTGTCTGAAATAGTAACAGAGCTATAAGACTAAGATGTCTGAATGTGAAAGCAACTAATATTCAGCACCTCATTATCTATTAGAGAGCTTTTCTTTATTTCAAGGACTACAAAGATCTTGAGACACCAGAGACCCACGACCATTTGCTCTTATTGTTTAAGACTCTGGTGGAAAAGAAGTTCTGCCCTGTATAGTTTCCTAAAGTGATTAATTGAGCTGGACTATATATGGGCCAAGAGCATTCCCTTGACCCTCCTAGCTTCAGATTTTAGCTAGTACCATTCCTACCTTCCCTTAGACTTTGGGATGAACTTAGAGGAATAGTAGGAGACTTACTTATCATTGTTGATGAGATGACTTTACCTTGCCTTACTGTTGCTAGTCCCTTGTAAATTCCATTGATAATACAATTTTAGCACCTCGCAAGGTCCTAGGGCCCAGTAGACTCTTTTGGCTCAAGGATTGTGGCTCACATGGTCACAGGTAACATATATGTGAGTGAAGCCAGCTGAGCAGGAATCTGGTTAAACTGGAGAGCACATGCTCTATCAATATGGGGACAGTCTTATTTGTTTTCTCACCTTTTCTCACACTTGCCCAGTTCCATTTGGCTGACTTGATAACACATTGGCTTTATGACTATTGTGTGCCTGTGGCTGTCATCTGCAGCATAACATGTAGCTCTTCCAAGTTTCTACTGATAGGTAACAACTTTCCCAAAATTCACTGGTATAAACTACAACTGATATTTATGCTTACAGATTCTATGAGTCAGAAATTCAGAAAGTACATATCAGGGACTACCCTTCTCTGCTTCAGGACATCTGCAGCCTCAGCTACAATGGCTTGGCTGAGGATATCTTGAAAGGCTATAGGTGACTCAAACAGCTGAATCCTACAACAGCTCAGACTGAGATGGCTTAAGGAGAGGTTCATTTGGGACTATCAGCCAAAGTTCCCGTATATAGCCTGTCCAACATGGCCATCTCAGGGCTTTTAAAGCAAGTCTTCCCGTAAATGAGGTGGAAGCTATATGGCCTTTTATGACCAAACCTTGGAAGTCACATGGGATCAAGTTTGATACTCCTCTGGTCAAAATAATCATAAGTCCTCTTCTAAGATTCAAGGGGAGGGACTATAGATTCCAACTTTTGATGAAAGGACTGCCAAATAACTGGTAGCCATGTTTTAAAACCATCACACACCTTACTGTTATGTGCCTCTTACAATCCTTTTTTTACCCTCCGGCTAGACAAGGCAGTCAATATGTTAAGTGACACCTGTTTGATTACAGTTATTAAGTACAAAATAATTTTTGAGTAGGACCTAACATGGAATTTCCACAGCCTTGTTCCACCCATATTTTTCCTACCTTAAGGATTTCTAAGAAATTAATTTTTTAAAAAGATTCTATTTATTTATTTATTTGTCAGAGAGAGAGAGAGAGCGAGAGCACAAACAGGGGGAGCCACAAGCAGAGTTGAAGCAGACTCCCTGGCAGGCAAGGAGCCCGATGTGGGACTTGATCCCAGGACTCTGGGATCATGACCTGAGCCAAAGGCAGTGGCTTAAGCAACTAAGCCACCCAGGTGTCCCCTAGGAAATTAATTTTTACTAGAAAAAAGTTTAGGATGTTTGTCTGCAATTATCCACCTGTGTACTGATTGGATATTGATGTACAAAGTCATCAGAAAGGATTGGAAATAGAACAAAATAAACTGTGAGGCCAAAAGAATGGATTAACCAACTTACAGAACATTAGATTTTATAGTCATGTTTTCTATGCCTTTGCCTAATTTTGGATTTACAGAGTATGATTCATAGTATCACTTGCAGTCCTAAGCTTTCACAGATCATGTATTGTTAAAACTAGAATAACCTTGGAGCACCTGGGTGGCTCAGTAGGTTAAGCATCTGCCTTCGGCTCAGGTCATGATCCTGGGGTCCTGGGATGGAGCCCCTGCATTAGGGCTCCCTGCTCAGCAGGGAGTCTGCTTCTCCCTCTCCCTCTGCCCCCCATCCTCTCTCTCTCACTCTGCTCTCTATCTAAAATAATTAAATAAAATCTTTTAAAAAACCTACAAAAACCCTAGAATTATTTTCATTCAAGAGGCTATTTTAGAAATTGGGAAACTGAGAAAAGGTAAGAGTCTTGCCTAAATTTACCAAAGAAGATAGTGGCAGAACTAGAAATAGAGCCACCTATGCTTTCTTGGCTAATACTGTTGATTTGTTTGTTTATATATCTCTGTGTGTATATATATATATATATATATATATATATATATATATATCACATACCTTGTAGGTTTATGCATATTGTATATAAAACTAAAGGAAATGCACTAATATTTTATTTATAAGTGTTCTTGGCTTTTGTGGTGATGGGTGATAAGCTATAATAATAAATCTTCTAATTTATGATTATCCACATTTTCCAAATGTTATTCTACAATAAATAAAGAGAATAAGCAAGATCTGAGAATAAGCAAGAAATTATTTTTAAAGACTAGTAAAACCAATAATTTTTATGTGTTGGTAGTACAGATGATTTTTATATATCTCTAACAGAAGAGTAAACTCTGTCACATACACATGGGCACACCTCTTCCCATTCTCCCTTCTTCCTCTTCCCCTTACACCCTTATTCCAGCTCCTGAGTCAGGGGCTACATTTCCTATCATGTGTCTGAGACTCAAGCATTAGTCGCATGACAATATCTTGTACCATATTTTATACTTAAAAACCTATGCCCAGTGACTTGATGCCGTTGCTTCTCACTCATCCCTTCCCATTTAGCTGTCCTCATCTTTGAGATGAAAAATGCATTTCTGATGCTGGTTATCAGGTGTTGATTACCCCTATCAGCTAAATTATCTTCAAGGAAAATGTATCCTTTTTGTAAGTAGAAGAAAAAATAATTATTTTTTCTTTTAAATTCGTTATGAAATAGCATGTACAGAATTAGCCCAGTTTTTTAAAACATATATAGTGATGAAAATAAACAACATGAACTAGCAATTGCACTACTGGGTATTTACCCTAAAGATACAAATGCAGTAATCCAAAGGGGCACATGAACCATAATGTTTATAGAAGCAATATCCACAATAGCCAAACTATGGAAAGAGCCTAGATGTCAGTCAACAGATGACTGGATAAAGAAGATGTGATATATATATAGATATATCTATATCTATCTATCTATCTATCTATCTATCTATCTATCTATATATGAATATTATGCAGCCATCAAAAAACCCCAAAATGTTTCCATTTGCAACAATGTGGATGGAACTAGAGGGTATTATGCTAAGTGAAATAAGTCAGTAAGAGAAAGACAATTATCATATGATCTCACCGATATGAGGAATTTGAGAAACGAGACAGAGGATCATAGGGGAAGGGAGGGGAAAATGAGACAAGATGAAACCAGAGAGGGAGACAAACATAAGAGACTCTTAATCTCAGGAAACAAACTGAGGGTTGCTGCAGGGTGTGGAGGGGAGGGATAGGGTTGCTGGATGATGGACACTGGGGAGGATATGTGCTATGGTGAGTGCTGTGAATTGTGTAAGACTGATGAATCACAGACCTGTACCCCTGAAACAAATAATGCATTATATGTTAATAAAAAATAAAAATAAAAAAAATAAACAGCATTGAGGTGCCTGGGTGGCTGAGTCAGTTAAGCATCTGCCTTTGGCTCAGGTCATGATCCTGGGGTCCTGGGATCGAGTCCTGCATTGGGCGCCTTGCTTAGCGAGGAGCCTGCTTCTCCCTCTGCCTGCCACACCCCCTGTTTGTGTTCTCTTGCTCTCTCTCTCTCTGACAAATAAATAATAAAATATTTTTTAAGAAATAAAAATAAGGGACGCCTGGGTGGCTCAGTTGGTTAAGCAGCTGCCTTCGACTCAGGTCATGATCCCAGCGTCCTGGGATCGAGTCCCACATTGGGCTCCTTGCTCGGTGGGGAGCCTGCTTCTCCCTCTGCCTCTGCCTGCCATTCTGTCTGCCTGTGCTCGCTCTCTCTCCCTCTCTCTCTGACAAATAAATAAAATCTTTAAAAAAAAAAGAAATAAAAATAAGCAGCACTTATATAAACGCTGATATATGCCTGGCATTTTGTGTGTGTGTGTATATACATATATACACACACATTAATATATACACATATATTATTGTATTATACATATACACGTATAATATATACATGTATGATGTATGATAATATATGTATATATAATAATATATATTATATATACTCATTATTGCATTTTATTCTCCCCCAAATCCTATGAGATAGGTGCTAAAATACTATCCTCTCATTTTATAAATAAGAGTATAAGACAGCAAGGGTAAGCAATAGATAGGAAATGATAAAACAGGAATTCAAATTCATATAGTGTGGTTCCTAAGTCCATGCTCTTAACCTCTACTAAGTTTCATTTATTAATAAGTCCCAAATCTATATCTCACTCATTCTTTTATCCATCCATTGTTTAAGCCCTTTTCTGTGCTAAGCACTGCCTGCCCATTTCATATCTCAGTCTCACTACCATATTTAGGAGTGATTCTAAGAACATAAGACTTTCCATTTAATAAAAATGTAAGAACTATACTTTCAGTTCAACCATAATTAATTGAGCATCTACTACATGCCAGGCAAGGCCCTGGATATATAAAAGAGAACACAGTAGATATAGCTTTTGTATTCTTTTGGAGTTCATGATTTAATGAGAGAAAACCAGAGAAAGAGTATAATAAGCATTTAAGGGGCAGTTGGAGTACTTAAGAGAACTTAATCCATTTGCCAAGGAAGTCTTCCAGGAAGAAGCAATGTGAAGAAGGTCAATTTCTGGAGTGACAGTATGAGGAGTTCTATAGACCTGCTCTCCAGTGAAACTGTTAAAATTACAAAAACAAAACAAAACAATTTAAAGCCCCTGGAAATTGTCTTAAGGGCATATATCAAGTAGAGAAACATCTATTTAAGAGAATCTATTAAAATTCCATAAGAGGGGTGCCTGGGTGGCTCAGTCGTTAAGTGTCTGCCTTCGGCTCAGGTCATGATCCCAGGGTCCTGGGATCAAGCCCCACATCAAGCTCCCTGCTCAGGGGGAAGCCTGCTTCTCCCTCACCCACTCCCCCTGCTTGTGTTCGCTCTCTCACTTTGTCTTTCTCTGTCAAATAAATAAATAAAACCTTTTTTAAAAAGTCCATAAGAAAGTGAGAGTCTGTGGTATTTGAACTTAGACCTCTCCCTACCTTCTCACTCCCAGGTCAGGGAGGCATAAACTGCACTCCTCACCATCAGCGAAGAACATAGAGCATCCTCTTCCTACAACACCCAGGTATGGATCTTTCTTCCTGGGAACAGGAGGACATCAGCATTTCTCATCCTGCCCTAACTACTGATATTGTAAGGTTAAGCTCCAGGTGAGTGCATTTGAGAGGTGAGTGCTCTCTCCTTCCAGCAAGCCCCCACTGATAGGATGGAGGCTGTCCTGTAAGTGTGACATCACTGAGAATACTGGGGCCCTATTCCCTTCTGGCTTAGCTCATAAGGTATGGTTTCACACTATGAGAAGCAAGCTGAGAGGACCTCAGGCTGCTGTTTCCTCCCTACCTCCACTGAGAGGGCATTCTTGAAAAGAATAGATGAATCAGTCGGCCATCAGAGGAACCTAACATCTGGGTCCGGTCAGGGCTGTGGCCTTTGTAAGTACTCCTCAGTTCCCCACCCCACCCTTAGGTGAGACAGGATGGCTAGTGGGGCTTGGAGTTGGATTATTTCCCTTCCTCCAGATCAGTTGGTCTGTGATAAAATTCTAGTAGTTTAGGCTTCATGAAAGTTTCTCTTGAGTGGAAAGCCTTCTTAGGAAGACTAGAATGTTCCAGATGTATTTAAATACAGTGACTTTTCCCCTCCCCATGCCAGAAACACGAAGGAATTTTCTAGAGAATGTACTCTCACTGTGAGAACCTCACAGGGCTCCTGGAGGTAAAACTCATAAAAGTGTGGGAACACCCTCCTAAGACTGGCCTATCTGGAGTTTTAACTCTAAGATTTGTCCCCATTGACCTTCTGGCAATTTGTCAATTGTAGTTTAGGTTTTTCTAATAATTCAACAGTAATAGATAATTCAATAAAAATAAAATAAAGGATAATTCAACAAGAATATCTGGAAGACTTTAATACCCCCCTTTAGTATAAATAGACCAAATGGGAAGAAGATCAACCAGGAAATAAAAGACTTGAGGACTATGCACTAACTCAACCTAATAAATATGTAGAATATCCCACACAACAACAGCAGAATGGACATTCTTTGAGTACACATGGAATGTATCATGGTAGACCATGTGGTAGTTCATAAAACAAACCTCAAATAAATTTAGGGTTAGAAATAGTATAAGATATGTACTTTGACCACAGTGGAATAATATTTCATATCAATAACAAAAAAATTAGAAAACTCATGAATATCTGGAAATTAAGCAAAACACTTAAATGGACAGTGCATCAAAGAACAAATCAAAAAGGAAGTCCTTTTTGGCAGGCAGAAAATACTTTGAAATGAATGAAAATGAAACATAACATATGACATAGCAAAATTTATGGAATAGAATTTTGGTATCTTAAGTTACAATATACCAGAACTTATGGGATGTAGCTAAACCTGTGCTTAGAGGGAAATATACAGCTTCAAATGTCTATATTAAAAAAGAAGAAAGATTTCAAATCAATATCCTAACTTTCTACCTTAAGACACTGGGCAAAAAGATGAAATAAACATAAAGCAAACAGAAGATAGGATAATAATAAGTAGAGCATAAATTAATGAAATGGAAAATGGAAAGAGCGAAAACTAGTGAAACAAAAGCTGATTCTTCAAAAAGATCAACAATATTGACAAATCTTTGCTAGACTGATTGGGATGTGAGAGAGAGAGAGAACTCATTTTACTAGAATCAGAAATGAAAGAAGGGGTCATTACTACTGACCTTATAGATATGAAAAAGGATTATAAAGGAATAATGTGAAATACTGTATGACATTACATTAGATAACTTAGATGAAATGGACAAATAACCCAAAAAGCACAAGCTGCCAAAACCATGTCAAGAAAAAATAGGCAATCTGAAAAGACCTATAACAAGTGAAGAAATCAAATTAGTAGTAGTAGTAATAATAATAATAATAATGATTAAAAAAAACTCCCCATAAAGGAAAGTGCAAGCCCACATGGCTTCACTCCTGAATTCTACCAAACATTTAAAGAAGAAGCTTTCAAAGACTCTTCTAAAAAATAGAAAATAAGAGGGACGCCTGGGTGGCTCAGTTGGTTAAGCAGCTGCCTTCGGCTCAGGTCATGATTCCAGCGTCCTGGGATCAAGTCCCGCATCGGGCTCCTTGCTCAGCAGGACCCTGCTTCTCCCTCTGCCTCTGCCTGCCATTCTGTTTGCCTGTGCTTGCTCTATCTCCCTCTCTCTCTGACAAATAAATAAAATCTTTAAAAAAAATAGAAAATAAGAGAATACTCCTCTCATTTTATGAGACCAGTATTACCCTAATACCAAAAGCAAACAAAGATATTGCAAGAAAAAACTGTAGACCAGAATCTCTTATAAACATGGATGCAAACATCCCCAATAAAATATTAGGAAGACAGGGACGCCTGGGTGGCTCAGTTGGTTAAGCAGCTGCCTTCGGCTCAGGTCATGATCCCGGCGTCCTGGGATCGAGTCCCACATCGGGCTCCTTGCTCATCAGGGAGCTTGCTTCTCCCTCTGCCTCTGCCTGCCATTCTGTCTGCCTGTGCTTGCTCTCTCTCCCTCTTTCTCTCTGACAAATAAATAAATAAAATCTTTAAAAATATATTAGGAAGACAAACCTGGCAACATATAAAAACAATTGTACATCATGACTATGCAGGATTTCTCCCAGAATGCAAGGTTGGTTTAACATCCCCAAATCAGGAACTTCCTCAACATGATAAAGGGCATTACTTAAAAAACGCTGCTGACATCACACTTAATACTGAAATACTGGATGCCTTACCTTTAGGATCAGGAACAAGACAAAGATGTGTATTCTTACCACTTCTTTTCAACATTGCTCTAAAGGTTCTAGCCAGAGCAATTAGGCAAGAAAAAGAAATAAAAGCCATCCAGATTGAAAAATAAGAAGTAGAACTATATTTACAGATGATATGATCTTGTATGTAGAAAGTTTTATGGGATCCGCTCATACACTAATAGAATAAACAACTTCAGCATGGTTACAGGATGCAAGATCAATATACAAAACTCAGTTGCACTTCTATATACTTGTAATGAACAATCTGAAAAGGAAATTAAGAAAGGAATTATATTTGTAAGAGAATCAAAAGAATAAAATACTTAGAAATAAATTTAATAAGGGAAGTACAAAATTTATACTCTGAATACTGTAAAATATTATCGAAAGAAATTAAAGAAGATGGGGCATGTGCCTGGCTCAGTAAGAAGAGCATGCAGCTCTTGATCTTGGAGTTGGGAGTTTGAGCCCCATGTTGGGTGTGAAGATTACTAAAAAAATAACATAAACCTTGGGATGTCTAGCTAGCTCTGTCAGTAGAGCATGTGACTCTTGATCTCAGGATCATGAGTTCAATCCCCATGTTGGTCATAGAGCTTACTTAAAAAAAAAGAAACAAATAAATCAAAAGAATCTCATGTTCATGAATTGAGAAATTTAATATCATTAAAATGGCCATACTCCCCAAATTGATCTACAGTTTCAGTGCAATCCCTTTCAGAACCCCGTCTGATTTCTTTGTAGAAATTGATGGAATGATTTTAAAATTCATGTGGCATTGCAAGGGATTCTAAATAGCCAAAACAATCTTGGAAAAGAATAAAGTACATCAACTCTCATTTCCTGGTTTTGAAACTTACTACACAAAACAATGGTAATCAAGACAGTGTGATACTGGAACAAGGTAGACATATAGGTGAGTGGGATTGAATCAAGAGTCTAGAAATAAAACCATGTGTCAACTGACTTTCAATAAAGGTACCAAGATCATTCGATGAAAAAAAATCATCCTTTCACAAACAGTGCTGGAACAACTAGATAGCGATAGCAAACTAATGATATTAGATCTCTACCTCACACTGTATACAAAAAAATTAACTAAAAATAACTGTATACAAAAAAATTAGCTAAAAATAAATCAGAGACCTAAATGTAAAAACCAAAATAATAAAACCATTAGAAAAAAAAGCATAGGGGCCACCTGGGTGGCTCAGCCAGTTAAGCATCTGTCAAATAAATAAAAATCTTAAGAAAAAAAAGCTTATGGGTAAATATTTATGACCTTTGATGTGACAAAGAGTTCTTAGATATGATACCAAAAACATGACCACCACCAACAAAAAACTACATTGAACTTCATCAGGGATACCTGGGTGGCTCAGTGGGTTAAGCGTCTGCCTTCTGCTTGGGTCATGATCCCAGTGTCCCGGGATCAAGTCCCACATCAGGCTCCCTGCTGAGTGGAGAGCCTGCTTCTCCCTCTCCCTCTGCTGCTCCCCCTGTTTGGGCTCTCTCTGTGTCTGTCTCTACTTTCTGTCAAATAAATAAATAAAATCTTAAAACAACAACAACAACAAAAATATAACTTCATCAAAACTAAATTCTTTTGAGCATCGAAGTGCACCATCAGGAATGTGAAAAGACAACTCACAGAATGGGAGAGAATATGTACAAATCATATATCTGGTAAGGAGCCTGTATCCAGAATAAATAAAAACTTACAGCTCTACTGGTGCAACCACTCTGGAAAACAGCATGGAGGTTCCTCAAAATGTTGAAAATAGAACTACCCTATGACCCAGCAATTGCACTGCTGGGTATTTACCCTAAAGATACAAATGTAGTGATCCGAAGGGGCATGTGCACCCGAATATTTATAGCAGCAATGTCTACAATAGCCAAACTATGGAAAGAACCTAGAAGTCCATCAACAGACGAATGGATAAAGAAGAAGTGGTATATATACACAATGGAATACTATGCAGCCATCAAAAGAAATGAAATCTTGCCATTTGCGACGACGTGGATGGAACTAGAGGGTATCATGCTTAGTGAAATAAGTCAATCGGAGAAAGACAACTATCATATGATCTCCCTGATATGAGGGAGAGGAGACGCAACATGGGGGGTTAAGGGGGTAGGAGAAGAGTAAATGAAACAAGATGGGATTGGGAGGGAGACAAACCATAAGTGACTCTTAATCTCACAAAACAAACTGAAGGTTGATGGGGGGAGGGGGGTTCGGAGAGGGGGGTGGGGTTATGGACATTGGGGAGGGTATGTGCTATGGTGAGTGCTGTGAAGTGTGTAAACCTGGCGATTCACAGACCTGTACCCCGGGGATAAAAATATAAGTTTATAAAAAATAAAATTAAAAAAAATAATAAAAAAAAACAAAGAAAAACCTTACAGCTCTATAATAAAGAGGCAGATATCCCAATTTAAAAGTGGGCCAAAGATTTGAATAGACATTTCTCCAAGTAAGATGGCCAATAAACACAGGAAGAGATGTTCAACATCATTAGTCAATAGGGAAATGCAGATAAAAACCACACTGAGATACCATTTCATCTCGGTTAAAATAACTAGAATCAAAATGTCAGATAATAAAAAGTGTTGTTAAGGATATGGGGAAACTGGAACCCTTACACACTGCTGATTGGAATGTCAAATGGTCAACCAGTTTGGAAATCCTTTGGACATGGCGGTTCCTGAAACAATTAGGCATAGAGTAACTCTATGACTCAGTAATTCAATTCCTAGATATCTACCCAAGAGAAATAAGAACATGTGTCTTTACAAAATCTGTTCATAGTAGCACTATTCATAATAAGCAAAAGATGGCAACAGCCCCAATATCCATCAATGGATTAATGGATAAACAAAATGTGTCATATCCATTCAATAGAATATTGTTTAGCCATAAATAGAAAGAAGACCTACTTGTTACACAATTGATGAACCTTGAAAACATAAGCTAAGTGAAGAAGCCAATCACAAAATACTACATTTTATATGAGCACACTCTTATGAAATGTCCAAGGGAGGAAAATCTGTAGAGACAGAAAGATTAGTGTTTGCTTAGACCTGGAGGGTTGGAGGCATGGGGGATGGGGCATAGCTAAGGATATGGTGTTGGTTTTGACTTGAAAATGTTCTAAAATTAACTATGGTGACAGTTGCAAATAACTGAAGAGAGTAAAAATCATTGAAATGTACATTTTAAGTGGGTAAATTGTATGGTATGTGAATTATATCTCAATAAAGTTGTTTTTAAAAAAAAGAAGTAACAGGAGCACATGGGTGGCTCAGTGGGTTAAAGCCTCTGCCTTCGGCTCAGGTCATGATCCCAGGATCCTGGGAACGAGTCCCGCATCGGACTCTCTGCTCCACGGGGAGCCTGCTTTCTCCTCTCTCTCTGCCTGCCTCTCTGCCTACTTGTGATCTCTGTCTGTCAAATAAATAAATAAATAATCTTAAAAAAAAAAAAGAAGAAGAAGAAGTAACATCCCTGAGGTGGATGAGTAGGGGTTATTCACGCTAAGTGTGTGAAGAGTGATTGAGAGAATGTTTCAGTCAGGGGGAACTGTGGGAACCAAGATCAAGACTCAAAAAGGCATGGAGCTTTGAAGAAACAATGGGAATTCTTTCAGCACGATGTTGGTATTAAATACCAACTGTTGCAGAGTAGAGATTAAAAGCAAGAGCTTTGACCTTAGGCAGGCATTTCATTTAATACCTGGGTTACCTTGACCAAGACACTTAATTTGTCTTAGTTTCACTTTCCTTTTGTATTAAATAGTGGGCTAACGACTGGTGCAGTCACTCTGGAAAACAGTATGGAGTTTCCTCTGAAAGTTAAACATAGAACTACCCTATGACCCAGGAATTACACTACTACATATTTGTCCAAAAGATACCAAAATTCTAATTTGAAGGACCCCAATGTTTATAGCAGCCCTATCAAAAATAATCAAATTATGGAAGGAGCCCAGATATCCATTGACTGATGAATGAATAAAGAAGATGTGGTATATGTATACAATGGACTATTACTCAGCCATCAAAAAGAATGAAACCTTGTCATTTGCAATGACATGGAAAGTCAGTCAGAGAAAGACAAATACCATATGATTTCACTCATATGTAGAACTTAAGAGACAAAACAGATGAACATAGGGGAAGGGAAGGAAAAATGAGATAAAAACAGAGAGGTAGGCAAAGCATAAGAGACTCTTAAATAAAGGGAGCTTGGATGGCTCAGTTAGTTAAGTGTCTGACTCCTGATTTCAGCTCAGGTCATGATCTCAAGGCCCTGGAACTGAGCCCCAAGTCTGGGTCAGTGCTTAGTGCAGAGTCTGCTAGAGAATCCCACTCTCTCTGCCTCTGTTCCTCCCCCTGCTCACTCTCTCTCTCTCTCTCTCTCAAATAAATATATTTTTTTTTAAAGAGACTCTTAAATATAGAGAACAAACAGGGTTGCTAGAAGGGAGGTATGTGGGGGTTGCTAGAGGGGAGGTATGTGGGGGCATGGGTTAATGGGTGATGGACATTAAGGTGGGCACTTGTGATGAGCACATGTTATTACATGGAAGTGATGAGTCGCTAAATTCTACTCCTGAAACAAATACTAAACTCTATGTTAACTAACTTGAATTTAAATAAAATCTTAGAAGAGAAAAAATAGTAGGTTAATGATACAATACCTGGAAAAGGACTAAAAGTTCATTGAAGGGAAAAAGACTCTGTAAGTTCAAGAAAATATTTTGACAGTTACAAAGCAAGGATAATAGAATTATCCATTAGGAGAAAATTTTTAAAATATTTATTTCTTAAACAACCAGCTAGCAGGAGGTATGGTGAGATATCAAAATGCCACTTAAAAAGACATGATCATTCCCTTTAGTGAGCTAAAGGGAATTTATTATTTAATTATTTGTGGGGATGGGTATGTATTTGTGTGTATATATTTTTATTCTATACCTCTTGTCTTTCATTTTTCTTTTAATCATGGCTGGTTAATGTGTAGTACATATGGATCTACCTTATTCCTTTAAAGATTCCTTACCCACACTATACTGAAAATATTGATGGGGGTACAGGCAACATATTTGAATAGACATTTCTCAAAGTAAAATGTAAAAATGGCCAATAAGCACACAAAAAGATGCTCCATACCCAACTAAATTATCCATCCAATGGTTCAGCTGTTTTTGCTAAGACTCTTGCAAAACACTGGTGTCAGAGTATCAAATAACTGCTTTTGGACACTGTTATGAGAGTCCCCACCCTCCATCAACCTTAACCCTACATTGAACTTTCCTTGCAGAGGGAACAGATCAGCTTTTCTCTTGGCTTTTGCCTTTTCCTTTCATAGAGGTGTGGTGACTATGTGTGTATGTGATCTGAGGCTAATTTTCAAACACACACTCTTCCTGTCAGTTTCTCAGTGAAAAATTTTGCATAAGATTACTCCTTCATTAGCATCATGATAAATCATCTTGCTCCTTTTATTTTGTTGATCATGGTAGCTATGTCTTATTGTAACTTTAAAGTTCCTCATAGACTATTTACTTTTAGTTTCTTAGTTTTCTTTTAAGTTTATTAGGATTCATTCAAAATCCTATGTATTATGTAAAAGTTGGAAAGTTACAAATGCCCTGTTTACACTCAACCATATAATGCATTATCTACTTTATTTAACTTGGAATTATAAATCCAAATTTGTGCTGTTAAGAAAGACTTACCATTCACATTAGGATTTATTGCACAGAGAAAACTGTTACTAGAAGTCAATCCACCTTGGATCTTGATCATCCCTGCACATTTTTATTGCATATACAAAGAATGTAAGACCCTGACCACTCTTTATACAGGCAGGCCATGTCTCAGAGTTGTGTTTGCCACAAGTAACTTTGATAAATGAGGTAACATCTTCCCTGGATACAGAGCAGGCTTGCTTCTGTTTACAATGAAAGCAATGAATTCTCCAAGCACAGGGTTTCTTTCCTGTTACACAATGCCCTGCATGTGCAGACATACATAAAAGGGCCTGTGTCACCCCATAGGACTTGAGGATCATGGAGAACTAATACAAGCCAACATGAAGCTCTGGCTATGGCTCTTGCCATGAGTAATAATGTCCTTTGTCTCTGACCCAGGATTCTAGTGTCTTCTGCCAGTATCCATTAAACAATAGGAGGTTAACTTGTTGAATTTACATAGGGTAAAATCTCAGATCACCTAATTCTTTTTTTTAAAGATTTTATTTATTTATTTGACAGACAGAGATCACAAGTAGGCAGAAAGGTGGGCAGAGAGAGAGGAGGAAGCAGGCTCCCCGCTGAGCAGAAAGCCCGATGTGGGGCTTGATCCCAGGACCTTGAGATCATGACCTGATCCAAAGGCAGAGGCTTTAACCCACTGAGCCACCCAGGCACCCCAGATCACCTAATTCTTGACAAGTTCCAGGTATTACCCCTAAATCAGTTATGTTAGTGCAATGTTTCCCACTAGGATTTTTGCTGTCTGTGTACTGCCTGTGCTCTTAGTATTGTGTTTTACTTCATGTCTGTCTTCAAATTGACTTGGTGACTTAATTTGAATACTTTTTTGAGAAGGTAACTTTATACTGTGCTAAATCTATACTATCATCATTTGCCTGCAACAGACCATTTATTAATTCACATTCAAATAAACACATGAATATCACAATATATTTGGGTACTATCTAAAATCATCCCTACCCACCATCAGGCCCTCTGATTAAATCCCAAGCTGATTGCATCCACAGGAGTCCCTGCAGGGACAGACTATCTCAACCAATGTTTTTAGTTAGTCCACTTTGAGGTCTTATCTTCTCTCCCATAAAAAATTCTCGTCAAGCCCCCTTGTGAAGATAAAAAGGGAAAAACTAAGTCTAGTGCTCTGACCTGCTACAGGGACAGTCGTCATCCTCCAGGTAAGTGTGTCCAGGACAATTTGGCCACCAGCCTCAGAGAGTGTGGTGCCTGCTGCAGGCTAGAGCAGAGAAACCAAAATCAAGAGAAATGTAACTTGGGTGAGCCTTTCCGCATACTACTTGAGCACTGCCCCTCTGAGCACGGGGGCGGGGGGGTGGGGTGGCGGGGAATGGATTTACCCTGTCTTGTCAAACTGGCAGTGAGCTGCTGCAAGTTTATCTCACTCCAGTCAGAATCCAGCCCGACCAGCATCCATCAGGCTGTTGCAGCCTTGAAGAATAGTCTGGAGTCATGAATTGACCCAAAAAGAGTATCAGAGGAAAAAATAAAATAACACACAACTGGAAAAACTATGAGCCATTGATATATATAGGTAGATACATATACAGATTTAGGCTTCAATAGCACTTTTGCATTTCCAAGCAAGGAGGGCAGTATCCCCAAATCTGACTTGAACCTCCCTTTAAAATTTACACAGGTCTAGAGGCATCTGTTGAACTGGCAAAGAGGGCTGCCACCAGTCATCTGGGAGAGATCACTCACCCTAAGGAAACCACCAGAAGATAAAACCATCATCTTTAGACTCAAAGTGAAGCAATTCTGACTAAAGCATAACGTCTGTTACTCAAACTTGCCTTCTGGTCCAATCCCCAAATTGACCCATCGTGTCAGTCTTATGGGGGAAGTTTGGGCTTGTGGCTAAAATTCCTCAAACTGTCGAGATATCTGTAAGATATCATGGCCCAAGTTGCCCTGTATAACTATCTATCTAAACTGAAAAAAATGGACATTCTTCCCACTTCTGTAGGTCATAGGTCAGTCTGAGGCTTCGCCCAACTGGGCTTCACTATTTGAGAAATCCAGAACATCATGAGCAGATAGGTAGGGGCCTGGATGACAGGGACAAACTACCCAATATACATAATAATAACAAAGGGAGAAGAAAGGGAGATGGAGCAGGCACCACAGGAAAGAAACAATGGGGCACCCACCTAACAGCTGCCTGCATTTTTTTTTGAAGATTTTATTTATTTATTTGACATTGAGAGAGATCACAAGTAGGCAGAGAGGCAGGCAGAGAGAGAGGGGGAAGCAGGTTCCCCGCTGAGCAAAGAGCCCAATGCGATGGGGGGCTCGATCCCAGGACCCTGGGATCATGACCTGAGCCGAAGGCAGAGGCTTAACCCACTGAGCCACCCAGGCGCCCCTGCCTGGATTTATTCTTAAACTCGGGTAAGAACTGCTTTATCCTTCATTCCAAATAGCTGATACAAAGCCCTTGGGAATTGGGATCCTACCTGGGCAGGTGGGGGAAATAACCTGTTAAAATAGAACACACAGTCATTACCTTATTTGGTCCTCACATGATCCCTTAGAGATTATTATCTCTATTTTATGGATGAGAAAAGATACAAAAAAAATTATTCTTCTAGCTAAGTAGTGGTCTGGTGGTAACCTGGAGTTCACGTTTGCTTCTAAAATTCTGTCAACATATATTAAGTGCCCCAGTACCTTTAGAAATAAATTGATTGAGTCCTGTAGATCACTTCTTTTTTGTTATAAAACTTTTATTATTTTAGCAATAATGTGTGTACATTCTAGGAATAAGGAAAAATACAAATAAGCAGGATAAAAAATTACTCATAATCCTACCACTGACTACACTTTTTGTCTTTCATCCTTCACAATTTTTTTGTGCATATATGTAATATACAGATGCAGTCTTCCTTTCAAAAATATGACATTTACATATTACCAAGTAACCTTTTTTCATTTTATATCCTGTTAGGAACCTCTTTTTGTACAAATGAGTAAAGCTCTCCTAAAGATAGAGACTTGTATATTGGTTCAAAATATGATAAACAATGAGATGCAGATTAACAAGAGATACATCTAAAATCACTAATAGCAACAAGTTAAAAGTAGAAAGATGGACAAAGGTATATCAGGAAAATGAAAATCAAAAGAAAGCTATATGACAATGTTAATATCAGAAAAAATTAAAATCAAGGCAAACTACATTAAATAGGGATAAGGATGATTTCGGTTAACCTTCCAACGCATGACTATAAGTTTGTTTCTTACTCTCCTTATCTCATCTATTTCATTCACTTCTCTAAACATATCTTCCTTGCTTAAATGCCTGTTGTGTATATCTTCTTTAAATTCCTGGAGAGACTGAATCAGCCTCTCTCTAAAAGTTCCTTCTGTTTTTTCCTCCTCCTTTGGCTCTTCTTCCTCCTCTGGCTTTTCCTCAGGCTTTGGCTCTTCCTCAAGCTTTGGTTCACTCTCATTTTCTGGTTTTCCTTCAATTTTTTGACAGGGCTTCATCTTGTGAGTTTCTCTTTCTTCCTTCTTTCCTTTCCTCTTCCTTTCTTTTTTTCTGCTTTATTCCTCTTTGAATACAATTACTTCTAGAAAGCAAGGTGACCGTTAAGTCAAAGGCTTGGTGAATGAACCAGTGCTCTAGACAGAAGTCTCAGCATTTACTTTCTTCTATTCAGAGCTATCATTAAATATCTTCCACTTGGGAGACTTAATTAGCAATCAGAGCTTCCCTGAGCCTGAGGTTCTAACCTCCACGTTCCACCTCCTTACCTCTCTCTCCTCCCTCCCTCCAGCCCTTTTCAAGGCCCTCCCCAACAATTTCTTCGCATAAGGCAAAACGCAAAATCCTCCTAGAACGGAATGGGTAGGGAGAACAGGCGTGGGGGGATGGGGATGGGGATGGGGTGGGGGTGGGGTAGAACAGTGGAGCCCACAACCTCTGTCCCACCCTCGCCCCACTCCACCTCAGGGGTCTTTAAAATATTCCCCTCACCTACCTGTACTGATCCGACCGGTTTCTTCCTCCCCTTTTCTAGCCTTGTGTAGTGCTCGGAACGACAGACCTGCAGACCTGCGGACAAACGGGAAACGCTAGGGGAAGAGCGAGGGTTGGAGAAAGGTGGGGGGGGGGAGGGTGGGGGAGGGGCGAGCGCTTGGTGGGCCCACCCGCACCTCGTACCTTTTTCCTCATTAAGGTATTTGGTTATGAAAACTTCCCCACTTTCTGTTTCTCCCACTTCTCTCCTCGCCCCACAGTGCAAGTTAGCTCGAATTTCCCATCAGACAAGGAGTAGGAAAAACAGATTATTTCCAAACTATCTTTAAGACTGAGGCGCGGGTTGGCGGGGGAGGGTAGGTCTTGGGAAAGCGGTCTGAAGTGGTAGAGGATGATTATTTTTTAAACAATCACAGGTCTCCTTGTCCTTCTCCCGGGACTCCTAGTCCCTTTCCCAAGGGTCATCATTCCCTGCAGACTTGGAGGAGGGCGGTGGAGGGATGGTTTTGACCTGGGCTCTCTCACAAGTTTCTGCCCTAGGCCACTCCCACCCTAGAAATCCCCAAGCAGTACCTATTTTGACACCAACCTGCAAAATTCCGAGAAGTTGGCTCCTCTTTTCCCTGGCGTCAGGCTCCACCGTCTGCACTGCTAAAGGAAACCTGGTACCCAGACGGGAACAAGGACCAGACTAGCAGGACTTCTGCACACGTCGACTCCTGGTCACGTGAATTGTACGTCACCAGTGAGCTCCGGTCCCCAATCTCCACTCCCACCAAAAGCGCGGCAGAAGTGGGCCCGCCTATACCCGCCCCCCCAATACATCTGGCTTGTCATTCTTTGTTATTGTTGCCTATCCCGGAGGGCAAAATATTATTCGTCTTTCTGTGACTACTAGGGAGGGGCTGCATCTTTTTTTTCTGGAGCTACTAAACTTTTCTATTTCTTTTAAGAATTGTCACTTCGGTGCCTTCAGCTCACAGGACAGAACTCCTACATCCATCGCCCCTCCCCTAGACTCCATTTCATCTGCAGTCTGGTTCCTGGCTCTTGTGGAACAGGGTCGGTTTGGCAGCGGGGTGTGTTTAAAAAAAAAAAAAAAGGGGAGCCTGGGACAGGAGTGACATTTTTAAATTTAGTTTTCACTTTGTTCTCAATACTTGTACATTCTTTTCTTAAACAAAAGTAACATTTTTGTTATAGTCAGAAAAGACAAAAGCAAAATTACTTTAGTTAAATGACTTAACACACGTACAGTCCTGAGAATAGTTCCCTGGCCTATTGTAAGGGTTCTAAAAGTGCAAGCTATTTCTTTAAAAAAAATTAAAAAATAAATAAAAAATAAAAGTGCAAGCTATTATTATAACTATACTGGGATTTCATTTGGGGAAAATGATACAAAACTTTTTTTTAAGATTTTATTTATTTATTTGACAGTGAGAGCACAAACAGAGGAAATGGCAGGCAGAGGGAGAGGAAGAAGCAGGCTCCCCTTGAGCACAGAGCCTGATGTGGGTTTCCATCCCAGGTCCCTGGGACCGTGACCTGAGCTGAATGAAGGCAGAGGCTTAACCCTCTGAGCTACCCAGACACCCCAATATAAAACTTTTTAAAAAAGAAAATAATGTTTCACTTCCAAGTCCTGATGGCGTTATTTTCCAGGCAGCTGTACTGCCTGCAGAATCGTCAACTGTCAGATACATATTATGATCCCAAGTTTCCTCATGTGAAAGGACATAATAAAGGTACACCTCATAGAACTGACTTTTGGGAATTCTAAATGATACCTGGCTCATATTACCTTCAACAGATACAGATTACCTTTCAGCCTCACTTCAGTCTTTAGTGTAAGTCACAAATTTGCCAATGCAAATTACATAGTTCTCAGAGGCAACATTTAAAAGATAACAGGAGACATACATGTATTTTTGTTTTGTATCAGTTCGAGTGCCCCTTTGTGAGGCAGAATAAAGAGCTCAACAGATTTTGTAGAAAGAAAAAAACCTTCACCCCATGTTGTTTTTATTTCACTTGCCCTTCTGTCACATTTTCTCTATTTTCTGGGAAGTATGTGTATTTGAGTAACACAAAACCCAAGATAAAATGGTTCGGACCTGCCAGACAGAATACTGGTGTGACAGATGTTAGTCCCAGTGCCAGACCTAGATTGTGTTACCCTTACTAAGTCACTCTCCCTGTACTGGCCTTACCTACCAAACAGGAGAGCACAGGCAAGCTCTCAGAACTTTAGAAAGAAGCTTGTGATTGGTAAAACATTTCAATATATTGTCCGTAGGAAAACGGAAACATCCTGAATAGCAGCTGCTTTCCTTTAGCTTGAAGAAAATAGTTCCAGAAATCCTTAGAATGTCCTGAAAAGTGAAAGATGCTTTACTGCCATTATCTCATTTTATATTCTCAAACCAACCGACCACAAGGAAGATATTTTCATTTCTATTTTATATAATTCATTTCCATTATGTATACATATATATACATTTCCTATTCTAAACAAAGAATTAAAACAATATGCCCAAAGGCATTGTCTCCTTATATCTGAGCAGAAAAGGCCTCAGCCCAAGGGCCCACTTTTAGAGGGTCAGCATCTGACCCTCTTCTGGATGGCTTCTTCCCCAGGTAGTGAAGAGTCAGTGGGGCAAGATGTGTTTACCTGGAGCCTTCATTTATTTCCTTTTAGACCACACTCTAGATACCTAAGACCCTAGAATATTCTGCCGAAAGGACTTGGAGCCCAAATCCAAGTCCCACTTGTGCCTCTTCTCTAAGTCTATCCTGAGAGTGGGTCACATTCACTGTGGGTTCACACTAAAGGCAGAATCAATGAGATAGCTGAAAAGGCTCCTTCACACGAGCCTATTTCAAGAAATCTAAAGGAAAGAGTGGGTGGCCAGGCCAACAGGAACTCAGAGAAGTCAATGACCAGTTAGCCCAAAATAGTCAGAGAAAGCTTCAAGCAGGGAAAAACAAAAACAAAAACAAAAACAAAAACAAAAACGAAAAAAAACAACCAACCAACCAAACAAACAAACAAACAAAAAACTTGACCTGAGCCTCAGAGGATGGGCAGGACCTAGATGGAGGGTGGGCAGGAAAGAATAGCAGTCAGACTGAACCTAGGCCTTGTGGCCTGTCTCATGCTGCCTTGCTGGGTAGAAGTCCTCTTGTTCCTCCTTAGGGGGGTTTAATTCTATTGCCAGTGGCTATCATCTGAAAGCAGTGTCAGTGTAAGGACTTTGTGACATGTTCTGCACTTACCCCCAAGGATTTTCTCACCTATTTCCAGGTCATAGAATCTGAATTGGTCAACCTTTCTGGACAGGACTTACTTAAGCAATTGCTAAGTATTTGAAATACACATTCTCTTGAGCCTATAAAGCCATTTTTAGGTACCCATCCTAAGAAAATATTTAATGGTAGCCACAATGATTTGCCATACCAAAGTCCATAGATCTGAATTCCTAGCATCAGTCCTTTGACTTGGACTTGGATATACAAAGAGAAGCCCCAAGTGAAAAGCAGCAATGAAGGAACACAGAGAATTGTTCTAGGCAATAGCAGATATGTACCCAAGCATGTGCACATGCACACTCACACACGTGTGTGCACATTCTCATGAGCCAAAGATTCTCCCAGATTATTTTGATGGGGGATAAAGAAGGCAAAAGTCATGGATTCTGTTAAAACAATTCAAACTACACCAATGGTATGTACCATTTAGAAATGGAAAGTAACCATTATATTATGCATACATATAAATAAAAAAGGCAAATTGAAAGTTAAGATATCTAGAACTACATTTCTGTCACAACATACATATATTTATTTGGGAGCATTTAAAATATGAGCATATGGGGCGCCTGGGTGGCTCAGTGGGTTAAGCCTCTGCCTTCGGCTCCGGTCATGATCTCGGGGTCCTGGGATCGAGCCCCGCATCGGGCTCTCTACTCAGCAGGGAGCCTGCCTCCCTCTCTCTCTCTCTGCCTGCCTCTCTGCCTACTTGTGATCTCTGTCTGTCAAATAAACAAATAAAATCTTTAAAAAATAAATAAAATAAAATATGAGCGTATAATTAAATTGCACCATAACATATAGTCCACAAAATTAATTCCTACAAAATTTCAGGTTGTGTTATTGAGAGATGAATGAATGATGTGAGCCTCTTTGGTTAGCTGGGTGCAAAATTCAAATCCCTCAGGGACTCCACTGAGTTCTGAGGCCACCTTGTAACAGTTGTTTACTCTACACTGGTGCTTAAATGTCATCCTTCTATTTCTGCCTTTCCCCATACCCCATCACCCACCATATTATATCTAATGCCATCTTATTATGGGGTCTTATTGTGTTTCTATATCATAGTAGAAATGTGAATGAATATACACTGAACTATTCCCACAGGATATATTTGAGAATGAACATTTAATATAAAGGCAACTTTTACTTTCTAAGTGTTGTGTTTATATATTTAAATTTTATCTTTAATAGTCTTGTATTAATTAATAATATTCAGAAAAATGAGAGAAACCTTTGTAAACATGCAGAAGAAATAAAATACCTTGTCAACCATAGTTTATTTAAATGGAAGTGTTTTTATAATATATTGGTGTGTGAAAAAGGCAGGTTACAAAATATAACTTGCAGAGGATCTAATTTTAAAAAGTAATATGTGTATAGCTACTTATATGTATGCATGCATAACAAATATTATGGAATAATATACACCAAAATATTAAAAATGGGTATGATTGGATGATTGGTGGGCTTATGGGTGATTTGTGCTCTCTTTTTATATACTTCTTTGTGGATTCTTTTACATTTTCTCAGTGGGGGTGTGTAACTTCTATAATAAAGAGTAGTCTGTAAACAGTGCAATCTTATTTCATAGCACATATTTCACATATATACTTCTTCTGTAGTGGAGTAGGATCTGATTTAAGAGCTCCACTACCTTTTTCAGGTCCTTGCAATGGTGGAATTCTTCATATTTGGTTCTCTTGCCTTGTTTGTGACTAGTATGCATTAAAATGAGACTCTTCTTATTTTTCTGACTATGCCTTCTTCAATCTAAGTTTGAGATAGTCAAGCTGTAACACTAGTCATACATAGGAAAGGGAGGAATCTCTTCCCTAAATTTTACCTGGTGAGAAACCTTTCTTCATAAGATAATGTTTTGCCAGAAAGAGTAATATTGTTAGCAATAATACATTTTAAAAAGTTTTTTAAAAGATTTTATTTATTTATTTGAGAGAGAGACACACAATTGAGAGAGGGAATATAAGCAGGGGGAGTGGGAGAAAGAGAAGCAGGCCTCCTGCTGAGCAGACAGCCTGATTCGGGGCTGGATCCGAGGACCCTGGGATCATGACCTGAGTTGAAGGCAGCTGCTTAATGACTAAGGCACCCAGGCACCCAGCAATAATATATTTTAAGCAGATTTTAAAATAGCTTTAGTTACCAGTTCACCAATTCAATTCTTTTTTCTTTTTTTAAGTAGGCTCCACGCCCAGTGTGGAGCCCAGCACAGGGCTTGAACTCACAACCCTGAGATCAAGACCTGGGCTGAGATCAAGAGTCAGAAGCTTAACTGACTGAGCCACCCAGGAGCTGCCCCCTCCGCCCGGAACTCAATTCTTTTAGAAATACACATGAAGAGAAAAAGAAAATATTTTATTTCTGGCTCCCTTGACAAATAGCATTTATCTATAGTTCCCTGACTTTTCTTCCAGTGAAAATTCTTTACTTTTACAAATAAACACAATAAATATTATTATTTAAAAGCAGGCTATAAAACAATGTGTATAAAATTATCTTAGTTATATTCAAAAATACATATAGAAGGAAAACCCTCAAAAACCTACACTCAATTTCATTTATTTGATGACTCTCAAACATATATATTATTCCCTCATTATCAGTAAATATTAATTAGGTGCTTACTAGGTGTTGTTAACACAAATCCACAGGTCTCTTCCAGACTTTTCTTCTCAATTATCATCCCTGACTGGATGTGTTAGTGCAATGGAGTTGCATCTGGCTGGATTCTAAAGTCAGCATATCAAGTGAAGTCCTACCTAGTCAAATTTACCTATGAAATATTTAGATCCCTACTTCATAGCATATTAACATAAGTTGCAATGTTAGTGGGGGAAAAATCATAACAAAGTATTTAATCTTATCAATATATAAATTTTATGATAATACGGATTTTTTAAATTTTATGTCTGTTAATTCTTATATATTTTCCAAATTCATTTGTTTATCTGGGTTACACACACAAAACAATGAAATACACATTTTTAAGATAACTCAACCTATTCTTACTGTATTTCATCATGTTAAAATTAACAGTAATTAAGTCAATTCTCTGTTGCTTAATATTTAGGTTTCCTCTATATTTTTTTTCTATCACAAGCCAAGCCATCACTAAATTCTTTGCACAAAATCATAGTTACTCCCTAAGGAAAAATTTCAAGAATTGAAATTCCTACGTCTAAAAGTTTGAAAAATCTTATGAATTTAAATGTATATTGCAAAAGGGCCTACAAGTTAATTTAACCAATTTACAAGTGTACTGACAGTCCATATGAATAACCTCACATAAAATAGATAGTATGATTTTAAAAAGAATTCCTCAGTTTGACAGGTGAATAAGAATGAAGTTTTCATTTGTATATTTTGACCACTAGGGAGTCTGAAAAACTTATACTTGGTTCTCCACATAGATGTCTTCTTTGGTCAATAACTTTTTGATGTCTTTTCACCAGTTTTCAGGTAGTGATAACTACTGTTATTCTGTTGAGTTTTTTAAAGAACATTTTACTACAGAAAACTATTGTTTCAGTTAGTCTCATTGGTTGTAAGGAATAGATACTTAGGCTAGCTCAGCTGAAGCAGGATCCATGGTGAGTATTTATGGGGCAGTAAATAGCACTATGATGTTAAGGGAATCTGAGAACAAACAGCCAGTTTCTAGTGGACCTCTAGGTGCCAGGACCAGCACACTATAGTGCTCTGCCATTAACTTGGCTCAGATGCTGTCTCATTCTCCCTTCCTCTAACATCCCCTTCCCCTTTCTGTGTCTTGGCTCTACCTCATAGTTTCAGCTTCCTCATAATGCCACTCTGCTCATGTATTAGGCTTTCTCAGGTTCCTACGGTACAACACTTTCCCCCACAAAATTTCATGTACCTCACTAGCCCCAAACATGCACAACTTGTTTAGAATTTTAAGCCGTCCATAGATTTCCTGGGTTGAGAACACCTGGTCTAGGTTAAGTGATACAGTCAGTGAATGGGGGACGCCTGGGTAGCTCAGTCGGTTAAGCCTCCGACTCTTGATGACTCTTGATTTTGGCTCAGGCCATGATCTCAGGATTGTGAGATCAATCCTCCATCGGGTTCTGTATTGGGTATGGAGCCTGCTTAAAGATTTTCTTTCTCCCTCTCCCTCTGCATGCCCCCCCTCTTAAGAAAAGAATTTTATATGGTTAGTGGTTGAGAGTTGTTTAAACACTGGCCTAAGCCTGGATGAGGTGCCACCATGGTGGGGATGGAATGGCAGGCAGCAACCCTCCAGCAAGGCTAGGCTAGAGTTCCCTGCAGATACAGAGGCCACAGGTGAGATGCCTAGCAGGCTTCATCCTTCTAAGAGAACAAAACTGAAACAATTATTTATGAAGATTAAAAACTCTTGGAAGTGAAGGGGTGCCTGGGTGGCTCAGTCTGTTAAGTGTCTGCCTTCAGCTTGGGTCATGATCTCAGGATCCTGGGATGGAGTCCTGCATCAGGCTCTCTGCTAAGGAGGAAGCCTGATTCTGCTGCTCCCCCTGCTTGTGCTCTCTCTCACTCTCAAATAAATAAATAAAATATTTTTTAAAAACCTCTCAGAAGTGGAAACATTAGATCATTTCTCTAAAGCAGGACAAAAAAAGACACTGAAGCTCTATAGACATTAATTTACTGAACCTAAATTTTTTTAAAATTTAGGTTTAAAATTGTCAAACTAATTAGTCTGTATTTTCAAAAAGAATATTTAGGAAGCATTATTAGAACATTTTCCAATTGACAAATACAAACATGACCAAGTTATGAAGGATTTCCTATTTAATAAAAAATTTATTTTTTTAATTCTAAATTACTTTTCTCCCCAAAGAGTCATACTGTCTTTTTTTTTTATTTGACAGAGAGAGATCACAAGTAGGCAGAGAGGCAGGCAGAGAGAGAGGAGGAAGCAGGCTCCCCGCGGAGCAGAGAGCCCGATGTGGGGCTTGATCCCAGGACCCTGGGATCATGACCTGAGCCGAAGGCAGAGGCTTTAACCCACTGAGCCACCCGGGCGCCCCAAGAGTCATACTGTCTTAAACATTGTGAACAATTAGCTCTTTCATTTGTAGCTGATGCAAAATATTTTCTATTGGTTATAAGTTAATTTACTCAAATAACAAGGCACTCCTGCGAAAAGAGAAATCTTGGGATACTCATTCTCTCCCTCACCCAAAATGTAAGTATTGTATTTCTATAATGTAAAAAAACAAAGAATTTTAAATTTTAAAAAATGGAACAGAAAAGTACACAGAAGAAAAGTTAATGTTCCACTTTCCACTCCCAGCCTCCTTTCCTGATACCTAACTTTATGTCCATTTAGGTGCAAGCAAGGGCCCCAGGAGAAAAATAACGACAAGGGTGAGAGGACACCAGGAGAAGGAACTGGTTGGAGGGCAGGGGAAATGAGGAAAGGGCTAATTCCACAAGAATTGCAAATGGACAGTGACTCCAAGAGAAAATGCTGCCTCTTGCTGATGATTAGAGAAAGCCAAAGACTCTACCTGGCCTCCTGAAATGCCAAAGTGGAAAAAGAGACATTCCAGATCCAGTGTGACAGGAGGAGGAGGGGATGAAGGTTTCCCACTGCCCTGCCTGAGTGGAAGGGAGGACTGGAAGTCTATACCCCACTGTGACGTGGCTGTCACATGACTGGAGTCTATCTGGGCCCAAGTCCCTTTCTTGCTTTGTATCCTGAGTAATGACTCCTGTTGCAGAGGAGGAAAAACTTCAAGTCAATGAATGGGGGCAAAACAATTGTCCAGGAACGCCCTGGATTTGTGTTCCGACTTGAGCTGGCTGGGCTAACTCTGCCACCAGGATGGCTGGCAGCTGAAAGCAGAATCACCAATTGAGACAGTCTTCGTTCTTGACATCCCCTACTTACCCAAAGTCCACTGTGGGTTGTCCTGGGGGCAAGCAGTATATGAATATGGATACACGGGTACACTCTGGAAAGCTTTCAACTTACACAAGCCCCGCTCCCTGTGTCCCATGCCCTTTTGGTGCAAAACATTTTGGTAATAGAGGGGTGGAAATGAATCAGAGCAGAAGGCAACAGAGAGACACAGAAGGTAAAAGTTCTGTTTTAAGTAGTATACCCTCTTCCACCATTGTGGATATTTAAAAGACCAGGAATACTGGAGGCTGAGGGTGGCTTTGGAGAAAGAAGGAATATAAAGAGTGACAAAGCTGGGACACAAGGTGCTGGGAGGTGAGGGGCGAATGGAAGGTCTGCAGCGAGCTCTTGGCTGCAGTTGCCAGGGATCCTCCCACCCCGTTCCTCTGCGGGTCAGCGGGTCAGGGCTGCACGCCTCCCAGCAAGAATGCGTATGTGAGAGGGGAAGGAGACTAAAAGGATAGGCTCGGGTCGGTGCAAGGAACAGTGGTGGAGATGGGAACACACCCTTTCTAGGGCTCCCCTCCGGGTCTTCCCTTTTGGTGAATGCAGTATGTCCCGGGGAAGGTATCTACAGGAAAGATGGTGAGCTTCAGAGGAGGAAGGAAAGAGGAGCGAGCTGGGAGAGGGAGGAGTGGAGGAGGGGCTGTGACTGGATGCCCACTAGAGGGCGCAAGAGTCCTCTCAGGTGGGAAAAATAGAATTAAAAACAAAACAAAACAAATCCCTTCTGATATCGGAACCTTGAAAGGCACATAGTAGGGCCCCTGTCCTGGGTCCTAATCTTTCCACCAAGCATTCAGTCCTTTCGTCTCCTAGGAGTAATGGAGTCTAAAGAAAATAAGCGGGCCGGTCCGGGGAGGGATTTCAACATGGAAAACGTCTTCCAGGAAAGAAAAGAAAAGGGAAAAAGGAGGAGAAACAGGTCTCTCTGCAGAATGGAAAGGAAGCCCCCACCCCCCGCCCCCATGAGAGGGAATGAAGACAAAGAGCCTGAAGGCAATAATGGAGTTGGGCTCCACTTTCCCCAGGTTTTAGAAGAGGAGTGCCCAATAGTCGTGTCAATAACATCAACATGGTAGATGTAGATGACATGGAATGGTTCACGGAAGGGATGAGAGAGTTAAACTCAGGTAAACAAAGTTAAGGTAGAGTCCACATGGCCTTAATGAAATTACTCTCAGCATCACTACCATGATGAGTTTTTCTTTATGCTTTAAAAACTAAGGTTTACTCTGGAGTTACTACTTTTCAAGTATTGTTTTCTGTTTCTTCACCTTTTCTTTCTTTCTTTTTTTTTTTTAAAGATTTTATTTATTTATTTGACAGACAGAGATCACAAGTAGGCAGAGAGGCAGGAAGAGAGAGAGGAGGAAGCAGGCTCCCCACGGAGCAGAGAGCCCAATGTTGGGCTTGATCCCAGGACTCTGTGATCACAACCTGAGCGGAAGGCAGAGGCTTTAACCCACTGAGCCACCCAGGCGCCCCCTTTCACCTTTTCTTGATATAATTTTGCTGATTCAATTACTTCAGAGCTTTTAGTATTGCCAACTTCTATTTGAATATTGCATTCTGAGTAAATCAACAAGTCTTTGTCAGCAGAGGTGTTTCACTCATTTGAATAGAAAGATGGTCAATATTTATTTATTTGAGTATAGGTGACACACAATATTACATTTGTTTCAGGTGTACCATTCATTATTGATTTTATTTTATTTAAGATTTTATTTATTTATTTGACAGAGAGAGACACAGAAAGAGAGGGAGGAAACACAAGCAGAGGGAGAGAGAGAGGCAGGCCTCCCGCAGAGCAGGGAGCCCAAAGAGGAGCTCAATCGGACCATGACCTGAGCCAAAGGCAGCCACTTACCGACTGAGCCACCCAGGTGCCCCTCATTATGGATTTTAAAATGAAAAAGTTACAGAGCAATGTGTAAATTTATTGCTACTTATTTTTAAATTATGTATTATATATATGAACAGTCTTAAATATATCTACTAAAATGGGGCTGTTTATCTTTGTATGTCATACTTATAGATGGTTTAAAATTTTGCCTTTCATACTTTCCAAGAATTTGTATATATTACTCGTATCCTTAAATATAATAAAAATAGTTAAAGTAATGTGTCACTCAGCGTTTTTTTAGTGCCATTTAATATAAACTTGTTGAAAGAATTAAAAAAGAGCATTTCAAGTTTTTTTTTTAGAATTTCTTACTTAGCAATATAACTCCAGTACTTATTACCATAACTTTAAAGGGTCACTCTTGTCACCTGTGAAAAGGGAATGCTATTTGCCTCCCAGAGCTGCTGAGTAAATCAGATGAGGTACTGAATGTGTGAACTGTGTTGACTTAGACCCTACCCCATGTGCTTGCCTTTTCAGAATTGCAAACCCCAGAGATACTCAGGGAGGGCTGAGAGATGTCTAACCTGTGCCCAGGAACAAGTTCAGGTAGCTGAAAAGTGGGTGCCACCCTTCCCTGGATTCTGCCATGTCTTCTAGACTCTACTGTCACCTCTCCTTCATCTTTTTCCATATGCTGACAGTGGTTGATGTTGGGGTCTTCAAGGTGACAAAACCCCACTGATTTCTATGAGATCATTGTCACACTTATGAAGGTGGGTACCACACAAATGTGCCTCAGTAATTGAACATCTTAGCCAAGATCTTAGTAAAAATAGGACTTTTCTGTTTTACTTACGAGTCCTCTGCTCTCCAGAGACTCAGACATGATTCCATTTGGATGGAGAGTGTTGGGTCAACACATGAATATGAGACTTCATTAATAAAGTAAATGATGAATAAAATAAAATGATAGCTTAAACAATTGGAGCCAGTCATTTATTATCTTAATTATAATAAAGACTATGTTGGTTTTCTATATATTTTAGTAGTGGAAATTTCAAGAATAACACAACATTGGCTTTTTATGCCTCCCACGTTCTTGCCACAGTTGACTTCTGGGCAGATCCACCCACTAGGGCAACAGGCATACATGAAGTATATAAATTACAGGCATTTTCACCTTCTTACATTAAAGCAGAGTAACACCCCCAAAACCTGATCTTATCCCTACATGAAAGAGTTTAAAATATTTTATAAGATTAAAAAATCCATAAAAATGTTATCAATTAATCCTCTGCAAAATTGTGTCATTCTTAGCAAGTAGAGTTTCTTAATCAACCTTATAGTCCTAGTGCCTATTGTAATGTTTGACACATTGTAAATGTTGAATAAATGTCCACCATGCACATTATGTCTCTGTGGGGATCCTTGTCCTTGATGCAGTCCTAACTCTTAACTAAAGAACAGCAAGTAAGTAATTTTATTTCTCTAGAGGCCAACTTGTATTTCCTAAGGAGCCTAGTAGGGTGTGGATGGCATGCCAAATTAAAACATGAATAAAATTTGGGGCGCCTGGGTGGCTCAGTGGGTTGAGCCGCTGCCTTCAGCTCAGGTCATGATTCCAGGTCCTGGGTTCGAGCCCCACATTGGGCTTTCTGCTCAGCGGGGAGCCTGCTTCCTCCTCTCTCTCTGCCTGCCTCTCTGCCTACTTGTGATTTCTCTCTGTCAAATAAATAAATAAAATCTTTAAAAAAAAACATGAATAAAATTTAATTTGATTTGCAAATTAAATGTGTCACATAGACTGCCTGCTTTAGAATTTTCTCTCTCTCTTGCTAAAAATGTAGACTTTAGTACCCCTTCCTATATTCCATGATTTAAACACACTTCTAACTGGGCCCCAAAGCATACATTATTATCATGCTCCTCTGAGAGAATCTAATGTGGACTAACACTGGAGAACCATGGTAGTGCAGTAGAAATACAATTATATTGAGTATTGACTTAGTCCGTTTGGGCTGCAATAACAAAAGTACCATAGACTGGGTGGCTTAAATAACAGAAAATTATTTTTCGTAGTACTGGATGCTGGGAAGTCCAAGATAAGGCCCTGGCATCTTGATTTGACATCTGGAGAGGGTCCATTTCATGTTTCAAGTCTCCTTGCTTTCCATATCACATAAAGATCAAGGGAGCATGCAGGGGCCTCCTTTATAGGAGCACTAATCCCATTCACAAGAGGTCCACCCTCAGGACCTAATCACTTCCCAAAGGCCTAACCCCTAATTACTACCAAGGTGGGGATTAACTTTCAACATATTAATTTGGCAGAGGGACACATTTAGTCTATGGTAAGTACAAATATGCCTAGAAAAAGACTGCAAGGAAATACCTCAAAATGTCAGAGATCCTAGCAATGCATATATCACATGACCTAAATTGTCTTATTCTATTGTTAGTATCTGTTTTTTTAAAAAAAATCATTCAACATTTTTCATATTATAAAACATAATAAAATATGTATGTAGATTATATGTGATGGTTTTATTTTTTTCTCAAAAAAAGTGTTTCTGAATCAATGGTATATGTTGCTGATGCTGCAATCTAATAATCAAGAAAGTTAGGTGTATAAATATATAGAGGAGTGTGCATATACAAATAGACCTAAAGAAATTCACCACTGGTGATATTTGGAATGGATGTGTAATTGAAGGCAAAATTTTTGTTGTATGTACGTCAATGTCAGGTTTTTATATTTTATTCTATTCTACAGTTCCAATCTTATTGCAATTAAAACAATTCTGACTATATGTCATCACATTAGTTCAGAATATGCAGAAAATAATGGTAATAATAACAATATTCATAATGCAGAAAAAGCATTTGACAAAGTACAACATCTATTCATGAAGTAACCCTCAACAAAGTAGGTTTAGAGGGAGCATACCTCAACATAAAAAAGGCCATATATGAAAAACCCACAGCTAATATCATCCTCAATGGGCAAAAACTGAGAGCTTTTCCTCTACAGTCAGGAACAAGACAGGGATGTCCACTCTCATCGCTGTTCTTTTTAACATAGTGCTGGAAGTCCTAGCCACAGTAATCAGAATATAAAGAGAAATAAAAGGCATCCAAATCGCAAGGAAGAAGTAAAACTTCCACTATTTCCAGATGACATGATACTCTATATAGAAAACCCAAAAGGCTCCACCAAAAAACTGCTAGAACTTACCAACAGATTCAGTAAAGCTGCAGGATATAAAAATCAATGTACAGAAATCTGTTGCATTTCTACACACTAATAATGAAGCAGCAGAAAGAGAAATTAAGGAAATCAATCCCATTTACAATTGCACCAAAAACAATAAGATACCTAGTAATAAACTTAACCAAAGAGGTGAAAGAACTGCATTCTGAAAACTATAAAACACTGATGAAAGAAATTGAAAAAGACCCAAAGGAATGGAAAGACATTCCATGCTCATGGATTGGAAGAAGGAAGAACAAATGTTAAACTATCTATACCACCCAAAGCAATTTACATATTTAACACAATCTCTTATCAACATACCAACACGAACAAACAATCCTAAAATTTGTATGGAACCAAAAAGTACCCTGAATAGCCAAAGTTCTCTTGAAAAAGAAAAGCAAAGCTGGAGGCATCAGAATTCCAAACTTCAAGTTATGTCACAAAGCTGTACTGATCAAAACAGTATGGTACTGGCAAAAAACAGACACATTGATCAACAGAACAGAACGGAAAACCCAGAACTGAAGTCACAACTATATGGTCAATTAATCTTTGACAAAGGAGGAAGAATATGCAATGGAAAAAAGACAGTCCCATCAACAAATGGTGTTAGGAAAAATGGACAGCTACATGCAAAAGAAAAGTTGTAAAATTGAACAACTTTCCACTTTTGTATGCCATACACAAAAATAAATCAAAAATGGATGCAAGATGTAAATGTGACACAGGAAACCATCAAAATCCTAGAGGAGAACAAAGGCAGTAACTTCTTTGATATTGGACAAAACAACTTCTTTCTAGATATATTTCCTAAGGCAAGGAAAACAAAAGCAAAAATAAACATTGGGACTTCATCAAAATAAGATGCTTCTGCACAGTGAAGGAAACATCAAAACTAAAAGCCGACCAACAGAATGGGAGATGATATTTGCAAATGACATATCTGATAAAGACTTAGTATACAAATGATATGAAGAACTTCTAGGGGTGTCTGGGTGGCTCATTTGTTAAGCATCTGCCTTCTGCTCAGGTCATGATCCCAGGGTCCTGGGATCGAGCCCTGCTCAGGCTTCCTGATCTGTGGGAAGCCTGCTTCTCCCTTTCTCATTCGCCCTGCTTGTGTTCTCTTTCTCACTTGCGTGCGCTCTCTCTCTCTCTCTCTCTCTCTGTGTGTGTGTCAAATAATTTAAAAAAAGAATTTCTACAAGTCAATACCCTAAAAATGAACAATCAAATTAGAAAATGGGGAGAAAATGTGAATAGAAATTTCCCCAAAGAAGACATCCAGGGACCCACAGACACATGAAAAGATATTCAACATCACTTATCATCAGGGAAATGAGAATCAAAGCCACAATGAGGGATCACTTCACACTTGATAGAATGGCTAAAATCAACAATACAAGGAAGAACAGATATTGGTGAGGACATGATGAAAGGGAAAGGGAACCCTCTTGTACTGTTGGTAGGAATGCAAGCTGGCGTAGCCACTCTGGAAAACAGTATGGAGTTTCCTGAGAAAGTTAAAAACAGAACTACCCTATGATCCAGCAATTGTACTACTAGGTATGTACCCAAAGAATACAAAAATGCTAATTCAAGAATACATGCACCCCAAAGCATATAGAAACATTATCTAAAAATAGCCGAATTATGGAAATAGTCCAAATGCTATTGACTGATGAATGGATAAAGAAGATGAGGTATATGTATATAATGGAATATTACTCATCCATAGAAAATAATGACATACTGCCATTTGCAAGGACATGGATGGATCCAGAGAGTACAATGCTAACCAAAGTCAGTCAGTCAGAGAAAGACAAATACCATATGATTTCACTCATATGTGGAATTTAAGAAACAAAACAAATGAACAAAGGAAAAAAGAGAGAGACAAACCAATCATATGATACCTGTCAAGAAAGAGGCTCTTAACTATAGAGAACAAACTGATGGTTACCAGAGGGAAGGTGGGCAGAAGGACGGGTGAAATAGGTGATGAGGATTAAAGAGTACACTTATCATTATGAGCAGTGAGTAATGTATAGAATTGTTGATTCACTATATTGTACACCTGAAACTAATGTAACACTGTATGTTAACTATATTGGAATTAAAACTTAATTTAAAAAGGTATATTATGCAAATTGTGTCTATAAAAAAGCTATTGTTGCTTTTTAAATATCAACCAAGATAGAATTTAAGGCAATGGGGATTTATAAAGAAGGATATTTAATAAAGAAAAAAAGACCAATTCACCTGGATTGTATTATGATACCTAATTTATATGCACCTAAAGACATAAAGCAAAACTAAAAACCAAAATAAAAGGATGAGTAAAAAAATCCGCAATCATAGTGAGAAAGAATAACAGAAGTTTCTTGGTAACTAATTGTACAGTCAGAAAAATATCAGTAAGGATATAAAAAAATTTACCCATGATAGCCTCAGGATACTTAGTAAGAGTCCAGGCATTGGAACAAAATCCACACACTGCCTCTTACTAGCTGTGTGACCCTCACTATTTTTATATCATAAACTCCCTTCCTAAACTAATGAGAACTATAGACTCTCTCCTTAGCATATGCATACACCTTGAATAAATGGATTCATCCATCCCTACTCACATATGTGCATTTAATTTTGAACACAAGTTTAAGGGGATCCACAAGTAGCCCTTATTAAGGCTTTGTAGTCCAGTTTAATCAGTAGGAACCTAGATAGGAGGGTCAGGTAGAAAACAAATAGTAAGATGAAAGACATACACACAGATCAATAATCAGAATGAATATAAATAGACTAAACAGTTCAAATCACACTTGATAGAAGTAATAAATCAAATGCTGCTTAAAGAGACACAACATAAATTTAAGGACACAGAAAGACTGAAAGTCCAAGTAAGCCATAAGCCAAGAAATATTACTAGAGATAGAGAGATATATTTTATGATGATTAAATTGTCAATCTTATAGGAGGGTACTAAAATTGTAAGTCTCTATCCTTCTACTAACATTGCTTCAAAATATACAATACAAAAAATATCAGACATAAAAGGAAAATTAGAGAAATGTAAAGTTATGGAATGGTGGAACATGTAAATATACCTCTCTAAATAACTAATAGGATAATTAGAAAAAATCAGCAGAAGTATTAAAGATTTAAGCAATAAGACTAACAAAGTTGACCTAATTTACACATATAGAGCAATACAAACTACAGTTGGAGAATATACATTTTTTTCAAATACAAACAGGACATTTGCTGAAATCAACCTTTTACTCAGTCTTTTAACCAAGTAGCGACAAATTTTAAAATACTAAAATAATTCAGAATATGTTCTCGGATGACAAATAAACCTAATAATGACAAATGGATAACAACAACAAAAATCTCAAAGTATTTGGAAATTAAGCAATACATTTCTCAGTAATTCATGAGTAAAAACAGAAATTACAATCAAATTTAGCATTACCTTTAATTGAATGATAATGAAAACACAACAAATGGAAACTCGTGGAAGGCAGCTATCTGTGCTTAATAAAATATTCTATGGCTTTAAATGCATATATTAGGAAAAAAGAAAGACTGAAAAATAATCTTAAAATTTAAAATCTTAAAATTAAAGAAAGACTTAAAAATTATCTTAAGTTTGCCTGAAGATAAGTTTTTTGGGGAAAACAAATCCACACGATTCTTAAAACAAGAAATAATTAAGAATAGAAACTAATAAAAAAGAAATGAAACAAAAAAAAGAAGCATACAAAAGTTAATTGCATGTAAATACTAATAGAATAAAAAATTGTCCAAGAAAAAATGAGAAGACCTAATATAAATCCCAAGGATAAAAGAAAGAACAGCACATATTCTACAGATTTTAAAAATATAATAAAAGAATAATAAGAACAATGTCATTCTAGTAAATTTAAAATTTAGATTAAATCCATGAATTTATAAAAAACACAACTTACCAAAATGGAAAAAAAGAAGAAATAGAAAATCTAACCAGTCCTATATCTATTAAGTGAAACTGCATGGCAATTTAAAAATTGACATAATTCCCACTTTTGTGGTGACAACAGGAAGAGCTATGAAGACCCACTCAACAATTAAACATTTAACCATTTAATGTCTTTAGGAATTATCCTAAGGGAAAATAGCACATGAAGAAACATTCATTAAAGGAAAATCTACCAAAACTTGGTAAAAACAATAAGGGTTCCTGGCATTTGAACCAAGACCTGCTGCCTCCTTCCTCTTCATCTCCAGCTCAGCTTAACAGAAACTATACTCTGGAGGCACAGCCAAAATTACAGAGCTTCCTTTCCCCTCAGTTCCCAATCAAGGTTTATGTCTCACTGGGAGGGCAGGTCACCAGCATTTCTTATCTCCTCCAAATTAGAGTTGAAGAAGCTAAATTCTTAGTGAATGTGACCAAGAACTCATGGATTCCTTTCTAAGTAACCAGTTACTACCCCAAAGACAAATGCTTTACCCAACAAGGCAGACCAAGAATAAAGGGGTCCTAAATGCCCTCATCATGGATTCCTCTTAGAGCAGAGATTTCATACCAGGAAAAGCAATCAAATAAATAAATAAACAAATAAAACCAGAGGCTACAGCCCTGCCAAAAGTAGCAGCTCACAGTTTTTGCCCAGGGAGAGAAGTAGCCCATAAAAATAGAGAGCTTCTCAGCTCTCCCCAAAAGAGAGGACTCAATTTGAAACACAGTCTGGGGAAGGTAAAGCTTAAACTTACACTAAAAAACATTAGCTTTCCTTAAATAAAAGCAACAGGTTAAACTATAGGCCAGCTAGTACACCAGAGAAAATTAGGGGGAGAGTTAATAAATAAGAGTCTACTGAGGGTCAGAATAAACTTGAAAGACTGGGTCAAAAACTGTACCTGATTGAATTTAATTGGATCAGACTTTTAAGCATTTTATCCTCCAGGGCTTTGTTGAAAACAGATCAATCAGCCTATAATTAGCGGAGCCTAACAGGCCAAGTGTAACACCAAATGAAGCAAACAGCTTAATACAGAGATCAGAGAAAGAGACAGTCAAAAAGTGTGTTGGCAGAAACAACTGTAATTCCAGGATGCCTGTATATGTGCCTATTTGCACCCTCTGAGGATTGATACCCAAAATGTTCACAAAGTGGGGGAAACAGCTTCACTAACATAACCTAGTCAAGTCACAAAACAAGCAAGCAAACAACAACCAAAACAAAGAGCGCAGAAGGTGGGGGGGGTGTTAGTTTGTATTCAAAGATGTTAAAATATACTACCTAACCTGTGCAGATGTCAACAAAAGTTACAAAATATTCTGTCAAGAAAAGCTGCATTGTACAGAGTAAAATATGACAAGAAGATTTATTCCTTGAGATTGAACTTAATTCCAACTACTTTAACAGGGGCAGCGGGGGATTTTTATGATCAATACACAAGGAGAAAAAGTCATTGGATTAAAATTACTAATAGGAACTTGATTAGATATCAAGGGTGGAGGAAGAGGAACTTAATTGACTTTCAAGAGTAGAAGGATTCTTACTAAACTACCTAACCAGGGTTCTTGCTAAAATGAGGATGAAACTAATCTTGACAAAACTAAAACTAATCTTGACAGTCCAAGGACAGGGCCTAATCAAGAAGAAGGCTTGGGATGCCTGGGTGGCTCAGTTGGTTAAGCATCTACCTCCAACTGAGGTCGTGACCTCAGGGTGTTGGGATTGAGCTCCATGTTAGGCTCCCTGCTCAGCGGGGAGCCTGCTTCTCTCTCCCTCTACCCTATCCTCCTCCCTGGCTTGCGCTCCTGAGCTCTTTCTCTCTCTCCCCTGTTCTCTCTCTCTCTCTCAAATAAATAAAGTCTTATAAAGAAAGAAGAAAGTCCTTGCATATAAAGTCAGTACAAAGAAAGAATATGAGACCTGTGTACAGGAAAAAGGAGGCAACACAAACTATGCTGTGAGAAGTACCAGATGTCAGATTGAACATACAAAGATTTTAAAGTAGCTATTATAAATATCCTCAAAGAACTAACAAACAATGCTTAAAGAAATAATGTAAGATATGAAGACAATGTTCTATATCAGAGATATAAATAGAGAATATCAACATATAGAGAATATCAACAAAGATTTTTAAAAATAAGAAAAACAATGGAAACTCTGGATTAGATGAGTATAATAATGAAAATGAAAAATTCACTAAAGGTGCTCAACAGATTTCAATAGAAGAAGAAAATATAAGTGAAGTTGAAGAATGACATTGTGCAATCTGAAGAACAAGGATAAAACAGAATAGAGAAAAATAATCAGAGACTCAAAAGATGTAAGACACACCAACATATGTGCAATGGGAGTACCTGAAAAAGAGGAAAGAGAAAAGAGTAGAATATATTCAAAGAAATAATGGCTGTGGGTGCCTGACTGGCTCAGTCAGTAGAGCATACATCTCTTGATCTCAGAGTTTTGAGTGCAAGCCCCAAGTTGGGCATAAAACTTACTTAAAAAAAAAAAAAAGAGTGGCTGAAAACTTCCCAATTTGCTAAAACAAAAAACAAACAAACAAAATCTGGAAAAAGAAGAGCAAATTCAACTAAAACCAACCTGAAGGAAGAGTATTCTAAGGATTAGAGAAGAAATTCGTGACATATAGAAGAGAAAATATAGAGAAAATTAATACCAGAAATTGGTTCTTTGAGGAATAAAATTGACAAACCTTAGGTAGACTGAAAAAAGAGAAAAGACAAATTACTACAACGAAAAATAAAAGAGGGGACAATACTATCAACTTTACTGTTATAAACTGGGTTATAAGGGAATATTATGAACAACTAAATGCAACAAAATCAATAACTTAGATTAAATGGACACATCCATATAAAAGACAGAAACTACTGAAAGTGACTCAAGATGAAATAAAAATAATGGCCTAAACTACTAAGCTTGGTGAAAAACATTAAATCTACACATCAAAGAATCTCAACAACTCCAAGAAGGATAGACCAAAAAAGATCTACACCAAGACATAAAATTGAACCATTGAAAGAAAAAGAGTCTTGAAGGCAATAAGAAGAGCAACTTATCACAAGTTAAGGATACTCAAGATTATCATCTAATTTCTCACTAGAAATCATGGAGATCAGAAGGCAGTGCAATGACATATTTAAAGTACTGAAAAGGGGCACCTGGGTGTCTCAGTGGGTTAAGCCTATGCTTTCCACTCAGGTCATGATCTCAGGGTCCTGGGATGGAGCCCTGCATCAGGCTCCCTGCTCAGTGGGGATCCTGCTTCCCTCTCCCACTCTTCCTGCCTCTCTGCCTACCTGTGACCTCTCTCTCTCTGTGTCAAATAAATAAAATCTTAGGAAAGAAATAAAGTAGAAAAAAGAAATGAATAACAAATTATATATATATATATTTTTTAATTTTGTATTATTTTATTTTTTCAGTGTTCCAAAATTCATTGTTTATGCACCCCACCCTGTGCTCCATGCAATACATGCCCTCCTGAATACCCGCCACCAGGTTCACCCAAGCCCCCGCCCCCTTCCTCTCCAAAACCCTCAGTTTGTTTCTCAGAGTCCACAGTCTCTCATGGTTTGTCTCCACTTCTGATTTCCCCCAACTCACTTCTCCTCTCCATCCCCAACGTCCTCCGTGTTATTCCTTATGCTCCACAAATAAGTGAACCATGAGTTCTATATCTGGTACAACTGTCCTTTTAAAATAAGGGAGAAATTAAGACACTCTCAGAAAAGCAAAAGCTAAGTGAGTTTGTTACCAAGAAAAGTGCCCCACAGGAAATGCTAAAAGGTGTTCAAATGAAAGGACCTCAGTCATATAAGAAATAAAGATCTCTGGTAAAGGTAAATGTATGGGCAAATATAAAAGCCAGTATTACTACACTTTTAATTTGTAACTCACTTTTTATTGCCTGCTTGACATAAAAAATATGCATAAAAATAATTATAAGTTTATGTTATTAGATACACATGGGTAAAGACGTAATTTGTGATAAAACCACAAAAGAGGTAGACAAAAGAATACCAAAGGAAACTGAACACAGGGACACATATATTTGTACATGAATATTCATTGCAATCTTATTCACGATAGGTAAAAGGTGGAAAATCCAAGTTCTCATCAACAGATGAATGTATAAACAAAATGTAGTATATACATCCAATAGAATAATATTCACTTATAAAAATGAATGAAGTTCTGAAACATGCTACAATATGGATGAATCTTCAAAAAATTACATTAAATGCAGTCAGCCAGACACAAAAGGACGATATCGTATGATTCCACTTATATAAGATATCTAAAATAGACAAATTAATAGAAACAGATGGTAGATTTGGAGGTTACCAAAACTGGCGGAGGGAAAAATGCAGTTATTGCTTACTGGATACAGTTGCTGCTTGGGCTTCTGAAATAGTTTTAGAAATAGATAAGAGTGATGCTTGCATAACTTTGTGAATGAAATTAATGTCACTGTTCTGTATACTTAAAAATTATTTAAATGGAAAGTTTTATGTTATGTATATTTTACTAAAATAAACTACCGAATTGACATGATCTGAAAATCTGTTGTGACTATGTTGCTTCTCCCAGTATTCAATCTCTTGACTGAAGCTTTGTTTGTATTCTCTCTCTTTTTTTTAAGATTTTATTTATATATTTGACAGACAGAGATCACAAGTAGGCAGAGAGGCAGGCAGAGAGAGAGGGGAAGCAGGCTCCCTGCTGAGCAGAAAGCCCCATGCGGCGGCGGGGGGGGGGGGGGCCTCAATCCCAGGACCCTGGGATCATGACCAGAGCCCAAGGCAGAGGCTTTAACCCATTGAGCCACCCAGGCGCCCCTGTATTCTCTTTTGATCATTAGCTCACTCTTAGTCATTTTACTTAATTTGTACTTAGTTCTCTAGTGCCCCTCCCTGTGGCATTCATTATCCTTTCTCTGTTTACCAGAGAGGGGCTACAATTCCTTTTAGGGCTATTGGCTATTAGCACATCTTCTCTGACAAATCTTCTTTTTATTTCCTTTGCATCAAAGATGTGTGTGTGTGTGTGTGTGTGTGTGTGTGTGTGCGTGTGTGTGTGTGTGTATTATAAGCACGAGTATTGTATTTTTGTAGTGGTGTCATTCTAGTCAAAGAACATCATGCAGATATTTGTAGTGATTTAAAAAAAGAAGTTTTACTATGATTCTGGATCTTCAGCCAGCCCCACTTTGTGCTGCTACTTCTAAAATGGTAAAGGTATATCTTGTTTTATTGTGCTTTGCTTTACTTAGCTTTGCAGATATTGTATTCTTTACAAATTAAATGTATGTGGCAACCTTGCATTGAGCAGGTCTATTGGCTTCATTTTTCAACAGTATTTCCTCACTTTGTGTCACATTTTGATAACGTTTGTAATATTTCAAACTTTTTCATTATCATATTTGTTATGGTGATCTGTGATTAGTAATCTTTGCTGTGATTATTGTAATTGTTTGGGACACCACAAACCGTACCCATGTAAGACAACAAACTTAACTGATAAATGTATGTGTGTCCTGACTACTCCATCAACCAGTCATTCCCCATCTCTCTCCCTCTCCTCAGGACTTTATGCCCTGAGACATGACAATATTGAAATTAGGTCAATTAATATCCCTACAATGACCTCGCATGTTCAAGTAGAAAGAAGAGTTGTACGTCTCTCATTTTTAAATCAAGAGCAAGATATGATTAAGTTTAGTAAGGAAGGCATGTCAAAAGTCAAGGTAGGCTGACAGCTAGGCCTCTTTCACCAAACAATTAGCCAAGTTGTAAATGCAAAGGAAAGCCTCTTGAAGAAAATTAAAAGTGCTACTCCAGTGAGCATGTGAATAAGAAAGTGAAACAGCCTTACTGTTAATATGAAGAAAGTTTTAGGGGTCTGGAAAGAAGATCAAATCAGCAACAACATTCCCTTAAGACAAAACCTAAATCTCTTTTTAGACAAAGACAAAAGCTCTAAGTCTCTTCACTTCTCTAAATGCTGGGAGAGGTGAGGAAGCTGCAGAAGAAAAGTTTGAAGCTAGCAGAGATTGGTTTATTAGGTTTAAGGAAAGAAGCTGTTTCCATAACATAAAAGTACAAGGTGAAGCAGCAAGTGTTGATGCAGAAGCTGCAGCAAGTTATCCAGAAGATCTAGATAAGATAATTCATGAAGCTGGCTACACTAAACAACAGATTTTCAATGTAGACAAAACAGCCTTCCGTTGGAAGAAGATGCCATCTGAGACTTTCATAGCTAGAGACAAGTCAGTGCCTGGCTTCAAAGCCTCAAAAGAAAGGCTGACTCTCTTGGTAGGGTTATTGCAGCTGGTGACTAACTTGAAGCCAAAACTCAAGTACCATTTTGCAAATATTAGGGCCCTTAAGAATTATGCTAAATCTACTCTGCCTGTGCTCTATCAATGGAACAACAAAGCCTGAGAGCCAGCACAACTATTTATAACATAGTTTACAAAATTTTTGAAGTTCACAGTTGAGACCTACTGCTAAGAAAAAAAGATTCCTTTCCAAATATTACTGCCCATTGACAAATGAACCTGGTCACCCAAAAGCTCTGATGGAAGGCGCCTGCGTGGCTCAGTTGGTTAAGCCTCTGCGTTCGGCTCAGGTCATGATCTCAGGGTCCTGGAATCGAGCCCCACATCAGGCTTCTCCCTCTCCCTCTGCCTGGCACTCTGCCTGCTTGTAGCCCCCTGCCTTTGTCAAATAAATAAAATCTTTTTAAAAAAATTCTGATGGAGATGTATAATGAGATTCATGTTTTCATGCCTGTTAACACATCATCCATACTGCAACCCATGGATAAATGGGTAATTTCCATGTTCAAGCCTTATGATTTAAGAAATACATTTCATGATGCTGTAGCTGCCATAGTGATTCTTCTGATGGATCTGGGCAAATTAAATTGAATCCTGTAAAGGATTCACCATTCTAGATACCATTAAGAACATTCATGATTCATGGGAAGAGGTCAAAATATCAACACTAACAGGAGTTTAGAAGTTTATTTCAACCCTCATGGATGACTTTGAGGGGTTTAAGACTTCAGTGGAGGAAGAGAACTAGAATTAGAAGTAGAGACTGAATGGAACTGAATTTCTGCAACCTCATGATAAAAATTTAATGGGTGAAGAGTTGCTTCTTATAGATGATCAAAGAAGGTGATTTCTTGGGATGGAATCTACTCTTGGTGAAGACGCTGTGAAGATTGTTCAAATGAAAACAAAAGATTTAGAACATTACATAATCTTACTTGATGAAGCAGCAGCAGGGTTTGAGAGGATGGACTCCAATTTTGAGAGAAGTTCTACTGTGAGTAAAATGCTATTGCTTGCAACAGAGAAATTGTTCATAAGAGAAACAGTCAATGTGGAAAGCTTCTCATTGCTGTCTCTTTTAAGAAATTACCACAACCACTCCCAAATTTCAGCAACCATCATCCTGATCAGTCAGCAGCCACCAACATTGAAGCAAAATCCCTTACTAGCAAAAAAAATATTATGAATCACTGAAAGCAAAGATGAGGGTTAGCACTTTTTGGCAATGAAGTATTTTTAATTAGGCATGTACATATTTTTAGACATAGTGCAACTGCACACTTGATGGACTATAGCAGAAACATAAACTTTTATCTTCACTGGTAAAACAAAAAATTCATGTGACTCTCTTTATTGCAGTATTTGCTTTGGAGATATCGCAATATCTCCAAGGTATGCTTATATATGAAACATGGACAGGATACAGGTAAGACATATGCTTATTTATTTCTAGTACGTTGTTTTGCCCCACTCCTGTGTAAGCTCCCTGCCTGGTGAGCTGGTCTAGACCTTTGAAAAAAAGCACTCTGTAATATAGCATATACTGTTTAGAATGCTGACAAAGCAATTTTTGTTGGCTAGACAATTAATGAATAGCAGCTTTCTGGATGTGCTAGCATGCCCAATAAATGTCTATTGCTCACAATAGCTATCATTTTTAAGAAGAATGAAAGTTTTCCAGGTGATATATGTATGCAGATCATGAGGTAGATACTACATATAATATTCCCATTTTACAGGTAAGTCTATCATGGTTCAAGGAGGTTATACAGCATACTTAAGTTCACTGAGCTAAATGAAGAGTCACATCTAGAATTTATATCCAGGTTTGTCTGACTATATAGCATGTGATCCAAGACATAAGTTACATTGTCTCTAGAATATATAAAACTTCCATCTGGATCTCCCACAGACATCTCAAACTCAACTTGTCCAAGTATGATCTTGCAATCTTTCTCTTGCCCTTATAACTTTCCCTCATACCATTCCTTCTCCTTTTTACATGAACCCTATTTCAGTAATTGGTGTCAACATACCACCAACTTTGATGCCTTCTCTCTCATCCTATACAATCAATCAGCAAGTCCTGGAGACTCTGACTTTTATTTGGGTATGATCCCATTTGTGTATATATATTTTAAAAACAGTCTTTAAAAAACATTTTTAGAGCAATTTGAAATTCACAGTCTTCCAAAGTGGCTATACCATTTCACATTCCCACCAGCAATGAATGAGTGAGTGTTCCTGTTGCTCTACAACCTTGGCAGCATTTGATATTGTCAGTGTTCTAGATTTTTGTCATTTTAATAGATCCATAGTGGTATCCTGTTGTCATTTTAATTTGCATTTCCATGATTACATATGGTGTGGAGAATATTTCTGTATGCTTACTTCCCATCTATATATCTTTTTGGCGAGGTATCTGTTATGTTCTTTGGCCCGTGTTTTAATTGGGTTGCTTGCTTTCTTACTGTTGAATTTTATGAGTGCTTTGTGTATTTTGGATAACAGCCCTTTATCAGATGTGTTTTCTGCAAATATTTTCTCCCAGTCTGTGGTTTATCTTCCCATTCTATTGACATCGCCTTTCACAGAGCAGAAGTTTTTCACTTTAATCAAGTCCAACTTATCAATTATTTCTTTTGTGGATTATATTTTGGAGTTGTATCTAAAAAGTTATCATCTGGGGGGCCCGGCTGGCTCAGTTGATAGAACATGTGGCTCTTGATCACAGGGCTGTAAATTCAAGCCCCACATTAGGTGTAGAGATTACTTAAAAATAAAATCTTTGGGCGCCTGGGTGGCTCAGTGGGTTAAGCCGCTGCCTTCGGCTCAGGTCATGATCTCAGGGTCCTGGGATCGAGGCCCGCATCGGGCTCTCTGCTCAGCGGGGAGCCTGCTTCCCTCTCTCTCTCTCTCTGCCTGCCTCTCCATCTACTTGTGATCTCTCTCTGTCAAATAAATAAATAAAATCTTTAAAAAAAATAAAAAAAATAAAATCTTTAAAAAAGTAAAATAAAAATAAGAAGTTATTATATCCAAGGTCATATAGATTTTCCTGTGTTGATTTCTTTGCACTTAGTTCTATGATCCATTTTTTATTTAATTTTTGTGAAGGGCATAAGGTCTATGTCTAGGTTCATTCTTTTACATGTAGATGTCCAGTTGTTCCAGGACCATTTATTGAAGTGCATTTCTTTGCTTCAGTGTGTTGCCTTTGTTCCTTCGTCAAAGATCACTTGACTATATTTTGTGGGTCTATTTCTGGGCTCTTTATTCTGTTCTATTGCTCTATCCATCTATTCTTTTGCCAATACCACACTGTCTTGTTTACTATAGCTTTATGATAAGTCTTGTAGTTGGCTAGTAGTGTCATCAGTCCTCAAACTTCATTCTTCTTTAACATTGTGTTGGCTTTTCTGGGTCTTTTGCCTCTCCATGTAAACATTGAAGTGACTTTATTGACACCCACAAAATAAATTGCTGGGATATTTATTGGGATCTAACCTTTAAATATGTCTCTAAAACTCACATATGGCTTCACAGGGAAATTCTACCAAACATTTAAAGAATAGTTAATATCTATTCTTCTCAAAACTTTTCAAAAAATGAAAGAGGGAGGAAAGCTTCCAAATTCATTCTATGAGGCCAGCATGACCCTGGTACCAACCAAGATAAAAACACCACAAAAAAGAAACTGCAACTCAATATCTCTGATAAACATAGATGCAAATATCCTCAATAAAAAACACAATCCACCAATATGTTAAAAAAATCATTCACCACTATCAAGTGGGATTTATTCCTGGGACATAATGGTGGGTCAATATTTGAAAATCAATCAACATGATACATCATATCAATAAGAGAAATTATAAAAACCATACAATCATTTCAACAATAGATGTAGAAAAAGCATTCTCAAGTACAACAGCCATTTATGATAAAAAGCCTTTGACAGTAGGTTTAGAGAGAACATACCTCAACATAATAAATATCATAAGTGAAAAACCCACAGTGAACATCATACTCAATGGGGAAAAACTGAGAGCTTTTCCTTTATGGTCAGGAACAAGACAAGGATGTCCACTCTCACCACTTTCATTCAACATAATTGTGGAAGTCCTAGCCACAGCAATCAGACAAGGAAAAGAAATAAAGGCATCCAAATTGATAAAGAAAAAATAAAACTTTCACTATTCGCAGATGACATATAACTATATATTGAAAACCCTAAAAATGCCACCAAAAAACTACTAGAACTGATAAATGAATTCAGTAAGGTCTCAGGATACAAAATCAATGTATAAAAATCTGTTTCACTTCTATACACTAATAATGAAGCAGCAGAAAGAGAAATTAAGAAAACAATCCCATTTATAATTGCACCAAAAATAATAAAATATCAGGAATATAAAATTAACCAAGGAGGTGAAAGACCTATACTCTGAAATCTATAAACATTTATGAAAGAAATTAAAGACGGCAAAAATTTTTTACTACATAGTGGAAAAATATTCCACTACACTGTGGAATATTACTCAGCCATTACAAAGAATGAAATCTCGCCATTTGCAACAACATGGACATTCCATGTTCATGAATTGGAAGAACAAATATTATAAAAATGTCCAAAGTAATCTATAGATTTAATGCAATTCCTATCAAAATTCCAAAAGCATTTTTCACAGAACTAGAACAAATAATTCTAAAATTTGTATGGAACTACAGATCTCAAATAGCCAAAGCAATCTTGAAAATGAAGAACAAAACTAGAGGTATCACAATCCTCAGATTAATCCCAGATTTCAATTTATACTACAAAGCTGAAGTAATCAAAATATGGTATGGTACAGGAACAAAAATACACTCATAGATCAATGGAACAGAATAGATAGCCCAGAAACAAACCCATGATTATATGGTCTATTAATCTTCAACAAAGGAGGAAAGAATATGCATGGTGAAAAGACAGTCTCTTCAACAAATGGTGCTGGGAAAACTGGACAGCTACATTCAAAAGAATAAAACTGGGCCACTGTCTGACACCATACACAAAAATAAACTCAAAATGGATTAAAGACCTAAATGTGAGTCTCAAAACCACAGAAATCCTAGAAGGGAGCATAAGCAATCATTTCTCTGACATTGTCCATGACAATAATTTTCTAGATATTATCTCCTGCAGCAAGAAAAATAAAAGGAAAAGTAAACTATTGGGACTACATAAAAATGAAAAGCTTCTGCACAACAAAGGAAACAATTAACAAAACTAAAAGACAACCTACTGAATGGGAGAAGATATTTGCAAATGACATATCTAATAAAGGCTTAGTATCAAAAATATATAGATAATTGATACAACTCAACACCACAAAAACAAATCCAATTTAAAAATGGGCAGAAGACAAAAACAGATATTACTCCAAAGAAGACATACAGCTAATAGACACATGAAGAGATGCTCAGCATCACTTATTATCGGAGAAATGCTTATCGAAGCCACAATGAGATAGCACCTCACACCTGTCTGAATGGCTAAAATCAACAACACAAGAAACAGCAAGTGTTGGCAAGGATGTGGAGAACCCTCTTGCACTGTTGGTGGAAGTGCAAACTGTTAGAGCCACTGTGGAAAACATTATGGAGATTCCTGAAACTTTACAAATAAAATTACCATATGATCCAATAATTCCACTACTGGGTGTTTACCCAAAGAAAAATGGAAACACCAGTTTGAAAAGATACATCAGCCCCTATGTTTATAGCAGCATTATTTACAATAGCCAAATTATGGAAGCAGTGTCCATCAATAGATAAATGGATAAGGAAGATGTGGCGCACCCCTCCACACATGCACATGCACACACAGTGGAATATTACTCAGCCATTAAAACGAATGAGATCTTGCTACTTGCAACAACATGGATGGAGCTACAAAGTATAATTCTAAGTGAAATAAGTCAGAGAAAGACAAACACCATATCACCTCCCTCATATGCAGAATTTAAGAAACAAAACAAACAAGGGCAAAAAAGACAAACCAAAAAACAGGCCCTTAAGTACAGAAAACAAACTGATGGTTACCAAAGGAGAGGTGGGTGGTGGGTGGGTGAAACAGGTGAAGGGGATAAAGAGTACACTTATTGTGTTGAGCACTAAGTAATGTATAGAATTGTTGAATCACTGTATTGCACACCTGAAACTAATAGAACAGTTTATGTTGTGATGAGCACCAGGTGATGTATGGAACTGTTAAATTACTATATTATACACCTGAAACTAATATGACACTGTAAATTAACTAACTGGAATTAAAATAAAAATTTAGGGATGCCTGGGTGACTCAGTCGGTTAAGCTGCTGCCTTCGGCTCAGGTCATGATCCCAGAGTCCTAGGATTGATACCACATCGGGCTCCTTGCTCAGCAGGGAGCCTGCTTCTCTCTCTGCCTCTGCCTGCCACATTGCCTGCTTGTGCTCTCTCTCTCTCTGACAAATAAATAAATAAAATCTTAAAAAAAAAAGAACGTGATAGCTTTAAAATAAACATTTAAAGTAAAGAAATAAAAAATAATACAGCACTGCATGTTAAGTATACTGGAATTAAACATTTTTAAAAGGAAAAAAATTAAAAACCAATAAACAAAAAGGTAAACAATAAATAAGACTAGTTTTCCTCTCCAACTCTTCTACCACTACTCATTTAAGCCACTACCATGCTTCCTGTTTAAATGAATGATGCCAGCATACTTTTAAATGCCAAAGTCAGAAACCTGGATATTATCCTTCACTTTTGTTCCCTTACTTCCCTCAATCTCCTCAATAACCAGTTCCTGAGAACCCAACATTTTAATTATCTTCCACCTCTGTCCACTTCTGTTTTCAAATCCTACTGTCTGTTATTGCCCTGGTTCAGGTTCAGGACCCCTCCGCCCCCAGTCACTTCTCTCCTGGAATACTGTGAAAAATTACCTGCTGGCCTCACTGTATCATGTGTTGTTACCATCTAATGGATTAATTTTTTCAAAATATGAAATCTTATAAAAATCACTGCTACTCAGTATTTTCTTTCTTTCTCCCATGGTCCCGTGAGACATGTACTGTTAGAAAAAAATTTTTTTTTCGGGGAATGATGTAGTGAAGAAGAAACCACCACCTTCTCCAGGATAAAAAGGAACTTTGAGTTATTTACATATGAGCTTTTAGCAGCTTGCAGCCTTGTTACCATGGAATGCCTAGAGAATAAGCAAGAAGTACATCTTTTGGTTATTTAGAAGATAGGAGTCCAAGATCTTATGTAGGATAAGTACTGTAAAAAATGTCAATTATGCATAAATTCATAATTTAAATCGCAAAGAATGTATTTTGGAACTTAAAAATGTTGTTCAAAAATTCCTCTGAATTACAAATGCTCATAAGAGGCCAAGAAATTGATGAAAATAAATAATAAAGATGAACTTGTAGTGCCAGATAAAGTAATACATTTTTATTTTTATTTATTGTTTTTTAAAGATTTTATTTATTTATTTGACTGACAGATCACTAGTAGGCAGAGAGGCAGGTGGGGAGAGAGAGAGGAGGAAGCAGGCTCCCTGCTGAGCAGAGATTCCCAATGCAGGGCCCGCAGGGCTCAATCCCAGGACCCTGAGATCATGACCTGAGCCAAAGGCAGAGGCTTATCATGACCTGAGCTGAAGGCAGAGGCTTAACCCACTGAGCCACCCAGGCGCCCCGATGTAATACATTTTTAAAAGTGACTTCTTGACAATAGAGAAAATAACTAAGGAAGAGCGTTTGAAGGTTGACAGGTCTCGGAACAACTTGGTTTTTAGAATATGATAAAGATAGCCTTTCAAATTCAGCAGTAAGAGCTAAATAATTTTTATAATGCTCTAATATTATGCTCACTTGGACACCAGCCAATCTGGACCCAGACTTCTCAACCCGAGGGACAAGAGTTCATTGCCATCCTTATCCTCATCAAGGAGTGCCATTAAGTAAACCTCTATACATTCACAACATAGTATGGCCATCATAACATGAATGTATAGATATTGACAGGTAGGTCTCATCAATTCATAGGGAGGACACATGGAAAAGTAGGTAAATTGGAGCTAGAATCTCAGGCTCGACACACTCCAGTGTTAAAAGGCATTGCATAAAATTTTGAACCTGCTTTTTCATCTGTAAAGTTAGAATTATATCTACAACATAGGTATAAGTCCATGGTTCTAAATGTAAAAAATACAAATAGAAATCACTATATTTCTAGCACTGAGCTAGGTTTAAGAGGATACAACTGATCTACTGGAAATGACATTTTGGCTAAGTAGTTAAAACCCATTGACATGAACATATTTTGAGGATGATTATGGACTACAAGGAAAAGGACAAGAAGAGTTTAGAGAAAGTAGCAGTTTTCATGAACTGGTTTAGTCTGAAAAGACTACAGATTAAAAAGGTTTTTAATATGGTCCTGGCAATGATGAGATGGAAGAGATACTCCCATGCATTGTTGATACAACTGTTAATTGGTATAACCTTTTAGGAGCAAAATATGGAAATATTTCTAATAATTAAAACGTGTTTAATATTTGTATTGAGGTGAAATTCACATAAAATAAAATTAACTATTTTAAGTTTATAACTCAGTGGCATTTAGAATATTCACTTTGTTGCGCAACTATTCACTTTTATCTGGTTCCAAAACATTTTTATTACCCCCACAAATGAGTCCCTTTACCAATTTACCCATTCTGTTCTCTCTTCAGCCCTGATAACAACTAATTCATTTTTTGTCTTTATGGATTTACATATTCTTCACATTCGATATAAATGGAATCATCCAATATGTGACCTTTCATGTGTGGTCTCTTTTACTTACCATAATTTTTTTCAAGGTTCATCCTTGAACCTTGTAGCATGTTAACAGTCTTTCGTTCCTTTTTAGGGTGGAATAGTATTCCATTATATGAATACATTACATTTTGTTTATCAACTCATCAGTTGATGGGCATTTGGGTTGTTTCCATTTTGAGTTTTATTTTTGGAATAACATGAGGCAGGGGTTTGATCTCATTCTTCTGCATGTGGATTTTCAGTTATCTCATCACCATTAGTTGAAGAGCTTATTCTGTCTCTCATTGAAAGGACTTGTCATCCTTGCCCAAAATCAATTGACAATAGATGCATGGGTTTATTTCTAGACTCTCAGTTCGATTCTATTGATCTACATGTCTATTCTTATGCCAGAAGTACATGCTTTTACTATAAATTTGTAGGCTTTTAAAATAAGAAAGTGTGAGTCTTTTTACTTTCAGCATTTTGTGTTTATTTGGGATTTCTTGCAATTCCATATTAATTTTACTCTCAGCTTTTCTATTTCTCAAAAATAGACTTCATATTTTGAATGGAATTGCATTCGATCCTTTCATTGCCTTGGGAATTATTGTCATCTTAACAAATGTTGAGTCTTCCAATCCATGTACATGGAACATCTCTCCATTTATTTAGGTCTTATTTAATTATTTTCAGCAATTCTGTAATTTTGAGTGTACAAATCTTGAGATACCCTAAATTTATCTTAAGTATTGTATTCTGTTTTGTGCTTTTGTACATAGAATTGTTTCTTAATTTCATTTTTTGATTGCTCATTCCTAGTGTATAGAAATACAACCAATTTGGAAGACCTGATTTTGTATCTGGCAATTTGCCAAGTTCATTTATTAGTCCTAGTAGACTTCTTTTTTTTTTAATTTTTTATTTTTTCAGTGTAACAGTATTCATTATTTTTGCACCACACCCAGTGCTCCATGCAATCCGTGCCCTCCACAATACCCACCACCTGGATCCCCCAACCTCCCACCCCCCACCACTTCAAAACCCTCAGATTGTTTTTCAGAGTCCATAGTCTCTCATGGTTCACCTCCCCTTCCAATTTCCCTCAACTCCCTTCTCCTCTCCAACTCCCCTTGTCCTCCATGCTATTTGTTATGCTCCACAAATAAGTGAAACCATATGATAATTGACTCTCTCTGCTTGACTTATTTCACTCAGCATAATCTCTTCCAGTTCCGGCCATGTTGCTACAAAAGTTGGGTATTCATCCTTTCTGATGGAGGCATAATACTCCATAGTGTATATGGACCACATCTTCCTTATCCATTCGTCCATTGAAGGGCAACTTGGTTCTTTCCACAGTTTGGCGACCATGGCCATTGTGCTATAAACATTGGGGTACAGATGGCCCTTCTTTTCACTACATCTGTATCTTTGGGGGAAATACCCAGTAGTGCAATTGCAGGGTCATAGGGAAGCTCTATTTTTAATTTCTTGAGGAATCTCCACACTGTTCTCCAAAGTGGCTGCACCAACTTGCATTCCCACCAACAGTGTAAGAGGGTTCCCCTTTCTCCACATCCTCTCCAACACATGTTGTTTCCTGTCTTGCTAATTTTGGCCATTCTAAGTGGTGTAAGGTGGTATCTCAATGTGGTTTTAATTTGAATCTCCCTGATGGCTAGTGATGATGAACATTTTTTCATGTGTCTGATAGCCATTTGTATGTCTTCATGGAGAAGTGTCTGTTCATATCTTCTGCCCATTTTTTTGATATGATTGTCTGTTTTGTGTGTGTTGAGTTTGAGGAGTTCCTTATAGATCCTGGATATCAACCTTTTGTCTGTACTGTTATTTGCAAATATCTTCTCCCATTCTGTGGGTTGCCTCTTTGTTTTCTTGACTGTTTCCTTTGCTGTGCAGAAGCTTTTGATCTTGATGAAGTCCCAAAAGTTCATCTTCGCTTTTGTTTCCTTTGCCTTTGGAGACATATCTTGAAAGAAGTTGCTGTGGCTGATATCGAAGAGGTTACTGCCTATGTTCTCCTCTAGGATTCTGATGGATTCCTGTCTCATGTTGAGATCTTTTATCCATTTTGGGTTTATCTTTGTGTATGGTGTAAGACAATGGTCGAGTTTCATTCTTCTGCATATAGCTATACAGTTTTCCCAGTACCATTTATTGAAGAGACTGTCTTTTTTCCACTGTATATTTTTTCCTGTTTTGTCAAAGATTATTTGCCCATAGAGTTGAGGGTCCATATCTGGGCTCTCTACTCTGTTCCACTGGTCTATGTGTCTGTTTTTATGCCAGTACCATGCTGTCTTGGTGATCACGGCTTTGTAGTAAAGCTTGAAATCAGGTAACGTGATGCCCCCAGTTTTATTTTTGTTTTTCAACATTTCCTTAGCCATTTGGGGTCTCTTCTCATTCCATACAAATTTTAGGATTATTTGCTCCAGCTCTTTGAAAAATACCAGTGGAATTTTGATCGGAATGGCATTAAAAGTATAGATTGCTCTAGGCAGTATAGACATTTTAACAATGTTTATTCTTCCGATCCAAGAGCATGGAATGGTCTTCCATCTTTTTGTGTCTTCTTTAGTTTCTTTCATGAGTGTTCTGTAGTTCCTCGAGTACAAATCCTTTACCTCTTTGGTTAGGTTTATTCCCAGGTATCTTATGGTTCTTGGTGCTATAGTAAATGGAATCGATTCTCTAATTTCCCTTTCTGTATTTTCATTGTTAGTGTATAAGAAAGCCACTGATTTCTGTACATTGACTTTGTATCCTGCCACGTTACTGAATTGTTGTATGAGTTCTAGTAGTTTGAGGGTGGAGTCTATTGGGTTTTCCATATAAAGAATCATGTCATCTGTGAAGAGAGAGAGTTTGACTTCTTCATTGCCAATTTGGATACCTTTTATTTCTCTTTGTTGTCTGATTGCTAGGACTTCTAATACTATGTTGAACAAGAGTGGTGAGAGTGGGCATCCTTGTCATGTTCCTGATCTCAAAGGCAGGCTGCAAGCTTTTTCCCATTGAAGATGATATTTGCTGTGGGTCTTTTATAGATAGATTTTATGAAGTTCAGGAATGTTCCCTCTATCCCTATACTTTGAAGCGTTTTAATCAGGAACGGATGCCGGATTTTGTCAAATGCTTTTTCTGCATCAATTGAGAGGACCATGTGGTTCTTCTCTCTTCTCTTATTAATTTGTTCTATCACATTGATTGATTTGCGAATGTTGAACCATCCTTGTAGCCCAGGGATGAATCCCACCTGGTCATGGTGGATAATCTTTTTAATGTGCTGTTGGATCCTGTTTGCTAGGATCTTGTTGAGAATCTTAGCATCCATATTCATCAGTGATGTTGGTCTGCACTTCTCCTTTCTGGTAGGGTCTTTGGCTGGTTTGGCGATCAGGGTAATGCTGGCTTTATAGAAAGAGTCTGGAAGTTTTCCTTCTGCTTCAATTTTTTGAAACAGCTTCAGGGGAATAGGTGTTATTTCTTCTTTGAACGTTTGGTAGAATTCCCCAGGAAATCCATCAGGTCCCGGGCTCCTAGTAGACTTCTTACATATTCTTTAGCATTTTCTATATACAGGATAATGCCATTGGCAAATAAAAATAATAATAATTTGCTTTTTTCCTTCCAATTTGGATTCAATTATTTTCCTTGCTTAATTTCTCTGGCTGGAACTTTCAGAACAAAACCGATGGAAGCAAACATCCTTGTCTTATTGGTGATCTCACATGGAAAGCTTTCAATTGTTCACTATAGAGTATGATCTAGAATTGAGTTTTTCATAAATGCCCCTCATTATGTTGAAGCAATCTACTTATATTCCTTGTTTGTTGAGTGTTTTTATTATGAAAGGGTATTGGAGTTTGTCAAATGCTTTTTTTTCCTCTATCAATTGAGACGATAATGTGTTTTTCCTTTTCCTATATTAATATAAGATTTTGACATTGATTTTCATATGTTGAATAACCCTTGAATTTTGTGGGTAAACCCCAATTCATCAAGGTATAAAATCCTTCAGCTGGCTTAGTTTGCTAGTATTTTGTTGAGGATTTTTTTTTAAGATTTTATTTATTTTTTTTACAGAGAGATAGTGAGAGAGGGAATGCAAGCAGGGGGAGTGGGAGAGGGAGAAGCAGGGTTCCCGCTGAGCAGGGAGCCAGGATCATGACCAGAGCCAGGGCCCTGGGATCATGACCTAAGCTGAAGGTAGACGCTTAACAACTGAGCCACCCAGGCAGCCCTTGTTGAGGATTTTTGCATCAATTATTCATCAGGACTTCGGAGGTGATGGATATGTTTATGGCATGCTTTGTGGTAAATAAACAAACCAACAAAAATATGTACATATCACATGATCCAGCACTCTCACTACTTAATATTACCATGGAGATATATGCACACAGGGGCACAGAAAAGCATAGATAAATGTTTATTATGACATTGCTTGTAAGAACCAAAGTATTGGAAATAGCTTAAGTCATCAAAATGGAAATGTTAGGGCACCTGGGTGGCTCAGTGGGTTAAGCCTCTGCCTTTGGCTCAGGTCATGGTCTCAGGGTCCTGGGATCAAGTCCCGTATCGGGCTCTCTGCTCAGCAGGGAGCCTGCTTCCCTTCCTCTCTCTCTCTCTCTGCCTACCTCTGGCTACTTGTGATCTGTCTGTCAAATAAATAAAACCTTTTAAAAAATGGAAATGTTAAATAAACTGTGGTCTATCTATATCAAGGAATCTACACAGTAATTGAAAAGAATAAGATTCTTATACTGAAGCACCTCCAGGAATATTGTTGCATAAAAACAACAGGGTAATAGATGTAATATTATATTATTTAGTTAAAATGCAAAACAGAAATATATAAATTTCTAGATGGATATCCATCAAACTAGTGTGTTTAACTGTGGGAAGGGGATTGAAATTGGAGGTGTGGGTAAAACAGTATATTAAGATGAAATAGGCTATCTCAGTGGATTTTAAGCAGTTTATTACTCATTGACGTCATAGTTTAATGAGAGTTATTGGTTTTCCTGCATGGCTCTGCTCTATTGATTATTCAGGTATCTAGCCTGCATTCATCTCACAGTCATGTGTTCCAGATGGTACACATGGTTTCCAAGATCACTGAAAGGAGATGGAAAGATTACCCAGCATTGTTTTAGAAGTGACTTATATTACGTTTGGTAATATAAGATATTACGTTGGGACCCCAACATATGTGCAAGGGAAGTTGGAAAATCTAAGAGATCACATACTTTTTGATCAAGCAATCTTACTTTTCAGAATCTATTCTGTAGAAATATAATCACCAGTAATTTGAATATATGTGCAAACATTTTAATTGCAGACAGCATTGTTTTTAGTGGGCAAAGTATAGAAATACATGAGTGACGGGGAATAATTTTAATAACATACAATACATTCATACTATAGAAAATAGATTCATTTGTATTTATATTTATATTTGTATTTATATTTGTATTTATATATAAGTCCTATAGGACTTCCATGCTGAGAAGAAGAGAAACAATATAAGTAACTCAAAGTCATATAAAGAAATAAAGGACAACAGTAAAGGTAGCTACATAGGTAAATATAAAAGCAAGTAGTTTTTCATATTTGCTTTATAACTCTTTTTTTCCTATATGACTTAAAAGACAAATGCATAAAACAATAATTATAAAGCTATGTTAATATGCACACTCACCATTCATCCTGTTTCAGCTGAGTTGTGCAGGAGTCTCCTTATAATGGTTTATGATTCCTAATTAAGGGTTCCTGAAAGTCACAATGTAGTATTATAATATGTAATTAAAATGAAAAACAGAAATACGTAAATTTCTAGATGGATATCCATCAAACTGAGAAGTGTTATAGGGAGGAGATTGAAATTAGAGGTATGGTTAAAGCAGTATGAACCAGGTAATTAATTATTTATGACAATATTATTTGTGACAATAGCAACATAAAGATACATGATGTCTTTTCTTAAAGATTTTATTTATTTGAGAGAGAAAGAGACCAGGAGCTGGGAGGGAGGGACAGAGGGAGAAGCAGACTCCCTGCTGAGCAAGAAACCCAACATGGGGCTTGATTCCAGGACCTTGAGATCATGACCTGAGCCTTAGGGAGATTCTTAACTGACTGAGCCATGCAGGCACCCCAAATGCATTATGTCTTTATTTAACAATATTCCTATATTGATGCTTCAATATAAGAACCTCATTCTTTTTAACTGTTGTGTAGTTTTCTTGGCATAGATAGACAACTTTTTATTTGACTTTTCCCTTTTGATGACCTAGGCTATTTCTAATATATTGGCACTTACAAACAATGACACAGTAAACATCAATCTATGCTTTCCTGTGCATATGTGTACATATATCTCTATGGTAATACAAAGCAGTGGAAGTGCTGGGTCATATGGTATATACAAATTTTTACTGGTTTTTTTTCTTTTTTTTTTTTTTTTTTTACTGGTTTTTTAATCTTTTTTTTTTTTTCCATCTGTAAAGTCTATTGGGGTTATAGAGATATTTTCCCACTATTTGTCACGGTATTGAAAATATTTCTTCACAGGCTGTTTCTTGTCTTTGGACATTTTATATTTTTTTCTTTATAATTTCTGGATTTGTTTTTCATGCTTAAGAAGATAATGACATCACAAGATTATACATGTTTTTAGTTAATTTTCATTGCAATATTTTATTCTTGTTCTTCACATTTACATTCTTTCTCTCTTTTTAAAAGATTTTGTTTCTAAGTAATCTCTACACTCACTGTGGGACTCAAACTTACAACCCCGAGCTCAAAGTCATATGTTCCACCAGCTGAGCCAGCCAGGGGCTCCTTGTTCTTCGTTTTCATCTTCAGTCCACCTCGGGTGTATTTTTGTGTATGTGGTGAATAGGAATCTATGTTCATTTCCTTCTGATTGGATAGCACATGTACTTGATTCTTAGGTTTTAAAAAAATCCTTATAAATATGTGAAATCCTGAAATAAAAAATGTTTATAGCTAAACATTTGCTCACTACTATGATTATTTCCTTAGGACATATTCCAAACTGTAGAATTATTGGGTCATGGTATGTGCAATATATACAGCATTTGGTACTTACTGTGAATAGAAGCAAAAAAAAATGGATGTAGCAATTTACTCTCTCAACAAGTATGAGAATGCCTACATCCTCAACAAAACTGAGTATTGTAAGCAAACATTTGTCTATTTGATAGGCAATTTTAAAATTTTATTTTCCATTTGATTTTTTGTCTCCTACTGAGGCTGAATAATGTTTATTGTTCACATAGATTTACTTGTTAGATACACAATTTTTAGGCTATGATAACCACCATTTTGACTTTCAGGAGCCCTAAATTATGAATTGTAAACCATTTGACTCTGATTATAAGGAGACTTCTGCACTGCTTAGCTGAAACGGGGTCTATGATGAGAGTATATGAAGCAATAATGGAGACCATGATATCATAGGAGACCCCAAATGGAGGGCCAGGGCAAAATGCAGAGATTCTGATTCAGAGTAAGAGTATCAGTGAGTATGGGGACATGTGTCCAAATTTTGCATTTTTAGCAAGTACTCCAGATGATTATAATGTAAAGAGCTATTTGAGAAATCAGTTATACAATGTTACAATAATTTTATAGACTGAATATGAGAAATAATTCCTTTCCTGTTGGGTCCTACTTGAAAATGCAAATTATAGTTTGCAGTGAAATAGATTATTGCCATTTTATGCAAACAGAAGTAAAACTGGGCCAAGAACAGTAGATTCTAAGTAAAAATTTATTACATATCCACTATATATAAGTCATTAATCAAAAGAAGTATAATGAAATACATGATATGGTATTTACTTTGAGATGCAAAATGCAAGAAGTCCAATTAGGAAATAATGTTTAAATATATATATACATATACCTATATGTATATATATATACACACACATGTGTATAATATATATAAGTATAGCTATGTGTGTGTATATATGTTTTTGTAAGACTAAACATATATATATTTATATATATACACACACATATGCACTAAATATATGTACAATACATATTGTACATATTGTACATATGTACATATTGTATATATGTACAATACATATTGTACATATGTATACTAAAAAGTACATATACATATATAGATATATATGTATATGTTTATATATAATATGTTATATATATTATATATTATATATATATTATATATATTAGTCTTACAAAATTTTTCCATGTTTCTGGAAGGAAAGTAATAGAAAGATGGGGATAGCTTTCTTAGATCTATCTTCTGCATTGTTTTGTGCAATTTATACCTGTCCCCTGAGAGTCTTCTGACCCAGCAGGGCAGGCCTGCAAGGAGACTTCAGGGAGAGATCATCTCACAGGAGAAGGAAGACAAAACCTTAGTCCTTAGACCTAAGGCAACTCTAACTACAGTTTTTTTTTTTATTCCAAGTTGTACCTTGGTCCAACTCCAAAAATGGCCTCATCATGTCCAACCCCTAATACAGAGGAGGGGTCCTGGGATTGAAAACAGAAGAGGCTGTCTTGCTAGGAACCCTGCAAGGCATTGTGGCCCAAGCAGTCTCACCTGTGTGAAGGGTCATCATGAAGCAGAGAGGCTTCAGAATACAGAGTGAGGGGTTCAGCCCACTAGGGACTCCAGGTAAGTGAGTGGGTTTTGGCACCTGGGGGGACCCCAGTGCACCAGGAACAGTGAAGGCCAGCAGAGAACAATGGTCGCAGCAGAAGAGGCAGCAGGTGCCCAGCAGGGGAGAACCCAGGGGGCAGAACCCAGGAGAAGAGGAGGGCAGGGCTCAACAAATACTGGCATGAAGCCCCCACTGCCTTGCCTACTAATGGACTTGTTCCTGAGCAAGGTGAGTCATGTCAGGGCTCGCCCTCAAATAACTGATGCTCTGCAGTGGGTTGGGGTTCTGTATGCACAGGTAGGAACAAGAGTCCACCAAGCGCAGCTCAGAGTCACCTCATTTCTTCCTCACAGCAGCCCTGTGAGCCAAATGTTTTCCCCATGAAAAAGACTGAGTCTTAAGCAAGTATATCTGTAATAATTGCCAGTTTTATTCCTCTGGCTAAGAGATCCAGAGGTAATTTGAAGTTTACATTTCTTTTTTATAGTTCTGTTGTCAGAAGTTTATTAAGTGTTTTACTGCCCTTCAAAGGTGATTGACAAGGTTTTTGTGTCTGTTTATTTTAGTTTTTTGTGACACAATACACACATATACACACACATATATATTCATTTTGTGGAAAATGAGAAGATGCTGATAGCCAAAAAAAAAATGAAATATAAATCACACAGAGGTTCACTGTTAACCTTTTGGTGGATAATAATTCATACTTTTTCTTTTGCATTTTGTCATATATAAATGTACACATATGTGTGTGTATATATATATATATATACACATACACACACACACTGTTTTGCAACTTATTATTTTTACTTTACAATATAAATAAGCATCTTCCCATGCAAATGAATAAAACATCCTCATTAAATGAGTGACATTGGGTCAAAAGATGAGACATTGGTAACAGGAGTCATATGCAAATCAAAGGAACACTAGAGGATAGGAGTAAAAAGGCAGCAATATCTAGCAAGAAAATGCAGACAAAAAGAAGCCAATGGTGGTAATATTAATAACAGAAAATAGTTGAATTCAGGGGAGAAATGCATTAAATGGGATAGGGACGGTCCAGGGAATGCCTATGGTTAGAATGCAGAGCCCTAAATTTCTTTCTCAGACCCCTTATCTCTTCCAAACACCTTTCCATCTCATCTCCCTCCCTCGTCATTTCTTCATCTTTAAAGTGCCTATAGTCTATGTCCTCTTTAAATTCCTCGAGGGACTGAAGCAGCCTTTGCCTAAAATTCCCTTCTGTTTGCTGGCGTTCAAATTCTCCATAGGGGCGTTCTTCCTCTCTCTTTGGCACGCTGCACTTGGGCTTTCCTTCATTTTCTTTGCAGGGTTTTTGCATGGTGTTGTTTCCAGCTTAAGCCCGGGGAGAAAATGTAGAGCGAATTGCTTTGTTTCTTTTGATTCAGGTTTGTCAGTTTCTCTTTGAAGCAAGATACCTAATCTCCCACCCGCTGCCACACAGGTCCAGCCCTCTGAAGTTCAAGATGCCGCTCCTTCCTCCCGCACTCCAACACCGCCTCCTTTCTCCTCCCTCTGCAACCCACCATTTCCCCAGCAGACAAGGCTAATGGCCTCTCTGACGGGCCTGGGAGAAAGGGAGCAGACCGGTTATTGAGCTGTGAGGCTGCAAATTTTACCCAGCCCTAGCCCTTCCCAACTTCCATCCTCAGAGACCCGGGCTGAGTGCCTCCCTTGCACTGACCTGTGAGGATTCGGGATAGTTTCTCTTTTTCTTGCCTCGAGATGTCTGTGAACACAGACCCTTGGACCTGCAGACAGAAAGGAAGGGAGCGGGGAGAAGGGAGCTCTCTGTGGATCCACCAGTCCGAGAGACAAGACACTCATTATCTTGAGTCCAGGATCCTCACAACCGTCGTTGTCCAAATTTCCTATCTCCTGGTTCCTCCTCCTATCCTTATCCCTTCCTCCTGGATCCCTGCCTCCACCCCCAACCCCTCACCCTTTTGGCCTAGCCATTGCGAGGGCTGCAGTCCCCTTGCCACCCCCCACCGCAGGACCCACAGGCAGCCACTGAATGAGAGGAAATATTTTCAAATTACGTCTAAATTTCTGCCTCCACCCCAGGATTCTAGCCGTTCCCCACACAACAGCCCACACCTCATTTCCTCAACGGAATTGGAGAAAGAGGAGGATAAACGGAAAGCGTGCCAATCCGAGAGAAGCCGATTATTTCTAAACTATCACTCAATCTGTAGGTGTCTCTCAGGAGACTTCCACCTACTCCCCACCGTCCTTTCAAAAAAAAAAAAAAAAATACGATCATCTCCCAACGAGTTTGCAGGGATTTGGGCAAAGTGAGCCTGGACCTATTCCTGTCGCTAGATTCAGCCACTACCACCCCAGGCGTCCCAGCGGTTTCTTCAAACCAACCTTCTGAGATTTAATGAATTTAAGTCCTCTTTCTCTTGGCCACAAGCAGGAACGACTACAGGACAGTAAGGAGCTGGTACCCAGAGGAGAAAGAAGCCGGGGAATATAAGGACTTCGCAGCAGCTCCTGGTCACGTGAGGATTATGTCATCCTCCAACTCTGGCCCCCACTTTCCCCTCCCACCAGCTGTGCTGCAGAAGTGCAACGATTTACCAACCTCCCACCTCCCCACCACACCAGGCCCTGTCACTCATTTTCATCACTGCTAATTCTGGAGGTCAAAAGTGACCCCTTCTCCCTGCGGCTGGAATTTGACTTTCTCTGATTACCAGAGAAGGGCTGCATCTTTCCATAGTCATGTTAACCACTGTTACTTTAGTGGTTGTGTTGAGGGGATTGCACATCCTCTTCTAAGCTACAACAAAAAAGGTAGCCGTTTTCCCTCCACTGACACCCCCCCCAACTCACCAATAGCCACCATTTGCCTTGCTGTTCATTTCTTGAAATCAAATTAGAGGGGGTGGGGTAAATTAGGAAAGGAAGTAATGATTAAGATAGTGGTTTTTCACTTTTGTTCTGATTATTTCCTACTTTTCCATTTTCCCATCAATTTATTATATTCTTCTTTAATCAGAAATATAGTAACAATGAGTACATTCGGAAAAAAGACTCAAGATAGGAGGGAAAAAAGACCCAGCCACCTGTTTTTTCTGCTGAGTCATAAGATAAATATAGACCCTCCAGGCAGAAACATTTTTGGAAGTTTAAAACATACAGGGCAGCTGGAGGCTACTACTCTTCTGAGGAGCTCCTAAGCATGTGAAGCCCTTTGGTTAGGTGAACTGTTGAGGCCATAACCCAACAGCACTTTGCCCCTAGAATTTCAGATCTCAAAAATCAGTCGTAAAACTTTACTGGTTTGATCTCAGTATCATGCTCTCTCTCTCTGTTTATGCTATGCAGTTTTATTTCTTTAGTTCCTATATGCAAGAGATCCTACCTTTCCTCCATACTTTCATTGAGAATCAAAGAGTTTTTTATTTCTCCCAGACACTGTCATCTTATTTATGTTTTCTTGACCTCATTCAGCCACACTGAGGAATTAGGGCTAACAGAAACTGGTCACATTACCAAATTTTTTGTTGCTAAGGATTTTCGTACTAATCTAAGTGAATTAGTTTTGGTGATATATTAGTTTGAAATATATACAACAGAAAGAGGGATGTGTTCTTTTTTCCCTTTGATTTCTTTTTTAAAAATATTTATTTAATTCAATTTAATTAACATATACTGTATTATTAGTTTCAGAGGTAGAATTCAGTGGTTCATGAGTTGCATAAAACATCCAGTGCTCATTACTTCAGGTGGCCTCCTTAATGATTATCACCCCAGTTACCCCATCCCCTCCCACCTCCCCTCCGGCAACACTCAGTTTGTTCTGTATAGTTAAGTGCCTCTTATGGTTTGTCTTCCTCTGTTCTTACCTACTTCATTTTTTTCCCTTCCTCTATGTTCCTCTGTTTTGTTTCTCAGATTCCTCATATGAGTGAAATCATATGGTATTTATCTTTTTCTGATTGACTTATTTGCTTAGCATAATACCCTCTAGTTCTATCCACGTCATTGTAAATGGCAAGATTCCATTCTTTTTGATGGCTGAGTAATATTCTATTATATATGTGGTGTGTGTGTATATATATGAATATTGGTAATGTATATATTATATATGTGGTTCCTTTATCCATTCTGTATATATACAATATATATTGGCATATATATATTCCATATATACAATAGATAGATATAGATACATATATAAATAGATAAATACATATATAATAGATAAATATATCTATATCTTTATCTATATCTATATAGAATGGATAAAGATAGCAAATCTCCTTTATCCATTCATCTATCAGTGGACTTTTCCCACATATTGGCTATTTTGGACATTGCTGCTATAAACATTAGGATGCAGGTGCCCCTTTGAGTCACTATGTTTGTATCCCTTGGATAAATACCTAATAGTGTCATTGCCAGGTCATAGGGTAGCTCTATTTTTTAGTTTTTGAGGAACTTCCATATTGTTTTCCCGAGTGGCTGCACCAGTTTGCATTCCCATCAAGGTGCAAGAGGGATCCCCTTTCTCTGCATCCTCACCAACATCTATTGTTTCCTGAGTTGTTAACTTTAGCCATTCTGACAGATATGAGGTGGTTTCTCATTGTGGTTTTGATTTGTATTTCCCTGATGCCAAGTGACATTGAGCATTTTTTCACATGTCTGTTGGCTATGTGTATATCTTCTTTGGAGAAATGTCCGTTCATGTCTTCTGCCCATTTCTGGACTGGATTATTTGGGGGTTTTGGGGTGTTGAGTTTGGTAAGTTCTTTATAGATTTTGGATACTAGCCCTTTGTCTGATAAGACATTTGCAAATATCTTCTCCCATTCCATAGGTTGCCTTTTAGTTTTGTTGACTGTTTCCTTTGCAAAGAGGAATGTGTTCTTAAACTTGTTTTTAGAAAGACTGTAGCTCATTATGAATGAAAAGTTGCCATTAACAATTTTGATATAAATGATTCCAGAAAATACTTAAAAGAAAGAGAAGAGGTCTTAAGAAGAGTGAAGCATTGTTGTCGCAGTTATTAAAAAATGTTGGGTCGGGGGCGCCTGGGTGGCTCAGTGTGTTAAGCCGCTGCCTTCGGCTCAGGTCATGATCTCGGGGTCCTGGGATCGAGTCCCGCATCGGGCTCTCTGCTCAGCAGGGAGCCTGCTTCCCTCCCTCTTTCTGCCTGCCTCTCTGTCTACTTGTGATCTCTCTCTGTCAAATAAATAAATAAACCCAACAGCACTTTGGGTTTAAAAAAAAAAAAATGTTGGGTCGGCCGGTTCCGGGAATGCAGGAGGAACAATAGAAATGACCGCCAGGGCCACCATCTTCCAGTCCCCTCCCCACCCCCTTCCTTAACCCTAGACTCTCCAGCCAAAAGGGTGTACGCCCAGGTCACCTCTCCATAGGTAACCCGATACCTATGCAGGAAACAGGAGTATCAGGAGCCCTCACCCCATACTTTCCGATCACCAAATATGGATGTGAGCCCATGCCCTACCTTGGCCCGATAAAAGATCCCCGCCAACTCCCACCCAGTGCAACTTCCCCCACTCCCCTTTCCAGAGTTGAGGAACCTCGTCCAAGGGTGCCCACCTCCTCCCAGCATGACTTTCCTGGCTCCCCTTCTCCTGAGCCCTGAAACTTCGCCAGAGAGTGCCTTTAATAAATCTTGCCTTGTGCCCACCTTGCCTGGTATTATGTTTACCTCGCCTGCGAAACTTTACACAAAATGTTAAGTTGTGATAGAAGCATAACAATTTATTGATAGGGTGGGGAATTCCTGGATCCTCTGTGAACAGCTTTTCATGCAGATGGTTAGACTCATGGTTTTCATGACACACGGAAGGATCCAAGTGCTGAAGATTTTAGCACTGTGGTAAGAAACATAGCTTTGAACAAATCTGAGTTTGAATTAATTGCATTTACTTACATGTTGTATAACTTGGATCTAAAATTTGGATATTAAAACTTCCCTGTGTCTCATCTATAAAATGAGGCTAATGCTTCATAGAGTTGTTGGGATTAAATGATATAATTTATATAAAGAATTTAGTACATGACTGAAAAATACCAAGTGCTCCAATAAATGACAGGTCTCAATGATTACCTCCTAAGGATCTCAGGAATCCTTCCAGTTTCCATTATACCTCTACTGCCACTCCCCTAATGCAAACAGCCACAAACTCCAGGACAACCACAATATTTACTGATCTCTTTGCCTTACATCTTGCTACTTTCCAATAGAATGATGATTCCAAGCAACAAATATGATCATATCACTGTCCTGAATTATTTTATTTCATCCTCCAACAATCTTACTAGATAGGAACTTCTTTTGTTGATCTTCTGAACATTTCACGGAATACATCTCCCTTTCCTTTTTAAAGATTTGTTTACTATTTGAGAGAGAGAGAAAGAGAGCAGGAGGAGGAGGGGCAGAGGGAGAAGGAGAGAATCCCAAGGAGACTCCCTGCTGAGTACAGAACTACAGGGCTCTATGTCACAACACTGAGATCACGACCTGAGCCCACCTGAGCTGAAACCAAGAGTTGGATGCTTAACTGACTGAGCTCCATTTCTTTCTTTCTTTTTTTTTTTTTAAAGATTTTTAAAGATTTATTTATTTTGACAGAGAGAGACACAAGCAGAAAGAGGGGCAAAAGCAGAGGAAAAAGCAGGCTCCCTGCTGAGCAAGGAGCCCAATGCAGAACTTCATCCCAGGACCGTGGGATCGTGATCTGAGCCAAAGGCAGATGCTTAACCGACTGACCCACCCAGGCATCCCTCTACATCTCCATTTCTAAGTAGAAGCTTGTATAAAAATACATGCAAATACAAGCAAAGTAAGATACTGATTAGATTTGTCTTGTTTGCCTACTACAAACTGATGGGACTCACAGGTGAGGACAAAGAGTCATTATATGTCATAAGAAGAAACTCCAACAATTGGGACTAGATACCTTCATAAGAGCTTGCCAAAAGGCATCTAAGCCAGCTCTACTACCTATAACAATCATCCTAGTCTTCCTTCCCCCAAGTCAGTATAAGGAAACAGGTAAGGGTAAGAGGTAAAGAAATGGAAATGTGGGAGCCATTGACTTTGTGGAGAGGTCACTGTGGTTCATTATAACAACACCAGTGATACAACTTATTTAATACTTCTTATGTACTGCTTAATTCTTCTAAGCACTTTTCATATACTAACTAAATTAATATTTATAATGCTGTTATTAGGAAACTAAGGAGTACAAATTCCAATTTGACTTTACATGGGGTAAGGGGAATCTATAAGCAACTTGTTTTAGAATTGTACAAAATATGCCAAAATAAACCAAATGACAAAAATTATGGGCAGACTGGGATCAGGCATATACTCCTGCTTTGAAGAACCAGATAACTGGACAAATATATCAAACAACTGAAACTGTTTTCAGACTCTGTACAACTGAGAGTACAATGGTGTGGTCCCTGACAGAAAAGAATCAGGGTGAGCTTTATGATTGCTTTGGATTTTAACTAAAGGTACCCGCTTGAACTGGCCAATTTAAGGGATAAATAGACAACAATAGTAAGAAATTATATATACCACTTTTAATAATAGAATTAGTAGGCAAAAGTAAAATGAGATGGAATCTATCAGCTAGACCTAATTATATATATGCCATATGGTAAGCAATTGAAAAGCTTCAATAACATTTTTGAGATTGGCACTATTCAAAGTATATTCTGTGATCATAACAGAGTGAAATTAGAAATTAATAATGGAAAGAAATTTGGAAAGTTGAAAATATGTAGAAATTAAACAATGTAATTTGAAATAATGAACATCATTAGAAATCACAGGGAAACTAGGAAATAATTTGACACAAATGAAAATTAACTCACAACATACCACTATTTATGGGATTCGTGTAAAGTAGTACTTAAAGTGAAATTTATATTTGAGTACATTGAAAACAAGAAAGATCTCAAAGCTGTAACTTCCACCTTATGAAATAAGAAAAGAAGAGTGTAGTAAATCCAAAGGAACCAGAAGTAGGGAGAGAATAAAGATTAGAGCAGAAATTAATGAAATAGAAAAGAGGAAAAAAATAGAGAAATTCAAAAACCAAAATTTTTTTCTTGAAAAAAAAAACAACAACAGCAAAATTAACAGACTTTTAGTTAGACTAAGAAAAAAAAGGCGAGAAGACTCTATTTGCTAAAATCAGGAATGAGAGCAGCCACCACTACTGCCTTCACAAAAATTTTAGAAAAAGATTGTAAGAGAATACTATCAACAATTGCATGCCAGTTAATTAAATAAATCAGATGAAATTATCAAATGCCTAGAAAGACACAAACTACCAAAACAAACCCAAGAAGAAATAGAAAACCTGAATAGATTGATAACAAAGAAATTAATGTAATAATTTTAAAACTTCTCAGTGAGGAAAAAGTGGTCAATATCACCCTGATCCCAAAACCAGACAAAGACATCACAAGAAAACTACAGATCAATAACTTTTATGATATAGATGCAAATATCCTCAAAAAATACTAGCAAGCTGAATTTAGAAACATATCAAAAGAATTATAGACCATTACCAAACAAAGTTAATTTCAAGTAAGTCAATATATGTATACACCATATTAATAGAATAAAAAACCTCACCACATTACCATTTCATGTCATCATTTAATTTCAGTGAACTGCCAAAAAGTTTTTTAAAAATACAACTCTTCATAATAATAAAGAAAACTCTCAAAAAAGTAGGAATAAAGGGAATATCCTTAACCTGATGAAGGACGTAGAAGGAAAACCCACAGTTAACATTACAGTTGGTGGCAAAAAACTGGATGATTCCCTCCCATGAGCTGAAGCAAGACATAGATGCCTGCTTTCACCACTTCTAGTCAGCATTGTACTGGAGGTTTCTGACAGGGCAATTAGGCAAAAAACATGAAATCAAAAGGATCCACATTGGAAAAGGAGAAGTCAATCCATCTATATTTGCAGGCAACATTATCCTATACATAGAAAATCATTTAAAAATCCATAAGAAAGCTACCAGAACTCATAAATGAATTCAAAGCTGCAGAGTAAACAGATCACCAAACAAACCCAGTAGTGTTTGTATACACCTATGATGAACAATCTGAAAAGAAAATTAAGGAAACAATTCTATTTAAAGTGTCATAAAAGGAAAAAATGCCTAGGAAGATATTTAACAAAAAAAGTGCAAAATTTACATTCTGAAAATTACAAAGAATTACTGACATACATTAAAGACCTAAATAAATGGAAAGACATTCCATATTCATGAATTGGAGGATTAAATCGTTAAAATGGCAATACTCCTCAAAGAGATCTACAGATTCAATGCAATCCCTACCAAAATTTTAATGAACTTTTTTGAAGAAATGAATAAATTGGAGTGCCAGGGTGGCTCAGTACCTTAAGCGTCTGAGTTTGTCTCAGGTCATGATTCCAGGATGCTAGAATGGAGTCCCACATGGAGTTCCACATCGGGCTCCCTGCTCAGTGGGGAGTCTGCATCTTTCTCTCCCCCTGCTCATGCTCTCTCTCTCTCTCTCTCACTCTCACGCACGCGTGGGCGTGCTCTCACTCTTTTTTCTCAAATAAATTTAAAACAAAAGAAAAAGTAGATTTTCTTTTAAAAAAAAGATTTTATTTATTTGACAGAGAGAGAGAGCAAGTAGGCAGAGCCACAGGCAGAGGCAGGGAGAGGCAGAGAGAGGCAGGAAGCCGGTGAAGCTGGCTCCCCGCTGAGCAGGGATCCTGACCACAGTGGAGGGGTAGGGGGGGCTGACCTTGACACCCCCCTCCCCCCAGGTCAGGACCAGAGCCAAAGGCAGCGGCTTAACAAACTGAGCCTCCCAGGCGCCCCTAAAGTAGACTTTCTATTACATAATGGAATTGCAAGTAACTTGAAATAACCAAATAATCTTGTCAAAGAAGAACAAAGATGGAGGAATTACATTTACTGATTTCAAATCTTACTACAAGGCTATAATAATCAAAATAAGATGGCACTGACGAAGGATAGATATACAAGTCAGTGGAATAAAATTGAAACTCTAGAAATAAACCCATATGCTATGGTCATTTGATTTTTGGAATGGCACCAAGATAATTTGATGGGGGAAAAAGTCAAATTTTCACAAATGTTACTGAGAGAATGAGATAACCACTTGCAAGAGAATAAAGCTGAACACCTCTCATCATGTAAAAAAATTAACTCAAAATGAATCACAGACCTAAATGTAAGAAACAAAACTACAAAACCCTTAAATTTTTGTGACCTTGGATTAGACAATGGTTTCTTAGATATGACAACAACAGCACAAAAAACAAAATTAAAAAAATAGTCAGACATCTTCAAAATTGAAAACTATTATGTTTCAGAGGATATCAAGAAAATGAAAAGATACTCAACAGAATATGAAAAAAATTTCAAATCATCTATCTGACAAGGAGCTTGTATCTAAAATATGTAAGGAGCTATTATATTGAATAATAAGAAGACAACCCAATTAAAAATGAGCAAATGATCTGAATAGACATATATCTAAAAAAGTATAAATATGGCTGACAAACAAATGAAATAATGTTCAATATCCTGATAGTCATTAGGAAAATGCAAATCAAAACCACAATGAAATATCACTTTATAACCATTAGGGTGGCTAAACAGCCAATGTTGATAAGGATGTGGAAAACTTGGGACTCATGCATTGCTGATGGGAATGTAAAGCAGTGCAACCGCTTTGGAAATCATTTTGGCAGTTCTTCAAAAAGTTAAATATAGAATTAACATATGACCTAGCAATTTCACTCCTAGGTATATACACAGAGAAATAAAAACATATGTCCACATAGAAATTCGCTCATGAACATTTATAGTAGCCTTATTCATATTAACCAAAACTTGGAAACAACTCATATGTCCATCAACTGATAAATGGATAATTATAATGTGGTAGGTTGGTACAATGGAATATTATTTGGCAATAAAAATAAAGTACTAATACATGCTACAACATGAATGAACCTTGAAAACAATAAAGTGAAAGAAGACTGTCAAAAAAGACCACATTTTGTATGATTCCATTTCTATGAAATGTCCAGAATAGACAAATCTATAGAGATAGAAATTAGATTAGTGGTTACATAGGCTTGGTAGCTTGGGGAGAAATAGGGAGTTACTTCAAGTAGGTTTCCTTTAGAGGTAATTAAAGTGTTCTAACATTGACTGTAGTAATAGTTGCACTATTCTGTGAACATACCAAAAAGCATTGACTTACACACTTTAAATTGGGGAATTAAATGATATATGAATTATATCTCAATAAAGTTTTTATTTAAGAACAGTCAATGAACACATGGCAATAGAAACTACGGAAACTGCACCACAGTAAAAAATAAATGAGAGGTTGATCAATACAAAGTAGTATAACTGGAAATATACCTCAGGCAAAGAAGAAAGTATGTGAGACAAAAAATAGATTGAAAAATATAATGGTTGGGTGCCTGGGTGGCTCAGTCAGTTAAGCACCTGACTCTTGACTTTGGTTCAGGTCATGATCTTGGGGTTGTGAGATTAAACCCCAGGTCAGACTCTGCACTGAGAATCTCTTTCTCCTTCTGCCCCACCCCCAGCTTACACTCTTTCTCTCTTTCTCTCTTAAATAAATAAAATCTTTTAAGTTAAAGAAAAATATAATGGCTGAAATAGTTCTAAGTTTTATGAATATTATAAACTCACAGATCCAAGAAGCATAATAAACCTCTAGTAGGATAAACAAAAAGAATGTCACATCAGTCTCATGTTCACTACAGCATCATTTATTATAGCTAAGCTATGGAAACAAACTAAGTATTCATCAGCGGGTGAATAAATAAATAAACTGTGGTATATATAGACAATGGAATATTATTCAGCTATAAAAAAGAAAGAAATCTTCCTATTTGTGACAACATGGATGGACCCTGAGGGCATTGTACTAAGTGAAATGAGTTAGAGAAAGGCAAATATGATATCATCTTATTTATATGTGGAATATTAAAAAAAAGAAGAACCCACCAAACTCATAAATACAGACAATGGATTGGTGGTTGCCAGAGGCATGGATGGGGGGATAGGTGAGAAAAATGGGTGAAAACAGTCAAAAGGAAGTCAAAACTTCCAGTTATAAAATAAAGAAGTCCTAGGGTTATAATATACAGCATGGTGAGTATAGTTACTATTACTATATGGTAGGAAAAAATGTAAAACATCTCATTCTTATTTTGATTACATGTTGAAATGATCATATATTGTATATAAGGGGTAAATAAATGGAATTATAGTGAGAAAAATACTGTACTGTGTATTTTAAAGTTGCTAAGAGAGCAGATCTTAAAAGTTTTCATCCAAGGAAAAAAATCTGTATCCTGTCCTCATTGGTCAGTTTCCCCCACTGAGCTGGTGGAGTAAGGTTTTAGCACTTTGTGAGCAAGATGATTTACTGGTAGTTGTTAGAAGTAGTCGTAGGGAAAAAAAAGAAAAAAAATGTATGTATGTGTGTTGATGAATGTTAAGTAGACTTACTGTGCTATTATTTTGCAGTATACCAATATCAAATCATTATGTTGTACACCTGGAACTAATATATGTCCATTATATCTGTACCTCAATTTTTAAGATTTTATTTATTCATTTGACACACACACAGAGAGAGAGAGAGACAGCACAAGCAGGGGGAGCAGCAGGCAGAGGGAGAGGGAGAAGCAGTCTCTATGGTGAGCAAGAAGCCCGATATGGGGCTCAATTCCCTGGGATCATGACCTGAGTAGAAGGCAGACGCTTAACCAACCGAGCCACCCAGGCACCCCATATCTGTACTTTGGAAAGAAGGCCACATCAAAGTATATCATAATCAAAGTCCTGAGAAGCAGTTACTAAGAGAAAATCTAATAGAGACCTCAGAAAAAGGTTGTGTTATAAAAGAAAATATAAATTTAAGCATGACTCCATACAGTACGAGAATTTACAAGAAGACAATGAAATTACAACTTTAAAAGACTGAAGGAAAAAATGTAAACTCAGAATTCTATATCCAGTGAAAATATCCTTTAAAAATCAAGATGAATAAAGGCTTTTCCCAACAAAGAAAGGTCAATGTATTTGCCATCATGCTACTATAAGAAATAGTAAAGGGAGTTTTGAGGTGGAAGAAAAATGACGTTTGCTGGAAATGTGCCTCTACATAGAAGAAAGAAGTGTACAGAAAATGGCAAATATGTGGCTATATACATCAGAGGTTTGGAGACCAAAGAAGCGCCAGTGTAGCAGTTCAAGCTCAGAAGACAAATGCTGGCAGAATTCCTTCTTGCCTGGGGGAGGTTAAGTCTTTTGCTTCATTCAGGCCTTCAACTGATTAGATGAAGCCCACCCACATTATGGAGAGCGTCACTCAAAGTCCACCAACTTAAATGTCAGTCTCATCCAAAATCGCCCTCACAGAAACATTCAGAATAATGTCTCAGTCAATAGTAGAAACTACCATGGGAAGGGACAATTAGAAAAATAGTTTGTTTCAGGGTGCATGGCTGACTCAGTGGAGGGTGTGACTCTTGATCTTGAGGTTGTGAGTTTGAGCCTCACGCTGGGTATAGAGACTACTTAAAAATAAAATCTTAAAAAAAGAAAAATAGTTTGTTTGACTTAATATTTTAAAATGAAGGTTTTATTCCTCCTCTAACCAAAGTGTACTTTCAGTGCTATTTGGACTGCATGAATAGCACTTACAGAGTATGTTCTCTGACTATAAAAAGTTAATTAGTTAAAAATAAGAAAGAAAAAATATCTAGAAAAAAAACACCAATGTTTTAAATAACACTTGTAAATAATCCACGGGTCAACATTTCATCACAAATTAGAAATATTTCAAACTCAGTGATAACATATTAGATTGGAGGATGTTGTTAAAACAAAGCTTAGAGGAAAATCTGTACTTTTAAATGTCTATATTAGAAGAGACATTTAAAATCAATGATCTAAATTTCCATCTACAGAAGCTTACTTTTTCAAAATAAATAGAAGCAAAGAAATAGTAAAATAAGGCAGAAAACAACGAAATAAAAAACTGATTTTTTTAAAAAGCAGAAAAAATTAAAAAGCCAAATACTGGTTCTTTGAAAATACTATAGAAGCATTAAATGTCTAAGAAATGAATCAAGAAAAAAAGAAATCACAAATTATCAATATCAGGGTTGAAATAAGGCTATGACCACACATTGTACAGACATAGTAAGGAAATATTGTGAGCAACTTCATGCCAATAAAGTCAAAGACATAGATGAATAGATGAAATGGTAAAATTACTTGAAAAGAAAAACTTTCCAAACTAACTAAAGAAGAAACGAATTTGAGTAAATTTTTTGAAGGACAAAAAATATGTATTTTGCAAAGAATCAGATTCTGGCTTTAATATATTCATGTATTTGTAAACTGATGTTAAAATGCTCTAAAAAATATTATTTAGGAAAGCACAAATTGGTAGCATCAACTTTTCATTTATAGCTTTTTCTAAGCAAGATTCCAAGAAACTGCCACTTTAATTTTTCCCTTCCAGTATTTTAAGAACTTCAAGGTTCAAAATGAACTGTAAATAAAACTCTCATTCACAAACTACTAAACTAAGGGTTAATAATACATTGGATAGTGAGTGGAATATGAAAGTACAGCCTACCTTATCAAAAGAGAAAAGTTCTTATGGCATTGGATTTAGAGATTAGTAAAAATTTTGGGACAAAATCTCTCATGACTGTGGAAAATCAGAACTCTTCTTGAGGTGAATGGGCTTTTAATATCTAAGCAATAGAAACTAAATGCAGAAGTATGAGATAACATTATAGTTTTCCTGAACATCAAAAGGTAACAGCTAAAGCATTACAAATAAGGTATGGTGAAAACTGAGTTAGAAGAGCTCAGTTACCACTCTAGGCTACAAACTAATAAATAAATCTGTAATTTCTAATTTTAAAAAGTTTGGCTTCATATTTAATTTTTTAACAGTATATAAATTATATATAATGTTTTCCCATAACTCAAACTATAATGCTCAAGTCTATAAAAAGAAGTTTATTTCAGAAATGCTCAAAAGCCCCACTAATCCCTTTTCTCCTATTTATAAAATAAATCGGGGTGCCTGGGTGGCTCAGTGGGTTAAAGCCTCTGCCTTTGGCTCAGGTCATGATCCCAGAGTCCTAGGATCGAGCCCCGTATCAGGCTCTCTGTTCGGTGGGGAGCTTGCTTCTGCTCCTCTCTCTGCCCGCCTGTCTGCCTAATTGTGATCTCTGTCAAATAAATAAATAAAGTCTTAAAAACAAAAAGAAAAATGCTCAATGGTTCACCCAAAACATCAAGTCCATATCAGTAGGTAGCTTCTCATAAAGTAATCCATTATGCTGTATTCTGTAATATTATATGGTCAAATACCCTATTGATTTATGAACATTTTTCATGGGCAAGGATAATTAAAGAAAATGGGATCAAGTTGAGTATGTTGCTATTCACTTTGAGTACTAAATTGGGCTTGCATCCTAAAAGTTCAGATGAGCTGCAATAAGAATATAAATGCCCATGTGTACCATATACTAAAAATTAAAAGCCTAAAAATAACAGAATGAAAATACCTTATGATAATTGAAAAATTAAAGATGAGAAGCAATAACAATTGGTGATGACATATTTTAACCTTTTTTTAAAAGATTTTATTTATTTATTTGACAGAGAGAGAGATCAGAAGTAGGGAGAGAAGCAGGCAGAGGGGGAGGGGGAAGTAGGCCCCCCGCTGAGCAGAGAGCCTGATGTGGGACTCCGTCCCAGGACCCTGGGATCATGACCTGAGTGAAGGCAGAGGCTTAACCCACTGAGCCCCTGAGGCACCCCGGCATATTTTAATCTTTTGTTCAAGCTTGAAGTTGTATAAAATTGCTAACCAAATTGAGGTAAAGGTGGACTCTAATGTTACTCGTTTCATGTGTCAGACTCAGGTCTCTCACTTTAACCTGTGTGCATTTTTCTCTAATTATATAAACATGGTTCAACTTGAAATATGATGATAGAAAAATTAAGGGATCATTCAAATGGGTTTTTATACAAAATTTTTAATTCCTAGCTTTAAAAAAAGGTACTTATAAAAATGTACATAATAATTCAATGTTCTTCCCTTAAGTCGTAAATATAGTTGTTTTTCCTTCCACCATTGGAAAAAAAGAAAAGTGGAGAAACTGCAAATATTATGAACAGTCGTGTAATGAAGACACTGGAAAGTAACTAGTAGAATAACAACATTTTGCCTTGGTGTCTGTCTAGTTTTCCTCTTTGAAGGATTAAAGCTTACACATAAGCTTTAATTCATATTAAATTGCCTACTAAAAAAGACTTACATTCCATTAAACACAAATCTGTTCCCATTTCATTTTTATTTATTTTTATATTTTATTTATTTATTTGAGAGAGAGACAGAGGGAGCATGAGCGAGAAGGTCAGAGGGAGAAGCAGACTCCCGTGGAGCGGGGAGCCCGATGCGGGACTCTATCCGAGGACTCCAGGATCATGACCTGAGCCGAAGGCAGTCGCCCAACCAACTGAGCCACCCAGGCGCCCCTGTTCCCATTTTAAAGCACATACAAGTACTATGTGATCAAAGGGATGGGAAACACTAGATAAGGCCTGGTGGGTGGTAACTTCTTCAAGACTAGGTAATGTAATCACCTGTTCAACCTCTGGAGCATTTAAATCAATGAAAATGTAATCCAGACATCCAAGAAAACCACCAACGGAATTTGTGTAAGCAGGTTCACCACAAGCACTTTTCAGTTTGAAAAAATGGGTAAGGGACATGTTTCACCGTTCCTCTTCCCCACTGACAAAAAAAAAAAAAAAGATACATTCCTGTTGATGGGGTACTATTGAGGCCTCCACAAAACATAACCTATATGCCAGGATACAGGTCACACCAGACATGTCTAATGTGAGCCAAGGCTACTGCCATTTGAATGAGAGAAATGTACCTACCTTTTGGATGCCCTCGTCGCTGTCTCCCTCTTCACCCTCTCCTAGTTGGAGTGAGACTGCAGCACCGCGCGGTCCACGTCGAGCACGTCTTCGGCAACTGCCTCCTCCCGGTGCTACAGTTTAAGCACCGGCACGCAGGCTCCAGCCTGCTCGGACTCAGGACTCCGCCCCCCCTGCCCCCCGCACAGGCCACGTCGCCATTTGCACTTGGCCCGTTCTTCCTGCTCTTCTTGGCGGCGTCCACCTTAGCGTAGCCTTTGAGGTTGCATTTGTTGCAATCCCGCTGAGGGACCAACCCAGCGGCTCGCTTTGTCGCGCCGCGTGTCATTGGCCAGCGCGAACGACAGGCTTAGTTTAGGCTCCGAGGGCACACAGAGCACTACACCGCGCTCCAAGGCGCCCGCCACTGTCTGAGTAGCCGCCTCCGCGCGAGCGAGCGGCTCCAGGGCCGAGCTGGCCCCACGAAGTGTGGCGCGGGAGCCTGAGAGGCTCCACGTGAACCTGGTGGCCCAGGTGCCGCCAAGCGTCAGATCTCAGTAAATTTATACCTATAAAATAAAATAAATTCATAACCAAAAAAAATGTTTCCACAAAGATTGTACTTGTGAGCTCTATCAGTCATTTAAAAAAGAAATACTGCCTGCATTACACAGTCTTTCAGAAACTGAAGGATACAACACTCTGCAACTCACTTTAAGATAAAAGAATAATCTCGAGCGCCTGTGTGGCTCAGTCAGTTAAGTGGCTGCCTTTGGCTCAGATCATGATCCCAGAGTTCTGGGACCAGTTCTGAGTCATGCTCCCTGCTCAACGGAGAGCCTGCTTCTCCCTCTCCCTCTGCCTGCTGGGCTGCCTGCTTGTGCTATCTCTCTGTCAAATAAATAAATGAATTCTTTAAAAAAATTAGAATAATCTTGACAATAAAACCTGTTATGGATATTATAAGAAAAAAATTATAGACCAATATACTCCTGAACATATATGCAAAAATTCACATAAAATTACTAGCATATAATATCCATTGATGTGTATGTAAGGATGAGTACCAAGCGGAGTTTACCCCAGGAATATAAAGTTGGTTTAACATTCAAAAATCAAGTAATGCACTCCGCTTATTTATAGAGTGAAAGAGAAAAAAAAAAAACATTATTATTTCAATAGATGTATAAAAATATGTGACAAAAACCAACACTCATTCATGATTTAAAAAAAGAAAATCAGAGTGCCTGGGTGGCTCAGTCAGTTAAGCGTCTGCCTTCGGCTCAGGTCACGATCTCCAGGTCCTGGGATTGAGCCCTGCGTCTGGCTCCTGGCTCCACTGGAGGCCTGCTTCTTCTCCCACACTCCCTGCTTGTGTTCCTTCTCTCGCTGTCTCTCTCTGTCAAATAAATAAAATCTTTAAAAATAAATGAAAAAAGAGGCTGCGCGTCCCCGTCCTGTCGGCGCCGTCATGGCGGGTTTGCTGAAGAAGACCACCGGCCTTGTGGGATTGGCTGTATGTGAGAGTCCGCACGAGAGGCTAAGAATATTGTACACAAAGATTCTTGATGTTCTTGAGCAAATTCCTAAAAATGCAGCATACAGGAAGTACACAGAACAGATTACAAATGAGAAGCTGAGTATGGTTAAAGCGGAACCAGATGTTAAGAAATTAGAAGACCAACTTCAGTGTGGCCAACTAGAAGAGGTTATTCTTCAGGCTGAAAATGAACTAAGTCTGGCAAGAAAAATGTTACAGTGGAAACCATGGGAACCTTTAGTGGAAGAGCCTCCTGCCAACCAATGGAAATGGCCAATATAATCATCATTAAATGATTAGTGTGTTGATGGGAAATGTATGTAATTAAATGTTCTATTAAAAATGTTTCTATATTATTGACATAATCAAGAAAGCTAATATAGAACATATTTATGACACTTCTTAAAATTGATGACTATGGTAATAAGGACTTGTGAATCCATTTTTGATATGTAAAGCATTCATTTAAATTATCTCAAAGAAAAAAAAATAAATGAAAAAAGAAAATCAGCAAACTTTCTCAATGATAAAGGAAACTATGATAAACCTGCAGAAAATATACTTAGTCATGAAATTGTATACATTTTCCCCATAAGATCAGGAATAAGGGCAGGTTCTTCACTTTCATCATTCTTATCCATCATCGTACTTTATTCACAGATGACACGATTTTGAAAAGAAAAATTCTAAAGAATATACAAAAAAGCTACTAGAACTAATTGAGTTTAGAAATGGCGTAGGATGCAAGGTCAATATGCAAACAGCAAGTATATTTCTTTTAAGATTTTATTTATTTGTTTGTTAGTTGGTTTATTTATTTATTTTTATTTTTTAAAAGATTTTATTTATTTATGTGACAGAGAGAGATTACAAGTAGGCAGAGAGGCAGGCAGAGAGGGAAGCAGGCTCCCTGCTGAGCAGAGAGCCTGATGCAGGTCTCAATCCCAGGACCCTGGGATCACGACCTGAGACGAAAGCAGAGGCTTAACCCACTGATTGCACCTGGTTTATTTATTTATTTATTGAGAGAGAGAGTGTGTGTGTGTGGAGGGGTACAGAGGGAGAAGGAGATTGAGACTCTCAGGCAGACTCCAAGCTGAAAGAAAAGTCTGGCTTCCAGCTTCATCTTACAATCCTGAGATAATGACCTGAGCCAAAATCAAGAGTCGGATGCTTAACTGACTGAGTCACCCAGGTACCCCAGCAATTGTATTTCTATATACTAGCAGTGAACAATTGAAACTGTGATTGAAATTTATAAATAAAACAAAATCAATATCATTAACAATAGCTTGAGAATCTTAGAGACAGGGCTGGCAAAATATATAAACATGGACATTAGAAACTACAAGACAGAGTTGAGAGAAATTTTAAAAACCTAAGTAAATATAGAGATTTATCATGTTTATGGATCAGAAGACTGATTATTGTTAAAATGTCAATCCTCCTTTCTAAGTGATCTATAGATTCAATGTAATCACAATCAAAATCTGAGAAGGCATTTCTGTAGAAATTGACAAGGTGACTCCAAAATGTATATGAATTTATAATAGCTAATAATTATAAAAATGAACAAGTCAGGAGGACTCAAATTTTTGATGATATGATATAGCTACAGTGACAAGGCAGTGATGGTGGGGTGCAGAATTGATATATAGATCAGTGGAACAGAATACATAGTCCAGAAATACATCCAAAAGCATATAGTCAATTGGCTTTCAACAGAGATGCCAAGATACCTCACAGGGTATCCATGATCATCTGGTATCCTGCACGGAAAATAATTTGAAATGGATCGTATACATGAATATAAAACCTAAAACTATGAAACTTGTTTATCATGAGGTCATTAGGAGATTCTAAGATCTCACTATCACTGCCCTTGCTATCATGTTAAGGTTTTTGAAATGGTGTCTTGGGTCACACTTATGTAAATAAAAAGAAATCTCATGAGTTCTAAGGCATTTTTATTATAAAATGCAACCCAGAAAAATTAAAAATGTAAAAATTAGTGAAATAGTATAAGATGAACCCTCTTAATAACCATAACTCCGATCAATAAATAAAACTTACAGCCTCCCTAGAAGCTCCTCTATATGCCCCATCCTAATTGAAGCCCCCCTTTTCTACCCTGAAAGTAACCACTATCCTGACTTTTTTAGTAATCATTTTCTTTGATTTCTTTTTGTTTTTATCTTCCAAGTATGCATACCTGGACATTATACTTTTATAAGTATATAAGACTTATATACTTATAAGTATATAAGACTTATAAAGTCTTGCCCTTTAAAAAATGTTTATGTTTATTTAAAGTCTTTACTAATGTACAGGCTTTTGCTGCATTTCTTTTTCTTACACATTAGCTATGGAAAAACTTGGGCTGTTTGACTTGTGGACTTTCTTAGAGTCTACTTTTTGCTCACTGCCTACATATAGTTCAACCTGATCCTCTTTCCTCTAATTCCTGCAAGTTGGCAACTTAAATAGGAGATTAAAATATTGACTCTAACGTTTTGCCCTCATCGGATATCATTTGGTGACTACAGGTCTGTTGGGACCGACTTGACTTTCAAGTCTTCTGTTGATATTTTACAGTTATCTTTGAGTGAGATCCTGTGCTCTTAACATTAATTAATGCAACCTGCCATATTAATTTGTCTAGTGGCTCTGTCTTGATATGTCAGAGTCTTGTCTGACTCTCACCCCTTCCGTAGCCAGTAAGCCTGTCATTCTTCACTGTGACAACGGAATTCATCATTATCCTGTTTTAGGCCCTCATGACCTTTTATCTGAACTACTAGGACATACCATTCTCTGGTGCTCTTCCCTCTATCCTCCACCCTCCCCTTTTGAGATACTTAAGTAAGGTTACACAGCTGGTTAATGTTGAATCACGGAACCAACCCAAGTTTTAGAATGAGGATTGTCTCAAAATGTTCCTATGTTTTCTCCCATCTTTGTTCACTGATGAGTTATTTTGGGGAACCCTTCTCACACCCAGTACTGCCTTGTGTGTTCTGAATGATAAAGGCCAGGTCTCAAGAGAAAGGCACAACATTGGTGAAGCATATACTGTCTCTGGGTGAGCCAAATATCCTTTCACGTGAGGCCATTTAGAGACTGCTAAACAAAAGGGTGAACTATCTGACCAACAGAAGCTAGAAGAAGGAAATGATCAGTTTGGCCTAAAATAAAGAAAGCCTCAAGGAGGATAAGGACCTTGACCTGGGCCTCAGAACATGGGAAAGATCTAGAAATAAGGTAGGAAAGAGAGAAAAGAACTATCTGACTGAACCCAGGCCCACCCCCATCCTTACCATTAATCACTCTGTCCTGTCTCATGCTGTTTTGTGGGTACAAGTCCACTTATTTCTCCTTTAGAGGTGCTTAGATCTATTGATGGTTTGTGATCACAAAGCAGGTTCAGTACAAGCTCTTTATGACATGAAGTCAGGAAATCTGTGTTCTGCACTTCCCCGAGGGCTTTCTCACTTATCTTCAGGTAATAGAATCCGAATCTGTTAACCTTTTTGTATGGGAACTGAGGCATGCACATTTAAAATACTGGTGCCCCATTGAGTCTATAAATCCATTCTTAAGCATCCATCCTAAGGAAATAATGAATGATGCTCACAAAAATCCTATAACAATGTTATAATAAATATGGATGATCAAGTTCTCCTTATACTGTAATGATATTCACCCAGTTGATTTTTCTTAAGTATGAATAGAGAAAACTTTATGCTTTGCACTAAACTGAGTTGTGCGTGGATGTATTTCAGATAAACAACTTTGCCAGAGTTTGACTGATAAGGGTAACTTTATTGCTATTACTCCTTTTAGCCAAGATGGCAAATTTTCCCCATATTTTTTTTAAGTTTAACAATTTACTATGAGAAGAGTGATGTCAGTTTGTTTTGCATTAAATACGTATGTAAAAAAATACATATGTAAAAGTGACCAAATCATGAGTACCTAGCTCAGTGAAGTTTTGCAAAAAACATTTAACCAGTACTCAATGAAATAAAAGAAAACCCCCCAGACCATTACCAACATTGGAGAAACTGTATTTCAGTCATTGTTTAAGGATGCCTCTACCTTGAATTCTAACATCATAGCTTTGCCTGTGTTTAAACTCATAAAACTCATGTACATTATTCCTTTTCACTTTAACTTCTTTATCTCGACATTATGTTTGTGAGATCCAACCATACTGCATGTAGTTGTAATTTGTACATTTTTATTACTGAATAACACCTCACTGTGTAAATATATGATAATTATTTATACATTTTCCTGATGAAGTACATTCAGGAGATGCCTGGGTGGCTCAGTTCGTTAAGCATCTGCCTTAGGCTCAGGTCATAATCCCAGGGTCCTGCACCAGGCTCCTTGCTCTGCAGGGAGCCTACTTCTCCCTCTGTCTGCCACTCTCCCTGCTCATGCCCTCTCTCTGACAAATAAGTAAATAAAATGCTTTTTAAAAAAAGAATATTTGGGTCTGTGCTAATTTCTGGCAACATAAAAAGTTCTATTATAAACATATGTGTAAATGTTTGGTAAACCAATGCACACATTTTTATTATGGGTATATCTAGAGTGAGATTGCTTGATTGTAAAGTATACATATATTTATCTTTGTTAGACTGTGCCAAACAGCTTTTCAAAGTGGTAGTGCCAGTTCCTGTTGTACCACATCCGCATAAACACTTAACACTTTCTGTCTTTATTATTTTAGATATTCTGTGGGGAGGGTGTTTAGTGGTATGACATGTTGGTCTTAACTTGTATATCTCTGCAAACTAATGAAGTTGAACATATTTTCACAAATTTATTAGAATTAGGATATTCTGGCTTTTTGAAGTGCTGTTTTAAGGCATTTGCCCATTTTTAAATTAGATTGTCTGTCTTTTTAAAATTTATTTGTAAGAATTCTTTATACATTATAGATATGATCCATTTGTCAAATATATGTGTTCCTTATACCTTTTCCTAGTTTGTGGCTTGATTCATTATTCTTTTAATGGTGTCTTCTGATGAACAGACATTTCTGATATTAATAAAGTGCAATGTGCTATTATTTTTATCCTTCATTATTAATGCCTTTTGTGTCCTCTTTAATAATACTGCCTATTCAAGGGAAACAAAAGTAAAAATGAATTATTGGGACTTCATGAAGATAAAAACCTTCTGCACCACGAAGGAAACAATCAACAAAACTAAAAGGCAGTCTACAGAATGGGCAAAGATATTTTAAAATGACATATTTGATAAAGAGTTGGTATCAAAAATCTGTAAAGAACTTAACAAACTCAACATCCAAAAAAAAAAAAAAATCAGTTAAGAAATGGGCAGAAGACGTGAAGAAATGCTTTTCCAGAGAAGACATCCAGATGGCTAACAGACACATGAAAATATGCTCAACATCATCCATCATCAGGGAAACACCATCAAAACCATCATGAGATATCACCTCACACCTGTCAGAATGTCTAAAATTAACACAGGAAACAACAGATGTTGGGGAAGATGTGGAGAAAGGGGAACCCTCTTATACTGTTGGAAGGAATGCAAACTGGTGTAGCCACTCTGGAAAACAGTATGGAGCTTCCTCAAAATGTTAAAAATAGAACAACCCTATGATCCAGCAATTGCATTCTGCATTTTTATCCAAAAGATACAAAAATACAGATTCCAAGAGGGTACATGCATCTCGATGTTCAAAGCAGCATTATCAACAATAGCCAAACTACAGAAAGAGCCCAAACATCCATCAACTGATGAATGGATAAAGATGTAGTATATATACACAATGGAATATTATTCAGCCACAAAAAAAAAGAAATCTTGCCATTCACAAGGAGGGGATGCAACTAGAATGTATTATGACAGGCAAAGTAAGTCACAGAAAGACAAATACCACATGGTTTCATTCATATGTGGAAATTAAGAAACAAAACAGATGAACATATGGGAAGGGAAAAAAAAGAAAAAAGAGAGGGAAACAAACCATAAGAGACTCTTAAAGACAGAGAACAAACTGAGAGGTGATGGAGGGAGGTGTGTGAGGGATGGCTAGATGGGTAGTGGATATTAAAGAGGGTACTTGAGGGATGCCTGGGTGGCTCAGTCAGTTAAGCAACTGTTTTGGCTCAGGTCATGATCTCAGGGTCTTGGAATCAAGCCCTGCATCCGGCTTCCTGATCAGAGGGAAAAGTGCTTCTCCCACTCCCTCTGCCCCTCTACCCATGCTCGTGCTCTTTTTCTCTCTCAAATAAATAAAATCTTTTTTTAAAAAAAAGAGAGCATTTGATATAATGAGCACTGGGTGTTGTATGTAACTGATCAATCATTTAATTCTACTGTATGTTAACTAACACTGTATGTTAACCAACTAGAATTTAAATAAAAAGTTGAAAAAAAAAGTATACTGCCTACTCCAAAGTCATGAAGATGATTTCCTGTGTATTTCTGTCATTCCTGTAGAATGGCATTGTCTTTCCCATTTAGATCTGCAATTCATTGGGAGTTTATTTTGTGTGTTATTTTGGGTAGAGTCAGCATATACTTTTTTCACATATAGCTATCCAACTGATCTGTTACCACTTTTTAGGGAAAAAAATCTTTTCCCCATTTCACTGCAGTGTCATCTTTGCCATAAATCGACAGTATGTGTAGGTATGTTTCACAGGTCTGTGCATGCATGCATGTGTACACAAATATATTAATCTTTGAGACAATATTACACTATTTATTCATAATTTACTCACTATAGGACTGTATTAAGTTTCGTATCTACTGGTGGAGGTTTTGGTGCTCCCTTCTTTAAGGTTCTCTTGGCTACATTTGTTTTTTTTTTTTTTTTGCATTTCCATATACATAGTTAGAATTTGCTTGTCAACAAAAAATAACCAGATGAGATTTTTTATAGGGATTGCATTGAATTTATAGTTCAATTTGAGAATAATTGACAACTTAAAAATATTGAGTCTTTCAATCCATGAACCCAGTATATCTCTTCTTTAATGTTTCTCAGAATTATTTTATAATTTTTAGGGTAGAGGTCTTGCAAGTATTTTAATTAGATTTACTTATTTTTTTAAGATTTTATTTATTTATTTGACAGAGAGAGATCACAAGCAGAGGGGCAGGCAGAGAGAGAGGGGGAAGCAGGCTCCCTGCTGAGCAGAGAGCCCGATGTGGGGCTCGATCCCAGGACCCTGAAATCATGACCTGAACCAAAGGCACAGCCACTGAGCCACCCAGGTGCCCCTAGATTTATTTTTAGATATTTGATTTTTTTTTCTTTTTTTTAAAGATTTTATTTATTTGACAGAGAGAGAGAAATCATAAGTAGGCAGAGAGGCAGGCAGAGACAGAGGGGAGGAAGCAGGCTCCCTGCAGGGCAGAGAGCCCGACTCGGGGCTCAATTCCAGGACCCTGCTGGGATCATGACCTGAGCCGAAGGCAGAGGCTTTAACCCACTGAGCCACCCAGGCGCCCCTAGATATTTGATTTTTAATCAACTTTATTGGGATATAATTTACATACAATAAGATGCACACATTTTAACTATACAGTTCAGCGATTTCAACAAATGTATTTGCCTGTGGAGTCACTATCCCATCAAAGACACAGAACATTTCCCACAGCTAAAAAAGCTATTTTATTTCCCGTTTTATTTTATTTTTTTAAAGATTTTATTCATTTATTTGACAGAGAGAGATCATAAGCAGGCAGAGAGGCAGGCAGAGAGAGAGGAGGAAGCAGGCTCCCCGCTGAGCAGAGAAACCGATGCGGGGCTCGATCCCAGGACCCTGAGATCATGACCCGAGCCGAAGGCAGCGGCTTAACCCACTGAACCACCCAGGCACCCCCCGTTTTATACTCAGAAAAATTTCAACCTTCAAGCCAGGCAAACACTGATTTCATCCAATCTGTATCAACATAAATTAGTTTTGCCTCTTCCAAAACTTTATATAAATGGAATCAAACAGAATGCACTCTTTTGTGTCTGATATCTTTCCCTGAGTATAATGTTTTTTGAGATTTATCTATGTTACTGCTTGTACCAATAGTTTGTTCCTTTTTATGTCTTTTGTAGTACCCTAACATATGAATACATCATAATTTGTTTATACATTTACTTGCTGATGGACATTTGGATTGTATCCACTTAGGGGCTATCCTAAATGAAATTGCCATGAACATCCCTATACAAAATTTTAAAAAGAATTTATTTATTTATTTGTCAGAGAGAGAGAAAGCACAAGCAGGGGGAGCAGCAGGCAGAGGGAGAACAGACTCCCCACTGAGCAGAGAACCTGACTCCAGTATTGATCCCAGAACAGTGAGATCATTACCTGAGCCAAGGCAGATGCTTAACCGACTGGAGCCACCCAGGAATTTCCCTATACGAATCTTTTTGAGGAAATATGGTTTGAATTTTGCTTGGGAAAATTTGTTAAGAGTGGAATTTTTTGGACATATAGTAAGTGTAAGTTTAACTTTTCAAGAAACTATCAAAAAGCCTTTTAAAGTGGTTGAACTTCTCACCAGCAATGAATGAAGAAGATTTCCAGTTGTTCCATGTCTTCAAAAATACTTGGGATTGTCAGACTTTTTAATTTTAGCAATTCTGTCGGCTATGTTGTGGTATTTCATTGTTTGTGTTTGTTTCACATTTTCCTGATGATTAATGACATTGAGCATCTTTCCATGAGCTCTTTGGTGATTTATACATATATGTACTTTAGTGAAAAACTTGTTCAAATCTATTGATGACTTTTCATTATATTGTTTGCCTTATTTTGAATTTTAAGAGGCCTTTATATATCATCTGGATACAAACGCTTTGTTGGTTACACCTATTGAAAATATTTTTTCTCAGCTTCCCGTGTCATTTTCTTAACCATATCTCTCACAAAGCAGAAGTTTTTTTTATTTTAAATTCATTGTCTATGTAAACTCCACTACTATACTACCTTTATTAGTGCATCTTCAGTCTGGAAATCAGGTAATGTAATTTTCAACATTTGTGGGTTTTTTTCAAAATTATTGTCTATACTAGGTCCTTCAAATTTCCATATAAATTTGGGGGTAATTTTGTCAAGCTATACAAAGATGCCTGTTAAAATTTTGATTGTGACTGATCTAAATTTATAGATTAATTTGGAGATAAATGATGTCTTAACAGTACTGAATTTTCTGATCCAAGACCTTGGACTTTCTTACATTTATCTTTACATGATATCTTTACATCTATATTTATCTATCTATGTAAAATACATATAATTTCAATTTCCAATTGTTCATCACTACCATATGGGAATACAATTGAGTTTTTTAAAAAAAATATCCATCTATAGCTGCAACCCCACTGAATTAAAGTACTGGTTCCATAGCAGGTTTATTCCAGATCCCTTAGGATTCTCTAAATACATGATCATGTGATTTGCAAATAAAGACTTACATATTGCCTTTTGAACTAGAAATTTGTGAAGGAATTTTCATTGCTGGTGTTGATTTAATTCTAAAAATTCATTAAGACTGCTGCAATACTGACTCATTGGCACTTCATGGAAGGATCTCGTGTATCTAGGGGCCCCTAACAAGAGGAGCCATCAGCTGCCCTGCATTTTTCCAAGTTCTAAAAAAAGAAGCTGCCTGTAGAGTCTATATTTATATAATGATTTAACAGAAGAGACGGTTGAGTTTTTCCCCCAGCTATAATTCTAATTTTCAAATTAAAATAACTTTCTTTCTCTTTAACAAAAAAAAAAAAGTATATTGGGGTACCTGGGTGACTCAGTCGGTTAAGCATCTGCCTTCCACATAGGGCATGATAGGGAGTCCTGGGATCAAGTCCCCCACCCACTCCTTGCACGGCGGAAAGCCTGCTTCCCCCTCTGCCTGATCTGCCAGGGTGTGCTCTCTTTCTTTCTGACAAATAAATAAATACACTTTCTAAAGTACATTGATTTTTAGGGTGCTTAACATAAAAGGAACAAAACAGATATTAAGAATTTTTCAAAATCCACTCTCCTGGACTCTTCCTGACACATCTTTCCATTGCATTTTAATGGAGGGAAAATAGAGAACATTGGCAGCTGTAAGGAAAGTGGAAGAAGGCATATCCTTAGAGCAGAGAAGAGGCAAATCCCCAGGGAAGAACTGGGAATGGCCAGCAGGCCCATGAGAAGATACTGCCCTTCCCCAGCAGGCACAGAAAGGCCCAGGAATATACAAAAAAGGGAGAGCCAGAGAGCCCAACCCGGTGCTGTTAAAAAGGACCCAGCAGGGGCACCTGGGTGGCTCAGTGGGTTAAAGCCTCTGCCTTGGCTCAGGTCATGATCCCAGGGTTCTGGAATCGAGCCCCACATCGGGCTCTCTGCTCGCTGGGGAGCCCGCTTCCTCCTCTCTCTGCTTGCCTCTCTGCCTATTTGTGATCTCTGTCAAACAAACAAACAAACAAACAAACAAATAAATAAATAAATAAAATCTTTATTTAAAAAAAAAAAGGACCCAACAGCAGAGGGGAGCTGCGTTAGCCAACTGGCTGTGCGCCACCCGGCGGGCGGAACCCGGCACGGAATGGGGGCGGTGCCACTCGCGGTGACGAAGGCCTCACGTGAGCCGCCAACGCTGACTCCAGCGCCTCGCTGTAGCGTCAGAGCCGGCCTTCGCTCGCTCACTTCTCGGTGTCTACACCCGGTGTCCGTGTGGGCGTGCGGGCCAGAAGCGGTCCCGAAGAGTCAGACGCGGAGGGGAAGTAGGTAAGGGACCGGGAGGAGGGGGAGCGTTCCCTGGTCTGAGTGTGGGAGAGCCCACGCGGCCCGCCGAGCCCTGCTGGGGGGCCGGTGCCCCGGAGCGAAGCGGCGCAAGGACCGCAGCGCTCACGCCGCCCCGCAGCCCGCGTTTGGCCGCAGAAAACTGTAGGCCGAGGGTTGGACGCCGGTGAGGCGACGACCCTTAGGAAACACCTGCCTCTTGCACCCCCGCCCCGCCCCCGTCCTTCTTGGTGTAGAAAACGGTGGTCAGCACTGGGGATGGGGTGGCGGGTCCGGGCGGAGCTGGGTAGCGTCGGGTCCGCGGGGAGCGCTCGGCTGCAGCAGCCCCCGCTGCCCCCACCCCGGCCCTCTGCAGGTGTGCAGGTCTAAGTGTCGCGGCGGCGCACTCTTCGGGAGAATCGGGAGGAGGAGGAGACTGCAAGGATAGGCCCAGGTCGGTGCAGGGGACAGTGGGAGCCGGGGGTGGGGGGAACGTGTGGAAAGCCCTGAGACCCCAAATTCCCTCGCGCCCCCCGCCCCTCTCCCAGCCCGTCCTCCATCTTGATGCCTGCAGAGGCCTGGGCAGAGATTGGCAGGGAAAATGGTGGGCTTTGGGGTGGGGGGGAGAGGAGCGACAGGGAGGGCTCGGACCGGGGCCCCCTAGAGGGCGTAGGAAGCCTCTGATGTGGGAAAATGAAATTTTAAAAAGCCTAAGAGATCCAGGGCTCTGAGTCTTGGAATGTGCGTAGTAGGGCCTCTGTCCTCGGTGCTGATCAGTCCCTCTAAGAAAATAATTTCTTCTCTCATCTTTTGTCCCTCAGGAGCAATGGCGTCCAAAGAGGAACAAGCAGTAAAAAATCTCAACGTGGAGAATGCCAAACAGGAAATTGAAAAAAAGGATGAAAAGGAGCAAGTTGCTAATAATGGAGAGCCCATGGCCCTCCCTTTGGAAGCTGGTGAATATTGTATGCCTAGAGTAAATCGTAGGCGGTTCCGTGTTAGGCAGCCCATCCAGCAGTATAGATGGGACATGATTCAGAGGCTTGGAGAACCACAAGGAAGAATGAGAGGGGAGAATATGGAAAGGATTGGGGAGGAGATGAGACAGCTGATGGAAAAGCTGAGGGAAAAGCAGTTCAGTCATAGTCTGCGGGCAGTTAGCACCGACCCTCCTCACCATGACCATCATGATGAGTTTTGCCTTATGCCTTGAATCCTGATGTTTTCCCTGAAGTTAATAGGAAGACACACCTTCCTAAAGTTAATGTTCTCAGTGTACCTTTGTTGTCAACCTTTTGGTGTTACATGTTTCTTGTGGGTCTCCTATGACCAACTTCTAACTGAATGTTGTATTTTGACCCAAAATGTAAGATTCTGTCAGCAAGGGAGTTTTACCCTATTGCATGGCAAGATGTTCAGTATATATTGTGAAGTTAATAAAGCAGTTTAAAAGACATTCTCTGTATTCTCTTTTAGTTCAGATCTTCTATATTTTATACATGAACACACAGTCGAAGTATATAAAGTAAAAAGTTAAAGTGTTCATCTCTTTATGGTATAATTATGAATAATTTTTATTTTTTAACCTATATTTTCTCATTTCAGAACTAAACACCTATTACCTAGTGAAAGGGCTTGGCCACCTGATAAAAGCAGTGTGAGCACTTACCTAAACAGTTGTGACACAATCTCAGTTTTAGCTTACCTCTCGATCTCCTATTTAGAAGTATAAACCTAATAATGATAGGAGACAGATCCTTTTAAGAATCATACTTATATTTAAAAAAATCATACTTATAAAGAAAAATCATACTTATCAGCAAGATGATAATAGCTCCAAGAGCTGCCTTGTATACTTAATGAAGCCGTAAGTTTGTAAGTTCCCACCGGAATGTGCATGACCCAACACTTTATTCCCTTCAGCTATTTGGGAAAGTTTCCAAAGCCAGGTCTTTACGTGAACTAAGGGGTAGGTCCTTCTGTTCCTTTGCTACTGTGCCCCATTTCCATCTTCTCCCCTGGGTATTAATGTTCAGGAATCCTCAAGGTGAGAAAGTCTCACTGATTTTTTTCTGGAACACTCAATAAATTGCATCCTCACTCTTATGAAAGTGTGAATAAGTCCCCTCTCCGTTTTTAGCTTCATGAAAAGACCATATCTGTCTAGTCCTCTCTTAGATGTGTAGTTCTTTTCTAAGAAACCTCAGCTCATTATACTATATTAAAGATGTGTAATGGGAAACAGGTCACTTTCAATCTGAGACAATCCTTCCTTATCCCAGCCTCCTGAAACCTATGAGTGTAAAGAGCTAACTTACATTGAGTTGTATACCAGGAGATTATGTCCATGAATTCAGTGGATAACCAAATGTGGGTAATTATGAGAAGTCCATTGGAGGACTATTCAGTTTAAATGTCCCAGTAGAACTTGAGAAATGAAATTGCCTTGGAGTGTGCTATGTAGGTGAAATACATATGTATGAAGACAGTCTTGTATGGAAATAAACTTAGAAGTTAGGATTCTCGGGTGCCTGGGTGGCTCAGCTGGTTAAGTGACTGCCTTCGGCTCAGGTCATGATCCCGGAGTACCAGGATAGAGTCCCACATCAGGCTCCCAGGGAGCCTATTTTTCCCTCTGACCTCCCCCTCCCCCACTTCCCTGCTCTCTCTCACTTTCTCTCAAATAAATGAAATGTTTTTTTTTTTTAAGTTAGGATTCTAAAACGGAAGTTGGCAAACCACACAGTCCATGAACCAGATTTGGCCTGTTGCTTACTTTTGTGGCCAATGAGCTAAGATCAAATTTCACATTTTATTTAAATGGTTGAAGAAAATCAAGAATATTTTTATATGTAAAAATTACATGAAATCAAATTTTTGGTGTCCATAAATAAAATTTTATTGGAATATAGCCATATGAAGGAATTTATATACTATCTGTGGCTGGTGTCGTACTACAGTAGCAGTGTTGAGCAGTTGCGAAAGAAACAGTATGGCCTGCCTGCAAAGCCTACATATTTATTATCTGGCCTTTACAGAAAAAGTTTTCCAAACCCACTCTGGAATATAACATCACAATAGCAGTTATGAAACCAAAGGTAAAAACAGATAGGCAGGTGAAAACACGTAACACAGCAAACCCCAGACATGAATCAGATGCCTAAGTAATTCCAAAACTCTCCCTCCTCCAGATCCTTGAGACACAAGAATATTCATGCAGGACAGAAGTTTATAAAGATAAAGGCCAGAGTTGAAAGGGCAGGAAGACTGATAAACAGAGAAGCTTATGCCCTACCATACTTCCTACACTTGATTGTCAATATTAGCACCAGCTTTCCTGGAATACAGAAGCATTCTGGTTTTACTGACCTAACAATATTCAGCAGTTCCTTGAGAAAAAACTGGAAATTCACATGTGAACTCATGGCGTATTGTAATAGAAGATTAGGTATGCATATACCCCCCAAAATGTACATCTTTTCCGTGTAAGGCAGATCCAAGTTGCCTTGTTAACCTCAGAGATCCTAGTCTCTGGGGCGAGCCAGACTGCTATTAACCAGCTTCCCTTGGTTCTTAATAGTGTTTGGGATCTGAAGGGGTATCTGAGGAAGTAGTGTAGTAATTAATGGTCAGGCTCCACATAAAATGTTAAGGGAACAACCAGCAGAAAGTGAGCAAAAGCCCGTAAGAGAATACGGTATGAGGTTCCTTCAAGGGAAATAGCCCATAGCTAAGTTTCTGACTGCATTTGCCTATCTATATCATTTCTGTATGTTATGTGGTAAGCCTTCTTTTCTCCCTCAGAGTGGCCATTCTCCACTGAAAGATGAGCAAATTCTTCCTGTGAATGCCTACAAATTTTAGCAAAGATTAGGGATTCTGCCCTGGTTCTCAAAAAAGAAACATACTGGGCCATTGGAGTTTTAGCACAGAACGTACATCTAGTAGATATTTGGTGAATGAAAAACTCAACAAAATAAGTATGATTTACTGGTATTCAGCAAATGATAAGTATGCACATCTTTGAATCCTTATGTATTTCTTTTTTTAAAGATTTATTTATTTATTTATTTGACAGAGAGAGATCACAAGTAGGCAGAGAGGCAGACAGAGAGAGAGGGGGAAGCAGGCTCCCCGCCGAGCAGAGAGCCCGATGCAGGGCTCGATCCCAGGACCCTGGGACCACGACCCGAACCAAAGGCAGAGGCTTTAACCCACTGAGCCACCCAGGCGCCCCTCCTTATGTATTTCTAACAGAACTGAGATGATAATGCACATAATGTCTCATGACTTTTGAATAAAAATAATTACCTTTTTTTTTTTCTTAAAAAAAGATCAAGTCAATTGAAGGAAATTCAGAAAATGAATTTTAAAGGCCACCTTGTGACCAAAGAAAGCAATGCAGTTTGAACTCTTTAGTAGAGGCAGAGCAGGGAGAATACACAGACACTGGACTCTTCCAGGAAGTCCAGATAGCAAAAGAACTTTGGTTGGAGATGAAATAAAACCTTCATGATTAACTAACATTTAAGACACCAAGCTGCGGGGCACCTGGGTGGCTCAGTCAGTTAAACGTCTGCCTTCCGCTCAGGTCAGGATGCCAGGGTACTGGGATTGAGCCATGAATAGCATAGGCTCCCTGCTTAGCGGGGAGCCTGCTTCTCCCTCTGCCCCTCACCCCGTTCGTTCTCTCTCTCTCTCTCTCTGTCTCTCAAACAGATAAATAAAAACCTTTTAAAGATAAATTAAAAAACCAAGATACATTTATGCTTCAAATAAAAATAGAATAACAGGGTCTGGATTTAACTCCCTAACCGAAACAATGAAAACCTGGACAAAATACATGAAACAACAGTTCTCAGTTATTTAACCTCAGACAACTGGAGGGGAAGTTCCTTGAGAAGGTAGAAACAAATAATATGAGCATTCTGATTACCCCCAGCTTACTCTGTATTGTTGGATTTATTTATAACATACGGAGAAGTAAAATGTATGTCAATAATAGCACAAAGACCAGAGAGAGGGAATGGAAGTATAACATTTTGAAGTTCTTATTCTACACATTAATATCATTTGAAGGTAGATTCTGAAATGTTAAAAATGTATATTACAAACCTTTCAATAATCATGAAAAAAGTTGTAGCTGATGAACCAACATATGAGATAAAATGGAATCTTGAAAATAGTCAGTAGAAAATATTGAGGAAGGGTTGCCTGGGTGGCTCATTTGGTTAAGAGTCTGCCTTCAGCTCAGGTCATGGTCCCAGAGTCTTGGGATCAAGTCTTGTCTCGGGCTCCTTGCTCAGCCAGGAGCCTGCTTCTCCCTCTGCCTGCCACTCCACCTACTTGTGCGTTTTCTCTCTTTCTCTGACAAATAAATAAATAGAATCTTTTAAAAACGTTAGAGAAAAAAGAACAAAGAGCAGATGGGACAAATGGAGACAAATAGCAAGATGGTTGATTTAAACCCAAGCATATCAATGTCAATAATCATATTAATGTAAATGGTCTAAAAATACCTCAATTACAAAGCAGAGACTGTAAGATAGTATAGAAAGGAAGGCAAATATATGCTGCCTATAAACACCTTATTTTAAATTTAAAGATACAAATTGATTACAAGTAAAGGAATGGAAAATTGTGGATAATCTTAACATCAATCAAAGCTTGAGTAGCTATATTGATATCAGATACAATAAATCTCAGAGCTAAGAATAATACCAGGGATATTATAGTCAATACATAATTTTAAGTGATAAGTTTGTCAAGAGGACATGACGATCCTAAACATTCACATATTATAGTGCTTTAAAATACAAGGAGCAAAAACTGACAGAATCACAAGGAAAAACAGACAAATCCACAATTACAGTCAGAGATTTCAACACCTTCTCTAAAATTGATATAACAAGTAGACAATCAGCAAGTACACATAGGACCTGAAGAACACCATGAAACAACTTTTCTAGTTGACTATGGTAGACCTTGCCACCAACAACAGGAGAATGTGCATTTGTTTGGTTTGCACATAGAACATTTACCAAGATAATCTATATTCAAGGTCATAAAATAAGTCTCAGTAATGTTAACAGGATTCAAATCATAAAATGTATGTTTTCTGGGGTGCCTGGGTGGCTCAGTCCTTAAGTGTCTGCCTTCAGCTCAGGTCATGATCCCCGGGTACTGGAGTTGAGCCACACATTGGGTTCCCTGCTTGGCTGGAAGCTTGCTTCTCCCTCTCCTACTCCCTGTGCTTGTGTTCCCTCTCTTGCTGTGTCCCTCTCTGTCAAATAAATAAATTAAATCTTTCTTTAAAAAGTATATTTTCTGAGCACAGTGAAATTAAATGAAAAATGAATAACAGAAAAATATCTGGAAAATCCCAAATATTAAATTAACATCAAACAACGCATGCCTAAATAACCTAAAGAAGAAATCGAAGAGGAAATTATAAGGCACTTTGAACTGAATGAAAATGAAAACTCAACATATGATAATTTGTGAGATGTGGTAAAAGGACCACTCAGGCAGAAATTTAGAGCACTGAACATATAATAATAGAATAGAAAAAGCTCTATAGCTATTAAATAAATAGAAATTAGAGAGAGAGAGAGAGAGAGAGCAAGCACGAGCAGTGGGGAGGGGTAGAGGGAGAGGGAAAAGCAGGCTCCCTGCTGAGCAAGGAGCTCAATGTGGGACTTGATCCCAGGACCCTGGGATCATGACCTGAGCCAAAGGCAGATGCTTAACCTATTGAACCACACAGGCACACAATAAATAGAAATTTTTTTAAAAAGTTTTTTTTGAGGTATATTTAATACTCAATGTTATACTAGTTTCAGTTGTACAACATAGTGATTTGACAATTCTGTGTGTTAAGCTTATCATGAAAATAAATGGAAATTTTATTTAAAACACCTCCTCCAAAGAAAACTCTGAGTCAAGATGGCTTAACTGGTAATTCTACCAAACATTTAAAAATTACATAATACCAATTCTATGCAAAATCTTTCAGAAAATTAAAGAGGAAGGAATAGCTCCCAAATCATCTTATGAAGCTAGAATTATCCAGATAACTAACCAGACAATTATATTACAAGGAAAGATAACCACAAACTGATCTCCTTCATGAACATATATGCAAGATTTCTTAGTAAAACTTTAGTAAAGTAGACTCCAATTATATATACAAGATACAATACACCATGACCAAGTAAGTTTTATCCCAAGGATTTGAGGTAGTGTTAACGTTTGAAAATCATTGTAATTCACCACATTAACATAAAAGAGGAAAAACATATGATCATCTCAGTGGCTAATGAAAAAACATTTGCTAAAATTAAAAAATATATATTACTGATTAAAATACTCAACAACCATATGTAGAAGAGATGCTCCTCAACCTGGTAAAATACATCTACAAAAATACCTATACATAATGATGTGTATGTTACATAAAGACTAAATGTTTCCCTTCTAAGATGGAAAACAAGGCAAAATAGACATGTTCACAAATTAGGTTCAATGTTGTATTAGAAGTTCTAGCCAGCACAATAAGAAAAATAAATAAATCATACAGATTGCAAAGGAAGAAATAGAAAATATTCACAGAAAACAATAATCTATATAGAAATTTTTTGTAATATACAAAAAAGCTACTAGAGCTTTGGGGCACCTGTTGGCTCAGTTGGGGGAGCATGCAACCCTTGGTCTTGGGGTTGTGAGTTCAAGATCCATGATGCTTATAGAGATTACTTAAAAATAAAACCTTAAAAAAGAAAAAGCTACCAGAGCTAATAAATGAGTTCAGAAAGGTTGCAGGATACAAGATTGAAATATAAATTCAGTTGTATTTCTAATTTTCTGAGACTTCCATAAAAAATTGCCGTAAACTTGGTGGCTTAAAAAAAAAACAAGAAATGTATTGCCTTGTAGTTTTGTAGGCCAGAAGTCCAAATCAAGTTATCAGCAGTGCTATGTTCTCTCTGCAGTCTCTAGAAAGGAATCCTTCCTTACTTCTTCCAGCTTCTAGTGGCCCTAGGCATTCCTCGGCTTGTGACAACATAACTCCAATTTCTGCTTCTATTCCATGTCTACGTGTTCTCTGTCTCTTCTGTCTCTTCTAAGGATACATCCATTGGGTTTGGGACCTACCCTAAGCCAATATGACCTCTCTCAATTCTTTTTTTTTTAAACGATTTTATTTTTAAGTAATCTCCATAGCCAAGATGGGTCTCGAACTCACAACCGAAATCAAGAGTGGCATGCTCTACTGACTGAGCCAACCAGGCGCCCCTCATCTCAATTCTTAATAAATTACATCTGCAAAGACCTTATTTACAAATAAGGTCATGTTCTGAAGTACTAGGTGGACATGAATTTGGAGGGAAATCATTCAGTCCTCTATAAGCAATGAACAATCAAATTAAATTCTAAAACAATATCATTTACAATAGCATCAGAAATATGAAATACGGGATGCCTGGGTGGCTCAGTTGGTTGGACGACTGCCTTTGGCTCAGGTCATGATCCCGGAGTCTCAGGATCGAGTCCCGCATCGGGCTCCCAGCTCCATGGGGAGTCTGCTTCTCCCTCTGACCTTCTCCTCGCTCATGCTCTCTCTCACTCTCTCTCTCTCAAATAAATAAATAAAATCTTTAAAAAAAAAGAAATATGAAATACTTAGGGATAGATTTGGCAAAAGATACTCAAGACCTGCACATTGAAAACTATAAAACATTGATGACATACATTGAACCCACCAACTCAGAAAAAGAGATCAGATTTGTGGTTACCAGACATGGGGGAATGGGAGAAAAGTGGTCAAAAAGTACAAACTCCCAGTTGTAAAATAAATAAGTCATGGGGATGTAATGTAAAGCATGATAATTGTAGTTAACACTGCTGTATGATTTATAGGAAAGTTGTTAAAAGAGTAGTAGATCCTAAGAGTTCTCATCACAAGGAGAAATTCTTTTCTTTTCTTTTTATTGTACCTTTATGATATGATGAATGTTAACTAAACTTACTGTGGTAATCACTGCATAATATATGTAAATAAAACCATCATGTTATATATCTTAAACTTACACAGTGATGTATGTCAATTATTTCTTGATAAAACTGGGGGGCAGGGAATGGAAACAACCCAAGTGTCCATTTACAGATGAATAGATAGACAAAATAGAGTATATATATATAAAATGGAACATTATTCAGCCTTAAAAATAAATGAATCTGACACACGCTACAATACAGATGAACCTTGAAGTCATTATGCTAAGTGAAATAAACCAGACAGAAAATGATTTGTGATTTAACTTATGCAAAATACCTAGAGTAGTCAAACTCTTAGGGACAGAATGTAGAATGGGGTTTGCCAGGAGGTATAGGGAGTGGGGCAAGAGGAGTTAATTTAATGAGTATAAAATTTCAGTTTGGGAAAATGCAGGAAGCTCTGGAGATGGATGGTGCTGATGGTTGCACAACAATGTGAGTGTACTTAATGCCACTGACATATATACTAAAATATGGTTAAGAGGGAAAATTTTGTTATGATAACTTACCGTTATCTAAAAAAATTTGCAAGTCATTCTTCCAAGCCCATCATTGCCTTCAAAGTCTACGAACACCTCAGCCATGAAAACATGACTCACATCAACCTGAGTAGGTGTCTACTTAGAAAGGACATCCTAATCCCACAACCTAGATGACATCACCTCAACCCAGAAGCTTGTTACTAGAAGGATGTTGCTTCAGATGACTTTGTCTCAGTCCATTATCTCACCATTGGAGATGACTTTGCTTTCTACACAAAGGAAGACTTCACCCCAGACACTGAGACTATCATCTCAACAGCGCCTATATGCTGCCTTTCCAAAGATAATGACAAATTGAACACAATATATTGATTGCTTTTCTTCTTTTGATATTTGGGATTCTATTACATTTCTTGAGGTCATTGTTTACTTAGCCCATGAACCTAGTGTATGTTTTGCTCTTTGCCAAAAGGTATACTATATACCTCTACACTCCATGTCTAAAGGAAAATATTGTAGAGATTACTACTATTAATACCATTCTAAAAATTAATGGAGATTATTGCTTTCCTTAGGAGGCAACCACCTCCTAGACCACTCCTTAATTAACCCGGTTATGGCTGGCCTATAAGGACTTCTTATTCTTCTACTTGTTACTCTCATAATAAAATGTCCTTTTTACTCTCATAATAAAATGTCTTCTATGCCTTTAGGGCAACTATGTCCTACTCTATTTAAGTCTTTTCTACTATTTGAGTCACTCAAATATCCTATCTTTTTTTGCAAAGGTACCATTTTGAGTCAATTTTGAGGCCCTGGGTGGAGGCCGGTTACTTGCCCTTCTTGAGCAACTGATGAAAGTACACACTCCAGCCACTTCCCATATCATATGCATTCACACTCTGTTCACACTCTGGGACACTATGCACCAGCCCTCTTTGCCCAGGTGCCAGGTATCAGACAACTAAGGACAGCCTCTATGCCCTGGAGCCTGAGAAATTATTCAAATTAACCAATCCTCAGAGATTCAGAAAAAATCTAGCTAACCCCACCCCACTAGTAATACATAACCTGTTCTTAGATATCCAACTTCCTGTTATCCAGGTATAACCTGTGTGGCTCTGCCTGGCAATCTTCTTTCTTTTGGAGCTATAAGTAACAAAAAGTTCTGCCTTGTATCTCTTTTTGTGATAGTGTGTTGTGTTCTGCTGTCAAAAGAACCTTTAGGTTTTATAAAGCCATTTACAAAAAGAAACTCATGTCATATATAAAAATTAACTCAAAATGATCAAAGACCTAAATATTTGAGTCAAAACTTTAAAACTCTTAGAAGAAAACAAAAGGGTAAATCTTCATGTCTTTGGATTTGGTAATGGACTTTTAGATATGAAACCAAAAGGAAGAACAACAAAAAGAAAAATATATAAATTGGATTTCATAAAAATTAAGAACTTCTGTGAATAAAAAGACATTATCAAGAAAGTAAAAAGGCAATCTGCAGAATGGAAGAAAATATTTGCAAATCATATATCTGCAAAGGGGCTGTATCCAGAATACATGAAAAACTCTTAAAATTCTTAAATTAAAATTCTTAAAAACACAAAAATGACAAACAACTTAATATAAAAAAACGGGCCAAGGTCTTGAATAGATGTTTCTCCAAAGAATGTATATAAATATCCAATAAATACATGGAAAGATGTTCAATATCATTAGTCATTAGGAAAATGTAAAAATTGAAAAAATGAAATATTAACAATTGTTTTTGAGATTGTGGATCAATTGGAGCTCTCATGCATTGCTGGTAGGAGTGCAAAATGCTGCAGCCACTGTGGAACAGGTTGGCATTTCCTCGAAAAAGTTATACATAGAATTAGCACATGACCCAGCAATTCCACTCTTAGATATATACTCAAAAGAAATAAAAACACACATCCATACAAAAAAAAACCTATATAGGAGTGTTTAAGGCAGCATTTACAATGGTTGAAAAGTAGAAACAACCCAAATATCCATCAATATTTGAATGGATAAAAAAATTAAAAAAAAATATTTGAATGGATAAATAAAATACAATATGGGCATATAATGAAATATTATTCCACCATAAAAAGGGAAGAAATACTGTACATGAGACAATGTGAATGAACCTTGAAAACATTATGCTAAGTGAAAGAAGCCAGACATGGAAGGTCACATATTGCATGATTCTGTTTATACAGAAGGGAAAAATTGGGGAGTGACTACTTAATGGGTATGGGGTCTCCTTCAGAGTTAATGAAAATATTTTGGAACTAGATAGTAGAGATGGTTTCACAACATTGTGAATGTACTGTATGTCACTGAGCTGTACACATTAAAATGGCTAATTTTTATGTTATATTACTTTGTTCTAAAAACATAGTCTTATTTGAAAAAAAAATTATATAAGTATATTCTCTAGGCTAGTTGGCCTTCACATTTTTTATATTGCATACCCCTCTGAGCATCTAATGATGCTAATGGATCTGATCCTAGGCAAATGCATACACCAAGCAAAAATGTACATATCTTATCTCTCCCCCAACCACACACACATGCACCTCATTTTGAATATAATTCCAGGGGATTCGGAGGTTTCTCTAGTTAAGAATCCTGGAACCCAAGGAGTAAGTGCTCTCCTTTTAACAGAGCTCACCTGCTATTTGTTTCTTCCTTTCTCTATCTCACTCCTAAGTAGCTTCTTCTCCATCTCCTCTTTTTTCTCTACCTATAGCTTCTGCTTCTTCATGATGTCAATCTGCTCATGTGTCAGACTTTCTCAGGTTCTTAGGGAACAGATCTTTTCATAAGTGTATAGACTCCACTATCTTCTAAACACATGCAACCTTGCATATCATTTCAGGCGGTCCACAGACTCCCTCAGTTGAGAACACCTGGTCTGGGTCAATCGGTACTGTTAGACTTTTCAGAGACTGAAACAAACATGACTCAGAGGGCCCAAGGCTGGGGATGAACTGAGAGGCAGCAACCCTGCAGCGTGGCTAGGCTCCTCCTAGGTGCTCTGTAGGTGAAGATACTGAAGCTGAGAAATCCCTCAAGCTGCACCTCCTAGGTCGAGTGGTAGGCAGCAGACAGGGTCAGAGAACCTTCCCCAGGCACTGTGAAGAAGGGCAGAGAGCAGCCAAGCATGGAGGCTCTCCCCTCGGCCATTACTTCTCTGGGCTTTATGGAAACCCTCCGCTGCAGGGGTCTGGAAGGGATCTGTTTTGGTTTCCAGTTGTCAGGACAGAATTCCATCTCTGTTGGGGTTGACTTACCTCTGTGGGAATTTGGGGGAGGGAGGGAAGGAGCCATTTATTTACTCTGACCTCCCTCTATAGTCCCTCCCTAACAGTCTCCATTTTTCTACCACTGGGCAATGGCAGAGAAAGTTTACTTTCAAAAGGTTTCTATGTTTCTGAATCCTCCTCCCAAATTTCAGTCTCACTTGTTCTTGCATAAAAATGAGGGAGGTTCAGGACAGTGATGTTCAGAAGCCAGATCCTTCTGTACTCGGTTATCTGCCTCCCAAGCCTCCCACTCCCGGGTGTCCAGATAGCACAAAGCCCATCACGTCTCTGATAATGGTGAGGATAGAGTCAGGGGACAGGGCAGAAATGCCACCTTGATCATCTCTCCATGTGTGTTCTTGAGTGAGCAAGAGTCAGGTGCCTGAATACAAAGGATGAGAGGCTCTGGAAGGTGAGAAGTGGACTGGAAATTGCATATTCCTCTCCTCTTGAAAAGACAGGGAAAATCAGACCACGTCTGCATCCCTCAGATCCTTTGTTGCCTTTGCCCAACAGCTAAATCTCTGAATGAAAATAACCATAGGCCAAATTTTCAAGACCGATACTGTGTCAGCCATCAGATTCCAGAAAGTCTACTTAATACTCAGTGATTGTTTGGGCACAATAAATACATGCATTGTTAGTAGAACATGACAGAACTACTTATTTATGAAAATTAAGAAAAATATTTTGTGTGTACCTAATTGAATCCATTTTCCTTATAGTAAATATTAATGCAGTGAACTTAATTTTGGAATCTTGTTGGGGGTTTTTCTATCATAAACACATTCTTTGCCCCAAATGAAAATAGCTCTATTTAATTTTTTGCTTATAAGAATAACCCATGCTGAGGGGAGTAAATTAAGTATAACTGAAAAAAAATATTTAGAAACAAATAAAATCTCCATTTCAACTATCTGCTTCCCTGACTGACAATCCACCGTGTATCCATTATATGAAGGTCTGGGAGAGAAGAGAAATGAGCATCGGTGGTTGAGTGGAGAAGTAGATTGAGGGGGTAGGTGCTTTGAGATCAAAGGAGAGAAAGAAAAAATTCCTGAGAGATGTACCAATTGCTAGTTGCCCTAGGAGATGTAGCCCTTTCCTGATAAGATAGAACAAACACATACCACAGGGAGAAAGGGCCACATTTGACCTTTGGTATTAGCAAAGACAAAAAAAAAAAAAAAAAAAAAAAAAAAGGCGGTGAGAGGAGGGGACTTCAGCGCCCCGAGGCGGGAGCCAGCTAGTGAGGGGAAGAAGTGGGCTGGCTCCTGACGCACTTTCTGCTGGTGGGAGGGGAACTAGGGACCCGAGCCCACTGGTGACGTTTCTTTCACGTGATCAGAAGCCGACGTGTGCAGAAGTCCCTCTCCTCCAGGTACCAGCTCCCTATTTTTGTGGAGAGCTTGCAGACTGAGGGACAGAGCGGCAACTGCCCTAAAGCCCTGCAGGTAGGTACTAGCTGGAGGTGAAGAGGGAGGGCGCTGGCATAGGGGTGGTAATTGATAGAGGCTACAAGGGATCCGGTCTACTTTTCAGATGCCACCCCCTCCCGCCCCCTCCCACCCCCATTCATTCTGGCGCAGGAAATTGTATGAGTGTTGGGGGACAGGTTTGGGTACCATCTCTTATTTCCCTGGGTAAGTGTGGGCTTATGGCAGAAAGAAATGGGAGGAGGCATCTCTCAGGAATGGCCACAAACCCACGGGCACCTGCGGACCCCTGGGGTGGGAGGGGGTGGGGTGGCAGAGGGCAAAGACCCGAGCGGGGCCAGGATTGTATTCTCTCTACCCCTTCCTTCCCCAATGTCCATTTGTTTGGTGCAAGAAACGGAAGGCTTGGCGGGAGGAGATGGAGAGGGATCAGGGGTTGAGAATGGGTCCCGTTGGGATCTCCTAGGAGGTAGGCTATCCAGCTATGTCTGGTGGAGAGGGCCGGGAGAGGGGGATGGCCTTAGTGAGGATATGGCCTGATCTCTGCAGGGCAGCGGGAGAGGGCACAGCCTGTGAACCCGTTGTGGGGAGGGCCTGCGCTCTCAGGATCTCTTCACCTTCCGTCCATTTTGGAGCCGGAAATGGTGGGCTGCAAGTGGGGGGGAGAGGGGGAGGAGGTGCTGCAAAGGAGGGGGACAGAGGTTCAGTCTGGAGACCAGCTCCCTTTTGCGGAGGCATGTCTTCTAAACTGGGGAGGACTGAGAGGAGATACCATAAGCCAAAATTTTTACTGAATTTGGAAATAATTTGTCTCTTGCATTGTAGGAAAACGTGGTATTTCTGTGTATGTGGAGAGGCAAGGGGTGTCATGAATGCTCTGGACATTTCTGCCCTGCCCCGGTGACTCTATCCTCACCATTATCAGAGACGTGATGGGCTTTGTGCTATCTGGACACCCGGGAGTGGGAGGCTTGGGAGGCAGATAACCGAGTACAGAAGGATCTGGCTTCTGAACATCACTGTCCTGAACCTCCCTCATTTTTATGCAAGAACAAGTGAGACTGAAATTTGGGAGGAGGATTCAGAAACATAGAAACCTTTTGAAAGTAAACTTTCTCTGCCATTGCCCAGTGGTAGAAAAATGGAGACTGTTAGGGAGGGACTATAGAGGGAGGATCAGAGAAACAAGGGAAAGGGCAAGGGGTTAGCAGGATTTGGGGAAGTTTTGACAACTATAGTGTGACAAGGATCAGTCTCCCAGTCGCCAGTCATTCACTCCTCAACCCTTCATTCACCCTCTCTCCTGTCTCTCCACAGGTCTTCAGGTCTGTGGTTGTAGGCACCAACCCAGACAAGAGAAGAAAAGACCTGCAGGACCAGTGCAGGTCAGTGGGCAAAAGTAACTATCCCAGGACCCCTGGGAGTAAGAGGGACTTAAGCTTGATCAGAAGCTGAGGAGGCCACTACCTGCCAACCCTCCTCCAAGCCACTCTACTGCAATCTCAGAATACATGGCCTCTGTCAGGACTCTAAGGAAAGAAACATGGTGCTTTATGGCTGGTGAGGACCTAGGGGAGAACAAGGAAGTGAGAGACAAGAAGCATGGCATCTGTGCAGCCCCTTGAAGATATTAGAGTAGCCCTGAAATCTGAGAAGTGGCCATTATTCTATTGGGTCTGCAGTTCTAGAAGACTTAAAACTGCAGGCAAGGGAAAACAAAACCGGCCAGGATTCCTGCAGGTCAGTGTAAGTTGGGATGACCCAGTTAAAATTGTCACTGGCATAGCTAATGCCAGAGCAAAGTTCAGGGACAAAACTGCTCTTACACACTTCGTGGCACACCTCAGTTAAATGCAGAAAGAAGCACTTGTGGAAGTTTGTGTAAAGTTGTATCACATAAACATGTGTGAAGTGCTAAGGAAAGGAAAAAAAAATGTCTGGGTGGGAGGACATCTGTCATTTGGGATAGGGAGAGCAAAACCCTAAATCATAAAAGGCAATTATTTTCAAGCGTTGTTTTCCCCAATCTGAGTCCTCCTTTTTGTCTCCTAGGACAGGCAAAGAAGAGAGAATCACAACATGGAAAAGATCTACGAAGAAAACAAAGGACAGCCAGAAAACGAAGGAACTCTAGAAAATGAGGGAAAGCCAGAAGATGAAATTGATACAGAAAATGAAGGAAAATCAGATGAAGAAGAAAAGCTGGAAGTGGAGAAGAAGCCAGGGCAGGAGGGAAAGCTCCAGAATGAGGGGCAGCCAGGTGACGAAGGGCAACCAGAAGATGAGGGAAAGGAAGAAAATCAGGGCAAGTCTAAAGATGAGGGAAAACCACACGGTGAGGGCAAGCCAGAATCCCTGGCAAAGCCTGAGGGTGAGCCTCGGGCTGCAGAAAAGCGCCCAGCTGAAGATTATGTGCCCAGGAAAGCAAAAAGAAAAACGGACAGGGGGACAGACGATTCCCCCAAGGACTATCAGGAGGACTTACAGGAAAGGCACTTGGGCAGTGAGGAGATGATGAGAGAATGTGGAGATATGTCAAGGGCTCAGGAAGAGCTAAGAAAAAAACAGAAAATGGGTGGTTTTCACTGGATGCAAAGAGATGTTCAGGATCCGTTTGCCCCAAGGGGGCAGCGGGGTGTCAGGGGAGTGAGGGGCGGAGGTAGGGGCCAGAAGGACTTAGAAGATGTTCCATATCTTTAACGCCTTTGGCCTTTAATTCTGATCTCTCTTGAATATTGCCGACCTTGCTTTCCCTGGCAGGAAGTTGCCGGGCTATGTGCTTTAACCTTATGCTGATCCATTGCTTTAGGTGTCACTCTCCGTTACCAGCAGCCTTTTGACCCAACTGCAGCACTCTGTCTTTCAGTAGGGGACTTTCACCCACGTGCATGGAAGAGAGATGTTCATGATACATTGCAAAATATTAATAAAAAAAGTTTTCAGAACTACATGTATGGTATCAGCTCATTTTTGAAAAAAAAATACAGTTACATAATACATCCATGAGTAGGGAAAACTATGAAATTGAGTAAATCTAAAGGGAAATAGTGGTTTTCTCTGTGGTGGCAGCAATGGAAGAGATTATCTTCTCTTGTCTATTTTTTTCCTTAAAAAAACGTAGATGACTTTTGTCATAAAATAAATAATAAATATTTTAAAAATGAGAAAATACATACCATGCAATCAAAATTACAGTTCAGTAACTTTATGAGGGAAGGGAGACACTTAAAATTCCTGTTGTCAGGATGTGAAGTGATGAGTAAAACTCATATTACTTCTGGCACTCGAGACTGGAGGAATCTACCTGACAGTGATTACAGATCCATTGCTGTAACAGTCTTACCATCTGTGAAATGGGGATAAAACTTCTCTTCCAGGGCTATGGAGAAGATCAGATGAGGTAATGAGTATGAGCAGTACTGGGCAGACTCCTACCCTCTGCTCTGCACTAGCAGAACCAGAACTCTGTCAGATGTTGGGGGGAGGGCTGAAGGAAGTCTCACTTGTGTCCAGGAATAAGTCCTGGAAGCTATTAGGTGGGTGCCACTTTATATTGGGGAATACTATGTCTGATGTCCACTGTGCATCTTCTTATGGGTTCTGCATCCCGCTAAGGGACCCATTGCTGTTGGTGAGCTAGAATCCTCAAGGTAACAAAACTCCTTTGATTTCCCTAGAGTCTCCACTGAGTTGATTCCCCTCTACATTCCGTGCTGAACTGTGGATGATGCCTCTTCTCATGTTATACTGTAGTTTTATTAATCCTGACATGAGATGTGGAAAAACGCTTTGTAGAACCTTAAGTAATATATTTTTCAGACATTATAATTACCCCATTAGACTTGCTGTTTTCAAAGTGGAGAATTTATCTCACTGATTTCGGTCCCCGCAATATATAATAGAAGTTTTCAAAAAACAGCATATTAATTATCAAGTCAGAAGGTCTCAATTCTTGATCCAGTTCTGTCCTTGATTGAATATGCAGCTCTAAGCACATCCATCCATTCTTTAGAAACCAAGCCTTGCCACTCCAAAAGGAACACAACAGGAGATGGGTTATATGACAATTCATTGCTCATGATTTCAACATTGGATATGGTAGTGTTTCTCAAAGTTTGCTAGCTGCCAGAAGATCGCCTGCATTAAAATCACCAGGCTACCTTGTCAAAAATTCAGAATCCCTGTTCCCATCTCAGACCCAATATATCAGAATCTCTTTTGACTTGTCCTCACAACGTCTGTGTGTGTGTCCTTTGTTTTTAGTTCATTTTTATTTTTATCAAATAGGATACCTGTAAAAAAATGTTAAAATCCAATAGTACAAAATAATTTATTATTAAAAACTTCAGTCTGTCTTGCCATTCCACATTCTCATTCTCCAGAGTCAACTACCGAAGATATTTTTGGTTTCTTCTAGTATTTACTTCCATATTTCTGAATAATATGCTTATGTTGCTATTTCTTTTTTTTAAAACAGCTTGATTGAAATGTAACTCACATACGACAAAACTCACCCTTTTAAAGATTTTTTATTTATTTGACAAAGAGAGAGAGACAGTGACAGAGGGAACACAAGCAGAGGGAGTAGGAGAAGAAGAAGCAGGCTTCCTACAGAGCAGGGAGCCTGACAATGGCTTGATCCCAGGACTCTGAAATCATGACCTGAGCTGAAGGCAGATGCTCAACGACTGAGCCACCCAGGTGCCCCCAAACTCACCCTTTTAAAGTATACAATTTAGTACTTTTTTAAGTATGACAGAGCTCTGAAACCATCATCATTATATAGTTCTAGGATATTTCCATCACCCTAGAAAGAAACCTCACACCCATTAGCATATAATGGTGTTCTCATTTTCTCCCCCCCACCCCCTAGGCACCTGACAAACACTGATCTACTTTGCCTCTACAGATTTGTGTATTCTAGACATTTCATATGTATATATATGGAATCATACAATATACAAACTTTCGGTAGCATAAAGTTTTCAAGGCTCATCCACATTGCAGTGTATATCAGTACTAAAATTCCTGTACATGTTTTCTTCCCTTTTAAAATAAACTTTATTGAGAAGACAAAATATAATACTTACAAGTACAAAAATGATGGTTCTGCCTTAGTTTATTACGTAGATAACCTTAGTACATGGTAATGATTATGTCCAAAGTTGCTTTAACTTCATCTGTATGCTTTGAATCATTTTATGAAGAGATACTCTAAATTTAATCTACTTGTTTTTGTCTGTTTTAAAGAAAGCACAGGTGTGTAGTATTTGACAAACTAGTTATTCATTTCTGCTGGAAGAAGCAAATGTATTTTTTAATTGTTTTTTTAAATTAAAACTTTTACAAGTTTTATTGAAATATAAGTTACATATATTACTATATAAGTTTAAAGGTTACAGCATATGGGTTGATATATGTATCATATACATTGTACAATAAAATACATGTATAGTAAAACACTTATTATAATAAATATAGTTAATACCCATCATCGTATATAGATACAATAAAAAGAAAAGGCAAAAAAAATTATCCTTGTGATGAGAACTATCAGGATTTACTCTCTTAACTTTCATATATAATGTATAGCAGTGTTAAATTTTTGCACTTATAAATTGATTTTTTTAAAAGACTTTATTTATTTATTTCACAGACAGAGATCACAAGTAGTCAGAGAGGCAGGCAGAGAGAGAGGGGGAAGCAGGTTCCCTGCCAAGCAGAGATCCCGATGCAGGGCTCGATGCAGGGCTCGATCCCAGGACCCTAGGATCATGACCTTAGCCAAAGGCAGAGGCTTTAACCCACTGAGCCACCCAGGCGCCCCAACTTTTTGCATTTAAATATGTGTTATATTTCCATCAGTATATACCTAGGGGTGGAAATACTATGTCATAAGTTAACTCCATGTTTAACTTTCTTTAAAATTTTTATTTATTTTTTTCAAATGTTTTTTGATTTTTTAAATTTATTTTCAGCGTAACAGTATTCATTGTTTTTGCACCACACCCAGTGCTCCATGAAATCCGTGCCCTCGCCAATACCCACCACCTGGTTCCCACAACCTCCCACCCCCTGCCCATTCAAAAACCCTCAGATTGTTTTTCAGAGTCCATAGTCTCTCATGGTTCACCTCCCCTTCCAATTTCCCTCAACTCCCTTCTCCTCTCCAACTCCCCTTGTCCTCCATGCTATTTGTTATGCTCCACAAATAAGTGAAACCATATGATAATTGACTCTCTCTGCTTGACTTATTTCACTCAGCATAATCTCTTCCAGTCCCGGCCATGTTGCTACAAAAGTTGGGTATTCATCCTTTCCGATGGAGGCATAATACTCCATAGTGTATATGGACCACATCTTCCTTATCCATTCGTCCATTGAAGGGCAACTTGGTTCTTTCCACAGTTTGGCGACCATGGCCATTGTGCTATAAACATTGGGGTACAGATGGCCCTTCTTTTCACTACATCTGTATCTTTGGGGGAAATACCCAGTAGTGCAATTGCAGGGTCATAGGGAAGCTCTATTTTTAATTTCTTGAGGAATCTCCACACTGTTCTCCAAAGTGGCTGCACCAACTTGCATTCCCACCAACAGTGTAAGAGGGTTCCCCTTTCTCCACATCCTCTCCAACACATGTTGTTTCCTGTCTTGCTAATTTTGGCCATTCTAAGTGGTGTAAGGTGGTGTCTCAATGTGGTTTTAATTTGAATCTCCCTGATGGCTAGTGATGATGAACATTTTATCATGTGTCTGCTAGCCATTTGTGTGCCTTCATTGGAGAAGTGTCTGCTCATATCTTCTGCCCATTTTTTTGATATGATTGTCTGTTTTGTGTGTGTTGAGTTTGAGGAGTTCCTTATAGATCCTGGATATCAACCTTTTGTCTGTACTGTTATTTGCAAATATCTTCTCCCATTCTGTGGGTTGCCTCTTTGTTTTCTTGACTGTTTCCTTTGCTGTGCAGAAGCTTTTGATTTTGATGAAGTCCCAAAAGTTCATCTTCGCTTTTGTTTCCTTTGCCTTTGGAGACATATCTTGAAAGAAGTTGCTGTGGCTGATATCGAAGAGGTTACTGCCTATGTTCTCCTCTAGGATTCTGATGGATTCCTGTCTCATGTTGAGGTCTTTTATCCATTTTGAGTTTATCTTTGTGTACGGTGTAAGAGTATGGTCGAGTTTCATTCTTCTACATATAGCTGTCCAGTTTTCCCAGCACCATTTTTTTGAAGAGACTGTCTTTTTTCCGCTATTTTTTCCTGTTTTGTCAAAGATTATTTGCCCATAGAGTTGAGGGTCCATATCTGGGCTCTCTACTCTGTTCCACTGGTCTATGTGTCTGTTTTTATGCCAGTACTATGCTGTCTTGGTGATCACGGCTTTGTAGTAAAGCTTGAAATCAGGTAACGTGATGCCCCCAGTTTTATTTTTGTTTTTCAACATTTCCTTAGTGATTCAGGGTCTCTTCTGATTCCATACAAATTTTAGGATTATTTGCTCCAGCTCCTTGAAAACTGCCAGTGGAATTTTGATCAGAATGTCATTAAAAGTATAGATTGCTCTAGGCAGTATAGACATCTTAACAACATTTATTCTTCCGATCAAGAGCATGGAATGGTCTTCCATCTTTTTGTGTCTTCTTCAATTTCTTTCATGAGTGTTCTGTAGTTCCTCGAGTACAAATCCTTTACCTCTTTGGTTAGGTTTATTCCCAGGTATCTTAATGGTTCTTGGTGCTATAGTAAATGGAATCGATTCTCTAATTTCCCTTTCTGTATATTCATTGTTAGTGTATAAGAAAGCCACTGATTTCTGTAGATTGACTTTTTATCCTGCCACGTTACTGAATTGTTGTATGAGTTCTAGTAGTTTGGGGGTGGAGTCTTTTGGATTTTCCATATAAAGAATCATGTCGTCTGCGAAGAGAGAGAGTTTGACCTCTTCATTGCCAATTTGGATACCTTTTATTTCTCTTTGTTGTATGATTGCTGATGCTAGGACTTCTAATACTATGTTGAACAAGAGTGGTGAGAGTGGGCATCCTTGTTGTGTTCCTGATCTCAAGGGGAAGGCTGCAAGCTTTTTCCCATTGAGGAGGATATTTGCTGTGGGTCTTTCATAGATAGATTTTATGAAGTTCAGGAATGTTCCCTCTATCCCTATATTTTGAAGCATTTTAATCAGGAACGGATGCTGGATTTTGTCAAATGCTTTTTCTGCATCAATTGAGAGGACCATGTGGTTCTTCTCTCTTCTCTTATTAATTTGTTCTATCACATTGATTGATTTGCAAATGTTGAACCATCCTTGTAACCCAGGGATGAATCCCACCTGGTCATGGTGGATAATCTTTTTAATGTGCTGCTGGATCCTGTTTGCTAGGATCTTGTTGAGAATCTTAGCATCCATATTCATCAGTGATATTGGTCTGAAATTCTCCTTTTTGGTAGGGTCTTTGCCTGGTTTGGGGATCAAGGTAATTCTGGCTTCATAGAAAGACTCTGGAAGTTTTCCTTCTGCTTCAATTTTTTAAAACAGCTTCAGGAGAATAGGTGTTATTTCTTCTTTGAAAGTTTGGTAGAATTCCCCAGGGAATCCATCAGGTCCTGGGCTCTTGTTTTTGGGAGGTTTTTGATCACTGCTTCAATCTCGTTACTAGTTATTGGTCTATTCATGTTGTCAATTTCTTCCTGGTTCAATTTTGGGAGTTTATAGTTTTCCAGGAATGCATCCATTTCATCTAGGTTGCTTAGTTTATTGGCATATAACTGTTGATAATAACTTCTGATGATTGTTTCTACTTCCTTGGTGTTAGTTGTGATCTCTCCCTTTTCATTCATAATTTTATGAATTTGGGCTTTCTCTCTTTTCTTTTGGATTAGTGTGGCCAATGGTTTATCGATCTTATTGATTCTTTCAAAAAACGAGCCTCTAGTTTCATTGATACCTTCTACTGTATCTCTGGTTTCTACCTCATTGATCTCAGCTCTAATTTTGATTATTTCCCTTCTTATGTGTGGAGTTGGTTTAATTTGTTGTTGATTCTCCAGTTCTTTAAGGTGTAGAGACAGCTGGTGTATTCTGGATTTTTCAATTTTTTTAAGGGAGGCTTGGATGGCTATGTATTTCCCCCTTAGGACCGCCTTTGCTGTATCCCATAGGTTTTGGACCGAAGTGTCTTCATTATCATTGGTTTCCATGAATTGTTTCAGTTCATCTTTGATCTCCTGGTTGATCCAAGCATTCTTAATCAAGGTGGTCTTTAGCTTCCAGGTGTTTGAGTTTCTTCCGAACTTTTCCTTGTGATTGAGCTCCAGTTTCAAAGCATTGTGATCTGAGAATGTGCAGGGAGTAATCTCAGTCTCTTGGTATCGGTTGAGTCCTGATTTGTGACCCAGTATGTGGTCTATTCTGGAGAAGGTTCCATGTGCACTTGAGAAGAATGAGTATTCTGTTGTTTTAGGGTGGAATGTTCTGTATATATCTATGAGGTCCATCTGGTCCAATGTGTCATTCAACGCTCTTGTTTCTTTATTGATTTTCTGCTTTGATGATCTGTCTATTTCTGAGAGAGGTGTGTTAAGATCTCCTACTATTAATGTATTCATATCAATATGACTCTTTATCTTGATTAACAGTTTTCTTATGTAATTGGCTGCTCCCATATTGGGGGCATAGATAATTACAATTGTTAGATCATCTTGGGGGATAGTCCCTTTAAGAATTATGTAGTGTCCTTCTGTATCTCTGACTAAAGTCTTTAGTTTAAAATCTAATTTATCTGATATGAGAATCGCTACCCCGGCCTTCTTTTGAGGCCCATTGGCATGAAAGATGCTTCTCCATCCCTTCACTTTCAGTCTGGGTGTTCTTTAGGTTCAAAAATGGGTCTCTTGTTGACACCATATGGATGGGTCCTGTCGTTTTATCCAATCTGCAACCCTGTGCCATTTTATGGGTGCATTTAGGCCATTCACAATGAGAGTGATTATTGATAGATACATTTTTATTGATATCATGTTACCTTTGAAGTCTTTCTTTCTGTAGATTGTCTGTATATTTCTGTTCAATGCTATTCTTAGGATTTTTCCTCTTTAATAGAACCCCCCTTAATATTTCCTCCAGTGACGGCTTGGTGGTTGCCTAGTCTTTTAAGCCTTGCCGGTCTTGGAAACTCTTTATCTCTCCATCCATTTTGAATGTCAGTCTTGCTGGATAAAGTATTCTTGGCTGCATGTTCTTCTCATTTAGTGCCCTGAATATATCTTGCCAGCCCTTTCTGGCTTGCCAGGTCTCTGTGGACAGGTCTGACGTTATTCTGATGGGCTTTCCTCTGTAAGTAAGGAGCCTCTTTTCCTAGCGGCTTTCAAGAGATTATATCTACAATTATGATTCCTCAATTTGACTATCAGGTGCCTTGATGTTTTTCTGGAATCTATAATCTTTGGGGAGAGACTGTTCGGCCTCTAGTACATGAACACTGGGTCCATTCGCGAGATTGGGAAAATTTTCATGAAGAACTTGTTCCACTATATGTTCTAGACTTCTCTCTTTCTCCTCCTCTTCAGGGATTCCAATAATTCTGACGTTGGGACGTTTCATGGCATCATTTATTTCTCTGATTCTGTTTTCGTGGCTTCTAAGCTGTTTGTTCCAGGTTTCCTCCTGATCCTTTCTCTCTATCTGTTTGTCCTCCAGATCGCTAATTCTGTCTTCTGTCACAGTTACCCTAGCTTTGAGAGAATTTAGATTAGATTGGAACTCATTGAGAGCATTGTGAACCTCATCCCTGGTAGCTTTCAGCTCTGCCCTAACATTGTGAACATCATCTCTGGTCGCTTTCAGTTCGGCCCTAATCAATTCCGTTTGGTCATCCATGGCTTTCTTCAACCTAGCTATTGCCTGGATAATTGTTAGCCTGAATTCTCTTTCCAACATATTGTCTATGTTGATAGCCATTAGCTCTGTTGCAGAAGGTCCATCCTCTGTATTTTTCTTCCATTGGGCATTCCTCCTCCTAGTAATTTTGGTGAGAGATGACTGAACAGATGTAGCTGGATGTATCGACCGTAGTGCAGTCAAGGTGCACCCTGGAATGCTTTTGAGCAATCAGGATTTCCCACCCAAACGAGAGAAAAAAGAAAAGAAAAAGAAAAAAAGAGAGAGAGAGAGAGAGTGAGACAGGAAAGAAAGGGAAGATAAAAGAGAAGGTTCAGCCCAAATGGGCCCCAAGGTAAGATTTATGAGGTATACAGACAAAAACAGACAAACAAAAAGACTGCCCACTGGTGTCTTCTGCTCCTGTAGAGATCCAGACGTGTATAATTCTGATCTCAGGCTGATTTCGTGGGTGATCGGTGTTCTTTGGAAGGTAATCAGCTCACTTTAGGTTACAGGTTGAAAGGGCGCCTCCTCCTACTTCCCCGCCATCTTGTCTCCCCCCTTTATTTATTTTTTTAATTTATTTTCAGTGTTCCAGAATTCATTGTTTTATGCACCACACCCAGTGCTCCATGCAATACAATGTTCAACTTTTTGAAGAACTGCCATACTGTTTTCCAAAGCCACTGTGGCATTTGAGAATCCCATCCACAGTGTACAAGTGTTCCAACTTCTCCACATCCTTGCTAACACTTGTTGTAGTCTATATTTTTATTTTAGCCATCTCAGTCAGTATTAAGTAGAATCTCCTTGTGATTTTGATTTGCATTTTCCTAATGGCTAATGATGTTGAACTTCTTTTCTTTCTTTCTTCTTTTTTTTTTTTTTTTTTTTTTTTTGGAAGACTGTATTTATTTATTTGACAGAGAGAGAGAGCATAAGCGGGGTGAACGGCAGGCAGGGGGAGAGGGAGAAGCAGGCTCCCTTCTGAGCAGGGAGCCTGATGTGGGACTCAATCCCCCAGAACACTGGGATCATGACCTGAGCTGAAGGGAGACTCTTAACTGATTCAACCACCCAGGTGCCCGTTGTTGAGCATCTTGTGTTTCTTGATTGTTTGTATATCTTCTTTGGAGAAATGTCTATTTAAATCCTCTACTGGGTCCCCTGGGTGGCTCAATTGATTAAGCATCTGCCTTTTGCTCAGGTCCTGACCCTGCGGTCCTGAGATTGAGCCCCACATTGAGCTCCTGATTTAGAGGGGGGCCTGCTTCTTCCTCTGCCTGCTGCTCCCTCTGCCTGTGCTCCCTCTCTCTCTCACGAAGTCTTTTAAAAAATAAGATGTCAGAATGGTGGTAATGTTTCTTCAGATGACAGACCTAAAGAGCAATGCTTGTAATGACATTACCTCCTCCATTATTATTGCCTTTAAAAGGCATATAATGCCGATTCACAGCTTGACTACCTTGGCCCCCAAGTCATGGCTCTGCCTATAGTACATGTAGGTATTCAGACAGGTGGTAACTCCTGTTTTCTCCTCAAGCTGAAGGATGACATGACTTTTTAGGCCCCCTTTGCCTGGAGTCTCCTATACTTTTGGGCCTAGGATGACTCAAACATCAGAAGTACTCTACCAGGTAGATGCAAAACCACTGTCACCACAGAACTGCCAAAACAGGCCCAGGCATGGTCAAGGTCCTTCTGGGAGTCTGAGCAATTTTGGTTAGGTCATTTTCTTAAGTGCATCCCCACCCCTATCTTTCTGGGGGCTATTTCACTGGACTCTGAGAGAAGGGTTCAACCTTTCTGCTTCAAATTCAAATTATCTGGTCAAATCCAGTTGTAGCTGGCTCAAAAAGGGAGTGATGCTTTAAAGTTTTATGGTATGGAGTTTAATTTCCATCCTTACAAAATTCTCCTTCATACTTTACAAAGAAGGAGGACAGGGGAAAGGAAAAAAACAAAGCTTTATGACTGACAGTGAAGAGTCTCTGTCACTGGACACTCTTGAGCCTGTCACCTGTTTACATTGAGTCAACAGAAAATGACCTATGTTGCTAAGGACAGACATATAATGACTAATTATAGGCATCAAAAGATAGCTACTTTGCTTCTCCCTCACTATCTTCCCAAGCCCAATAAATACTTTTGGGATAAAGAAATAAATGTTCCTGAGAATAAGTCCCAACTCCCTGTCTGCTGTAAGCCACTAGAGCAAAAAAGTTTGTACTGCTTATAGGAACCAAAAGGAACTTTGAATCAAATTTTATATAGTTTGTAAAATGAACAAGACAACTTTTAGTTTCAGCTCCAAATGGAGAGCTGAAAAGAATGGCATCACACTACAACAGGAAAGAAAGTTGGATAAAAGTCAAAATAGCAATTTTTCTTAAAGCCATCAGAGAACTGAATTCACAGGGCAAACAATGATCCCAAAATCTAGAGAAAGACTCATGGAGGGAGAAATAGGACTTGAGCACTTGCTTATCTGAGATAGACACCACCAAACAACATGTAGACCAGTAAGAACATTTAGCTAGAAATTGCTAATGAATTGCTAAAGCCTGAGTGAGGCATGAGTGTGTGAAGTCCCTGTAGCCTCAGACGGAAAGGGCTTACACTCAGGTTTTACTCCAGAAACTTCACTAGGCGTTCTCAGGTAAGATCAGGGAGAATCTGAGAAACTTGCTCCATGTGCCAGCTAAGATAAGAAGACTGCTGTCACTCAGGATGAAATTCCAATCAAACCAAACTCCCCTACTAAACAAAAGACTTAATCTACAGGAAAGACAACAAAATCCATATCCTGAAAGCACTGGAGGAAACCCACTGCAGCTGGGGCAAGGAAACCAAAAAACAAAAAGCTCTATGAGGAGAGGGAGCAGGCATGTGTGCTAGGCTCAGCTTTGTATCTGAAGGAGAAGCATGTACACTTGTGAAGATTACGTCACTAAAACTCAGGTTCATCATGCTTGTCTAAGATCAAAACATCAGAGAATGCCTGTCCTTTGCCTCAACACCACACTAAAAAACATTGAGTGAAAATAGCAGTGAAGGGTAACGAGATACATGTTCTTTCTGAGAAAAAAAGAGTAAAACTGAAAACCCAAATGGAAAGACTCAAAGCCAATGGAAAGAAAACATCAAACTCAGCCCAGCTTCTAACTAGATTAAAGCAAACCTCCATACTAAAAGCTTAGCAGGAAAGACGTGCTTACCTTCAGTCATAAATTCTATTTACCTCAGTAATTACTGTCTTATACAAATCCAGTTTTCAGGTAAAAATAATGAGAAATAGACAAAGACAAGATAACAAAACATTCTGAAGAGACAAAACAATAAACAGAACCAGAATCAGATGTGACACAGGTCTTGAAACTATCAGATGGTGAATTTAAAATAACTGTGGTTGGTGTTCCACTTCTGGCATGGTGATGTGAGGAACTCTGAGAATCCACTCCCCAGTGAAATTGCTGGAAGTTGTGTTTTTTTTTTTTAAAGATTTTATTTATTTATCTGGCAGAGAGAGACAGGGAGAGAGCAAGCACGAGCAAGGGGAGTGGCAGGCAGGGAAGAAGCAGGCTCCCCGCTGAGCAAGGATTCCCTGAGCTCATGACCTGAGCTGAAGGCAGATGCTTAACCTACTGAGCCACCCAGGCACCCCTGAAAGTTATTTTTTTTTAACATAGTCATATAAATTCTTTGGAAGTGGTCATAAGGGCATACAGCAAATGAAAAAAAAATTTTTTAAGAAAATCTACTAAAACAATAAGAACTATGAGAATCTGTTTCATTTTAACCAAGATTTTCTCTTTCCTTCCCCCCTCCTAGCTCAGCATGATGGAAATTACATGCCTACAGGGTATAGCCAAGAGCACAGGTGTCTTCACCTCAGCTCACATCTGTAAGGGACACATTATGTTCCTAGGAGAGATGAAACGTCTCATCCTGCCTTGAGTTGTCTGTTGCTCAGGCTAAATTCTGGGTGAGTGTAACTGAAAGGGCAGAGTATAGCTTCTGCCCAGTCCTCATTTATCTGAAAGAAGCTCTCCCTCCAGCACAATGTGCTGAGAATATTGGGGCCCCCATTGCCCGGGAGAGGCAAGCCAAAAGGACTGGAAGGTACTGTGCATTTTCAGTCAAATGCACATATCCTAAAGCAGGAGTGTCAGAAAGAACTGTGCTGCTATGTCAATCCCTAGCTCCAGAGCCTTGTATCAAGAGATTTTTCCCAGTGGGAGAGGCAGGCTTTTAAACAGAGTACCCAGTCCCTTTCCGAAGGAACTGTCACACAGTATAGAGAAACTGAAGATTAAAAGCACTGTAAAAATATGAAGATTATCGTGAAATGCAATTAAGGGCTCAGTAGATTAATTAGAGATGTAACTAAATGTCAGGCAGCTAGTTCACTAGAGAATTAGGGAAAGAGACAGCTAAATAGAGTTTTACTGAAGTTGAAACAAACATCGAACAATGACTTCAAAAATGATCTCTGAAAAGAAGGTCAAATGTCATACCACAAATCTGTGAAGCAATTTATGTCCCGGTGCATTTTCTAAAACAATAAAGCAATCCAACAGCTATTAGTAGAGATTTAACAGTTACATGTGTTCAGGGAAAGAGCCAGTGAAGAGGACTGACAAAACCACTTTCATCCCACAGTGACTGTGGGCATACCCAACGTTGTACCTTCTCTGGAGCAACCTAAGAGTTTTCACATAACAGGGAAGGAATGGACATGACTAAAATAGTCAGTCATGAAACAAACAAGTGAACAGCAATATTAATAAGCCCCAGAGGAAGAAGACCAGTTCTCGGAGTTGCTAAAATGTATTATCTGAGAAAATTGTAAGACATGAAGAGAGAACCAGGGAAGTATGCCCATATATGAGGAACAAAGCAGGTCTGTGAAAGTGACCAGATGTTAAATTTAACAAAAATTTCAAATTAGCCAGTATAAATAGATTCAAAGAATGAAAAAAAAAAACTGTGGTTAAAGAAATAAAAGCGGGTATGATGATAACGTTACATCAAGTAGGAAAAAAGTCAATAAAGAGATAATATAAAAAGAAACAAGTGGAAATTCTGAAAAGTACAGATTGAAATAAAAAATTATGAGAGGAGCTCAACAGTAGATTTGAGCTAGCAGGAGAAAGAATTTGTTAAGTCTAAGACTCATAGATTTTATGTAATCTAAAGAAGAGAGTGAAAAAGGAAAAATGAACAGAGTCTCGGAGAAATAAGGAACACCATTAATCACACCAACTATACACATAATGGGAATACCAAAAGGAAAAGGAAAGGGATCAGAAAATAATTCAAAGAAATAATATTTGAAAACTTCCCCAATTTAATGAAAAACACTCATCTACATATCCAGGAAGCTCAGTGGATTTCAAGTAGGACATATGCAAGAGACTGGCAAACAGACAAAACATAGTAAAAATGTCAAAAGCCAAAGACAAGCAGAAAATGTTGAACACAGCAAGAGAAAAATGACTCCTAACTTATAAGAGAACCTCAGTAAGAGTAAGCACTCATTCGTCATCAAAACAATGGATGCCAGAAGGAAGGAGGACCACATATTCATACTGCTCAAAGATACAAACTGTTAACCAGCAATCCTGTATTTACCAAAAATATCTTTCAAAAATGAAGGCAAAATAAGGACATACTCAGACAAAAAAAAAAGAAAAGAATCTGTTGATAGTGTACCCACTTTACAAAACATAAGAAAGTTCTCTAGTTCTGAAAGTGAATAACCCCAGTCAATAATTTGAATCCATGAAAAACTAAGCACACATACAGGTAATTATGTAATTATAAAAGCATGTTCTTCCTTTTCCTTCTCTTAACTGATTTTGAAAAGCAACTGTTTAAAACAATACATTTGTAATCTCTTATTTTTGTCTATAACATATAGAGCAGAAATGTACCTGCCAATAAAAGCACAAAGGAGGTAGATGGGGGCAAAACTGTATTGGGCTAAGAATAAGAATGCCTGGGTATGCCCAGGAGACAAACTTTGGATTGACAAATAAATTAAAAGCAAAAGAATAAAAAAATATATATTATGAACACCTGAGGCACTGTTTGATAGATGCATGCCCTAACCTCACTGAAAAGTTGGGGTGGGGGGGAAAAGCTGACCAAGTTGCTTTAGAAAACAGTGTTTTAGCTGTATGTTATAAGTCTCAAGACAAAAAGAGCTGTACATAAATTCTGTGCTCTGGTTGGGAAAATTACAAGGATACATGATAACAATTCTGAAATTAACTATATACAAAGGTTGAAGAAATAAGTAAATAAATCTTATATAAGGAGAACCAGGTTTCTCACTGTCAGTGATAGAAGTTAAAAGTAAGTGGAGGGGGGTGCCTGGGTGGCTCAGTTGGTTAAGCATCCAACTCTTGATTTTGGCTCAGGTGATGATCTCAGGGTCCTGAGACCGAATCCTGCATCGGGGTCCCCATTCAGTGGAGTATCTGCTTGAGGGTCCCTCTCTTCCTCTCCCTCTAGTCCCTCCATGACTCAACTTTCCACCCCCCACACTCTCCTTGTGTGTGTGTGTGTGTGTGTGTGTGCACGCATGTGGGCATGTGTACTCTCCCTCTCTGAAATAAATATGCAGGATCTTTTTTAAATTTTTATTTAATTTTAATTTTTTTATATTTTACTTTTTTATTATGTTATGTTAGTCATCATACAGTACATCATTAGTTTTTGATGTATTGTTCCATGATTCATTGTTTGTGTATAAGACCCAGTATATATATAAGATCTTAAAAAAAATAAGTGGAGAGATTGGGGAGCCTGGCTGGCTCAGTCAGAAGAGCAGGTGACTCTTGATATTGGGGTTGTGAGTTTGAGCCTCAATGATGGTAGAGATTACTTAAATAAAAGTAATAAATGGGGAGAAAGCTAAATGGATACTTGTCATAATGGACTAGAGTCACATGTATAAGTATGAACTTATGTGGGAGGGAAAGAAGAGGGAGGGAGGGAGAGACAAGGAGAGAGATACAGACACAATAAATAAATGTAAGCATGTCTTTATACAAACCATGTTTAACATACATACATCTCCTTGCTCTATCAGCTGAGAAGTCCTAGAAACAATGACACTCCAATCACAACGAAAATATCTTGCATCCAGATCTTAATTACTAAATATGATTATCCAATAAAAGTAACCAAGATTGCTTGGAGAAATGGCTGATTATTGAGTTGAAAAAAAGAAAATACAAGATGAATCTGGAACATCTTGTAGTACCAGAAAGCAAGGAAGCAGAAAAAGAATGAGGGTATGCCAATCTGAAAAAGACCCTAAAGGCCAACGCTGGAATAATTTGGGCAAATAACCAAATAATGATCATATTGAATTATAACCCCAAAGATTTAAAGATTCATTAGGGATGCCTCGGTGGCTCAGTAGGTTAAGTGTCTGCCTTTGGCTCAGGTCCTGATCTCAGGGTCCTGGGATTGAGTCCCACGTTGGACTCCTTGCTCAGCAGGGAGCCTGCTTCCCCCTCTGCCTCTGCCTGCTGCTCCCCTTGCTTGTGGTCTCTCACTTTCTGAAAAATAAATAAGTAAAACAAATAAACAAAAGATTCTCTCTCCCCCTCCCTCTGCCCCTCACCCCTCTCTTAAACATGTTTTTAATAAAAAAAATTCATGAGTCATACTGATAGAAACAAGTAGTTATAGAAATAAGTAAATGGGTCAGGGGAGGACAAATCTTCCTTACAGAGTAGTTTGGAAGTATCAAATGTAGAAGAAAATGAGTAATTTAAAAATTTACTATCAGAACATCTCTGTAATAATCACTACAGGCAAAATCCACAGAATATTTGCATAGCTTCAAATGATCTAACCCCAAATATTTATTAATTACTATGGTTGTTTTCAAACACTTAACTACAAATTCTTTGATACTCTACCCTCCAGGAGGTAGAACTTAATTCCCCTCTTTAATGTGAGCTAGACTTAGTAACTTGCTTCTAACACATACAGTACAGCAGGGAAAAACCATAACTTTACAAGTGGAGAAACCCAGCAGACATCATCTTAACCAAGTCATCAAAATTAACTTCACCAGTGATCAGTCATGTTGATATCATGCAAGCCTGATATTGTAATGAAAATGGCATTTCACCTCTGTGATATTCTTCCTCCAAACCAGTAACTCCAGTCTAATTATGAGAAAAATATCAGACAAACCCATATTGAAGAAAATTCTGCAAAATACCTCACTCTTTAAAAGTGTCAAGGTCATGAAAAAATAAGGAAACACTGGGAAACTGTCACAGAGTAAAGACTAAAAAAACTTGTTAACTAAGTGCAATTTTGTATCCTGGTTGAATCCTGGAACAGAAGAAGGACATTGGTAGGGAACCTGGAGAAATCTGAATAAAGTCCGTAATTTAGTTAATAGTATTGTACAAAAGTTAATTCCTTTGTTTTTATAAATGTAGCATAATTATTAGGTAAAACTGTGGATAGGGTATATGGAAATGCTTTGTACTATCTTTAAAACTCTTCTTTAGAACTAAAATGATTTCAAAGCATAAAGTTTAAAAAATATACCAGGCTGAGTTTCAAGAACCCATAATAAAACTCTCTTCATGAACAAAAGTGACCCAACAGTTGAGGAAACAAACTGAAATGTCATTACATGAATTCATTATTCAGGGAGAAAGGGAGAATTTGACAGACTGCGGTTGACAGTAACTACTAGAAAAAAGAAAACCAGTCCACGTTATGTCAGAAAACTGTAACTACTTAATAAACTAGCTGTGTGCATATATATTATATACATATAATATATATATGTATTTATTGTGTGTATGTGCATGAAGCAATATTCTTTAAATACTGATCTGCCACTTGCTTTACTCAAAAAATATAATGTTAATATCATTCAGTGTCACTCATATGCACATTGTTTCATTCCTTTTTATATCTGCACAATTTCCACAGTATGGATAATTTCTTTTATTATTCTCATACCGGTGCAAATTTAAATTTTTCCACCAACTTAATGTTTCAACATTGGAATGGTGACAAAGTTGAACCAGATAAAGTTTTTGTGCTGATGGCATTTTCAGATAAGTGAGGGATACAAAGTAGAAAGCCAACAAAACAGGGTGAAAGAGTTAGGTTGGGAAAGTATGGGGTCTAAAGGATAATATAGAGCAGTCAAGCAAGACAGCATCAAGAGGCCAGCACAGACTTTCTTTTCATCATGAATTTAATTTTTAAAAGCACTCAGCCTACATACAGCAAGGTCCTTCCCAACTCAGCTTGTGACACAGAAAAAAGTTGCCCGGCCCAAGCTTTTACTGCAGCTGAAATGTGCCTCCCCTGAACCCAGAAGAGGTTCTACACAGAAGGAGATCGCAAGGCTTAATTACACAAAGCAATCTAGAGAATCTAGCTGAGGTGGATTTTAAGCATGCTGTCACATATTAAAAGTCTAAGCAGTCCAGCTCAGGGATTCCAATTACTGTAGCCAACACAGATACCATGGGGACATTTGAAATGGTAGTGGTTATGACCCAGCGTTTCAGGTTCACAACAATTCATAATAAGCCTTAAGCCCTGATAACTAGAAACTTTTTGCCACCATAATCTACAATGTGTGTAGCATTTATTATTTTTTTAAAGATTTTATTTATTTATTTGACAGACACAGCCAGAAAGGGAACACAAGCAGGGGGAGTGGGAGGGAGAGAAGCAGGCTTTTTGCTGAGCAGGGAGCCAGATGCAGGGCTGGATCCCAGGATCCTGGGATCATGACCTGAACGGAAGGCAGACACTTAACGACTGAGCCACCCAGGCGCCCCTCACAATGTGTGTAGCATTTAGCTGTGAGTCAGGAAGTGGGCAGAATCATCTGGAAGAGATGAAAAGTATCGTAGAAGTTGTGCTTTGAGTTAGGTTCATTTGTTTGGACATGGCCAATTGCTATTCCAAATAGTTCGTGAAACTTTGGAAACTTATGCATGCCAAATTTCCAAATATCAGGGAACATCATAGGGAGGGATGGTAGAAGAGTTTACTTTCTGAAACAGATACAGTTTAATTGGAAATCAGGGTTTCATGCTCTACTTATCAGAACAGGAGTGGACTACCCTCAGTGGAACAAAGACCTATTGTGTTGTGTTTACTTGTGCTCTGAAAGGGTACATCATCTTAGATGGTGGCCACTTGAGTCTGCACTATGCAGACAAACCTTTGGATCTGGAGCAGATCTTGCCATGCTAGGAACGATGTTTTCAACCCATATAGAATATGCTAGAGAAGTGAGGGAGAGGAATAGCTGTCTCAAGCTCTGCTATGGGATGAGCTTTGAAACAGCAATGAAGAAATATGCAGGAGAAGTTGCTGAGTATAGAGCCTCAGAAAAAAACACCAGGGAAGTGACTTCCAAAGGGAACATAGAAAACAATATTCTGGATATCACAGTCTTGTATAAGAGCTCCTGGCTGGTAAAATGCTTCCTCCTATCTTCTCCTCTCACACCACCTGAAGAACTTGGGGCTTTGGAGCTATCCCTAGGGCCCTCCTGCTGCATGAAAACAGACATTCATTGGGTCAGAAGCTCAGGGTGTCTACTTCCTAGAATTCATGTCTTTATTATTAAAATTAATATGTGTATCTTTTCCATTTCTTTTTTAAAAAGAGTTTTTACTTTAATATAATACTATTGTCTTCAAAAATGTACTTATACTTAAAAGCTACTGTGATAAACTTAATTTCAAGGGTAGTTACATGTTCTGTTGATGCACTGAAATTGCTCAGGGACAGCAATGAAGGTAAAGGCCTGTATGATCTGGCTGTCGGGTGTGTACCAGTAAGGTGACTGATATCTCTCTTATGAGTATTTAGGAAAACAGGGTCAATATTCTCTATTGATAGCTCCATAAGAATGGTGTTCAAGTTGCTTTGACTACATACAGGTAAGCAGAATAAGCAGAGGGGGAACAATGAAACTTCTGTTCTAATTTTTGTCAGGCAGAAAGAAGTTTCATCTGTGAGTCAATCTGCAAACAGCTTCTTCTGAAACTTGAAGACTTCTGGGAGATGGACCATTAAAAATTACAAGAGCCCTTCAAGCAGCATGTGAGCTGGAGCCTGACTCCCCACACCCCATTTTCAGCCCACCTCTGACCATCTGCCTGGTTAGATATGCCCTTCCCCTAAACTCATAGGAAAGGGCACAGGTACAGGCAATCTTTCCCAAGGGCAATATGAGGGGTGCAGGCCGCTGTACAGTATGGATAGGGAAAGGGGAGATCATTTCCTGGTGGGGTGATATTAGAGGTTGGGTGATGAAGTCTGGGCTCCTAAGAATGAAGTAGATCAGGATCTAGGAGGAAGTGGAGGGCAATAGGGCAAGCACAAGAGAAAAAAATGACCCATGAGGACAATGAGAGAAGAAGGAATACTTGGGGAACCATGAACGAGAGTTCCTTTTGATGTGGTAGAGTAGTGTGTGGCAAGGCAGGGAACATGTGTCCTCAGGTTCAATTCAGATCAATGCTGAACGTCAGAATGAGTAAAGTAGGATTTACTTCTCTGATGGTGGGGTTGCCATCCAGGGCCTTAGAGTAGGAAAACAACAAGTTAAGAATAAAGAAGAGTAAAGTTTAATTTGGTGGTAAGGTGCAAGGTAAATTGGAGAGGGAGGCACTGAAGGCAGATAGGTCAGAGAAGGAGTTTCCCGGACAGTCAGGAGTGAGGCAATAAGGTCCTAAACCTGTACACACAGGTTTATAGCAGCTCTTTTCATAATTACTCAAAACGAAGAACAACTTAGATGGCCTGTGGGTAAATGGATAAATAAACTAGAACATCCATATAACAGAATACTACTCAGCCAAAGAAAAGCATGAGCTTTTGCTACAGGAAATGCTTAAATGACTTTCCCAGGCATTATGCTGAGTGAAAGAAGCCTGTCTCTGAATGTGATGTATTGTAGATTTCTTTTATGTAACATTCTGCAAAAGACAAAACTGCAGGAATTGGGAATATATCAGTGGTTGCCAGAGTTCAAAGAAGGGGGGTAAGATATGACTACAAAGGGGTAGTATGAGGGAGTTTTTTTGGAGGGAGCGATTGAACTGCATCCTGATTGTGGTGGTGATTACACAAATCTGTACATTTGTTAAACTTCACAGAACTACACACACAGAAAAGGGTCAATTTTGTTGTATGCTAATAGTTTTTTTAAGAATCAGAGTTGTCCCCTATTAAATGTAACATTCAGCAAAGAATGAATGGAAACATTTGGTGGTAGTTAATGATCATATCTTTACAATTTATTGGCTATATTTACATTAAAACTCTCTCTTGAATAACAAAATATATCCCTCAACCGTGGGATAAGTTCTTCATGCTTAAATATAAATGATAAGACATTAAACCAGCAAAAATATTTATTTTTTGAACCCTTCCTTTCCTATGGCAGGCTTTGTTGTTGGCTGCCGTATTCCACTGTGACCATCCTAGACAAAAGATCCCTCAATTCCTCCTGATTCTCCAGCTGGCTGCACTGGCCAGAATGCCATTTTTGGCAACAACACACTTCCAAGTACCACTGGATAATGGGTTGTTGGGATATCAGTTTCTTCTTTTTTTTTTTTAAGGTTTTTTTTTTCATTTATTTATTTGACAGAGAGAGAGAGAGAGAGATCACAAGTAGGCAGAGAGGCAGGCAGAGAGAGGGAGAAGCAGGCTCACTGCTGAGCAGAGAGTCCGATGCGGTGCTCGATCCCAGGACCCTGAGATCACGACCTGAGCCGAAGACAGAGGTTTAACCCACTGAGCCACCCAGGCGCCCCCAGTTTCTTCTTTTAATTAATATTTTTTTCAGAAGTGATACTCTCTCTGCTTCTGATCATAACAATTGTGTATGTATGTTGATAGTTCTCTTTTTTTAATGGAACAAAGTGAATGATACCAGACTATCTCCAGAGCGCCATGAATGAATAAAAATTTTACCTGCTAATAAGCCTCACACCAAATGGTGAGATACAGGGTACTCTCTCCTTTCTGAGGGCTTTGTGAGTGTATGAAAACTGTTTTCCAATTTATTTATTTGCATTCCACAATAAAGTTCACTCTGAGGAAAGCAAGTTTTTCTGGGGACTCATATGATTAACAAGGCATCAGATCCTAGAGGACATAAAAGGTCGGTCTGAAGCCTGTTTGAAACCCAAGTGGAAGCCATCCAGCAGTCATCATTGAAAAGGCCAGACATCTAACATTTGATAACCTGAGTTCAACCAGAGAGAAAAAATAGTGGATTATTTATATAAAATTGCTAACAAAAGGAAGAAGGGCTTCTTTCCACAGATTAATCTGGGAGTCAGTTTTTTTTAAAGGTGCACTTTTAATAAGATTTTAAAAAAATTTTCTAACACATCAGTGTGTTGTGAGAACCGTCATTTCATTTGTAGCCATTAGGGAACTTTTCCAAAGTCTTAAAAACTGATAAAACTATTTTGTCCTCCATATCGTGTCAAATATGATGTGGCCTCTCTTTTTAAAACATCGTGATCATTTAATATCATGATTAAAACATTTAAAAATTCAAGAGAACTAGTAAAAAAAAAAAACCCACACTCTTACTCCCACATTCTTCTCTAGGCGCCTCTACCCCCACCACTCCCCCCATCTATCACCCACGTCCGTTTTAATGCTGGATGGGACTCCTGGGGAAATGGTGGACTGTAGGTCTCAGGGAGAAGGGGAGGTGGGCAACTTCGAAGCAGAGAGAGAAAGATAATTCCCCAAAGAAGGAGAAATGGTCGATTAACCCCTAAAGGCGGATCCTCCCTGGCAATCCAAGAAAGGCGAAGAGCAACTGCAGGGAGAAGATACCAGTTCTATTGTCTCTGATTGGCAAATACGAAAAAAGATTGACAGTATCAAGTGGAGGGAATGCAGGGGGCGGGCTGCAGTGTTAAATGGGAGGGGTCACCGAAGACTGGAGCTCATTGATGACGCGACCCTCACGTGACCAGGAGTCGACGTGTGCAGAAGTCCTTATAGTCCAGGGCCTGTTTCCCTGTAGCCGCTCGGTATTGCTGGAGAAGGAGAAAAGTGCCCCGGATCCTTTCAGGTCAGTGTAAAAGCGGGCGCTGCCTTGGGGACCCTCCGGTCTAGGAGCCAGAGAGCAGAAGCCAGGCGGGGTCGCCGCCGTTTTTCCAACATTACAGTCCGCCAAACTCTGATTTTTGTGCAGGAAATTTGGGCTGTTTGGTGGGGATGGGGGTGAGGGTGGAGAGTGAAAAGGGTGGCCAGTTGACACAAACAATTTGGGAAATAACGTGCGTTTCCCACTCCCTGCTTGCAGGGAACCGGTGGGCACGGGGCAGGGAGGGCGGGGTTGCCTTAAAAGGAAGGAGAGGATGAGGACGTGGGACAACTTTAGACGAATAAGGCCTAGAATCGCGAAAAGGACCGGTGATTCAGGTACTGGCCTATTCGCTCAGCAAGCACTCCTGTCGGTCTGCAGGACTCTGGTCTTTTGGGCTCAACACAAATCGAGTGAGGGAAGGAGGCAGGAAAATCGCCCGGATCCCTGCAGGTCAGTTTGAGTGCAATTGCCTCAGGTCCCTTCGGGTAGGGATGGGGGTGGGAGTGGGAGTGCGTGGATGATACCAAAGCATATCCTGGGGTCGCCACAACCTCTCCCCATCCGGATTATACGCTGGAGGCCTTTGCAGAGCCTGCAGCGGAAATGGGGCGGGGGCGGGGGAGGCTGAAGAGACGTAGAAGGGGGAGGGGAGGCCTGAGACTGCACCAGCCGATCTCAGGTGAGTGGCGGGAGATTGGGACCGCGAGGGAAAGCCCGAGAGGGCGGGAATATTGGAGACCAGCGTCTTAGGAGGGGGTTAATTGCTTCCGCGCCGCCTGCGTTTCTGGGCTAGGAGCGGCCTGTAAGCAGGGCCTGCTGGGAAATGGTGGGCTGGAGCGGGAGGAGGGAAGATGGAGCTGGAGCAAGAGGGGGAGGGAAGGGATGTGGAGGAAGGGGTGGAGTCAGGGGAGTTCTGAGTCTGAGGACCTAGCCTTCTCCAGTTGGAGAACTTTGACAATTAGGGACCTCAATGAGAAGAGGCCAGTCTCCCTGGGAACCCATACATTGGCTGCTGGTCTGTTTGTCTGGCATCTAGTTGTATTGTTTCCTTGTTTTCTAGGATTAATTTATTTAAAAGAAATAACAGAAAAATACTCAACATGCAAAAGTCTTGTGAAGAAAATGAAGGAAAACCACAGAACATGCCAAAGACGGAGGCAGACCGCCCTTCGGAAGATGTACCACAGGAGGCAGATGGAAATCCTCAACCTTCCCAAGAAGGTGTAAGCCAGGAAGCAGAAGGAAATCTTAGAGGAGGGCTGACCCAGCCTGGCCAGGGGTTTAAAGAGGACACTCCTGTGAGGCATTTGGACCCTGAAGAAATGATAAGAGGAGTAGATGAGTTGGAAAGGCTTAGGGAAGAGATAAGAAGAGTAAGAAACAAGTTTGTGATGATGCATTGGAAGCAAAGACATTCACGCAGCCGTCCTTACCCTGTGTGCTTTAGGCCTTGAATTCTTTTTTTGTCTGATATTAAAATCTGGCCCCTGCTTCTTTCTGTTAGTGTTTTCTGATGTATCTTTGACCTTCGTTTTACTTTAATCATCTGGTGAAATTTTGTTTTAGGTAGTTTCCTTGTTACCAGCATCTCACTGGATTTTGTATTTTGACCCATTCTCCAGGTCTGTTTTTCAATTGGAAAGTTTCACACATTTGCATGGAAATATATTCGTTCTATATTATAAAGTAAAACATTAACAGGTTATAAAGCGGTATATTTAGTATCAGCTCACATATGTAGGATTAAATCCCAAATTTGTGTGGGTGTGTGTTATACATACAGACATATATCAAAAAACGTAACTGCTTATTTCTTTGTGGCGTGAGCTTTTTTCTTTATGCTTATATGTATTTTTTTCATGAACACATGTCACACACACAAAAAGAATTAAAGTTTTATAAGTAAGAGTTAAATAATTTGCAACCAGCTTATAAGGGCAATGGGGGCACCTAAACTCTTGATGGAAGAACTATTAAAAAAATGTAAACTTCAAGTTACCTCTGGATCTCTTAGCCAGAGGAATAAAACTGGCAATTATTACAGATATACTTGCTTAAGACTCCGTCTTTTTCACGGGGAAAACATTTGGCTCACAGGGCTGCTGTGAGGAAGAAATGAGGTGACTCTGAGCTGCGCTTGGTGGACTGGTGTTCCCACTTGTGCGTATAGAACCCCAACCCGCTGCAGAGCATCAGTTATTTGAGGGCGGGCCCTGACACGACTCACCTGTGCTCAGGTAGTCCATTAGTAGGCAAGGCAGTGGGGGCTTCATGCCAGTATTTGTTGAGCCCTGACCTCCTCTTCCCCTGGGTTCTGCCATGCCTGCTGGGCACCTGCTGCCTCTTCTGCTGGCCCTCACTGTTCCTGGTGCACTGGGGTCTGCCCTGGGTGCCAAAACCCATTCACTTTCCCAGAGTCCCCAGTGGGCTGAACCCCTCACTCTGTATTTTGAAGCCTCTCTGCTTCATGGGGACCCTTCACACAGGTAAGACTGCTTGGGCCACGATACCTTGCAGCGTTCCTAGCAAGACAGCCTCTTCTGTTTTCAACCCCAGAACCCCTCCTCTGTGTTAGAGGTTGGACAAGATGAGGCTGTTTTTGGAGTTGGACCAAGGTACAAGTTGGAATAAAAAAAAAGCTGTAGTTAGAGTTGCCTTAGGTCTAAAGACTAAGGTTTTGTCTTCTCCTGTGAGATGATCTCTCCCTGAAGGCTCCTGGCAGGCCTGACCTACTGGTTCAGAAGACTGAATATTCATAAGTTGCACAAAGCAATACAGGAAACCGATCTAAGGGATAAGTCTCACCCTATCCCATCTCCTGTTAAAACATGAAAAATAAAACTAGCAAAGGCATTAAGAACCGTATATCTACAAGTAGAAGGGCTATTATATATATGTTAGGAATTTTATTACTTTCCCCTATGGGACAAAAACCCTGATAGCCCTATGTATTTGTGTTTAACTGAGACATGTTTTAATATTTAATTGGTTTCTTGATTTAATTATTACTAAGGAGCTGGTGTTACTCACATTCTGCTGTTGACTCAATAGTCAACAAATTTTTTATTTCTCTAATAAGGCAAACAATTCCAAAAAGAAAGTGCATGAAATAGTGTGCACTCCAAATGTTTCATTAAAGTCTTGCATAATCACCTGCGTTAGAACTACCTTGGGGAGCATCTTTAAAATACTGATTTCTGGGGATGCCTGGGTGGTTCAGTTGGTTAAGCATCTGCCTTTGGCTCAGGTCATGATCCCAGGGTTCTGGAATCGAGGCCCACATTGGGCTCCTTGCTCAGCAGGTGTCTGATTCTCCCTCTGCCTGTTTGTACTGTCTCTCTTTCTCTCTCTCTGACAAATAAATAAAATCTAAAAAAAATACTGATATCTGGGGCCCACCCTAGGACTCACTGACTGGAGGTGGGCTATAGAAGTAACAGTTAGCAAGCTCCTCTAGATGATTATGGTGCAAACTGTAGCATGAGAATGACTGGTATATACAGTGCACTTTCCATTATTACAAATACGAACTTTTATTAGAAGACAATATTGTTGAGTGTTTATTGAAATTCAGAAAGTAGAGGTCTATAACTATGTTTATCTTTTTAACTATGAAAAGACTGACAGATTTATACATAAAATTTGAAAGATTTCCTTTAATAAAGAAGTACAAGGTAAAAAGACGAGGGACTATAATATTAGATGCACTTTTCTTGACTGAACACCATGTTTGGAATGCATTCACTCCTTCCAACATGAGTGAAATTTATTCACGTTCTCTTTTTGCGATCAGCACATAAAATGGTGAGCCAGTCCTATGCATACCCTTTGGCTTTGTTCTTATTTTTTCATTGTGTGAGGTCATTTTGGGGGATCTTCATGTCTTCAGACCGTTCTTCAAGGTTGCAACAGCCTGATGGATGCCAGTTGGGTTAGACTCTGGCTGGAGTGAGCTGAACTTCCAGGGGCTAACCGTACCAGTTTGACAAGGCAGGATGAATCCATTCTCCTGGTGCTCAAAGGGGTGTTGCTCAGGTAGGCTGTGGAAGGGTTCACCTAAGTCACACTTCTCTCCAGGGTGGGTCTGATTTTGGTTTCTGTGCTCCAACCTGCCCCAGACATGGACTCTCCTAAGTTGATGACTGGGCTGTCCTGGACATACATGGAGGACAACAATTGTCCTCACTGCAGGTCAGAGCACTTTGCCTTTCCTTCCTTCTTCCTTTCTCTCTCAGGGAACTTTGTGTGAGGGAAGAGATAAAGTCCCAAGGATTCCTAACTGGAAACACGGGTTGTGATAGTCTTCGGGTAAGCAATTTTCTGAACTGGGTCTGACCGGGTAAATTGGAGATAAAGGAGAAGATGCTGACCCTCCTCTCAGAGTCCAGTGAAGTAGCTCCCAAAACAGCTGAAGTGAAAATGGGGACAGATCTCAGATAAGAAAGACCTCCCTCATCTCTCTCCCACCTACCTTGCTCAGACTCCCAGAAGGGCCTCTGTTGGTGTGGTTCTGCAATAATTTTAGCTCTGTGTGTGCCTGATGCAGTACTTCTGATGTCTGCATGAGCCCAGGCTCAGGGATATTTAAAAAAAAAAACAACAACCCAGTAAAGGAAGCTTGCAAAAGCACGTGGTCCTACAGTTCAGGAGAAAGGGGGTGTCACCTTCTGTTTGAATGACACCGTTGCACTGCAGCCCAGCCTTCAACTTCTCAAGCTGTGAATTGGTATGAAGATGCTGTTGAAGGCATTGATGGTGGAGGAAGCAATTGTGACCCTTGCTCTTTAGGTCTGCCATCTGAGGAATTATTACTACTTTTTTTGATATCCTAAAACACTGGTTGGGCAATAAGGTAAAGATAAAATTCAAATTTTGGGGTTTAGGAAGGCAAAATGGTTAAGTGTACAGCCTTAGAGCCAGAAAAACTTGGGTTCCAATCTCGGCTCTTTCCCTTACAACATGTAACATTGCATAAATCACTTATCTTTTTTTTTTTTTCTTGGAGGACACCTACTATCTTTGAAACTGGGCCATTCATAGACTCTCTGGAAATAGAACTCTTAGATCAAAGAGGAAATTTCTCCTCTACCACCATCATTGCTGTTATCATCATCATAATTATTATCATCCTCATCATCATCTTCATCATTATCATCACCATCATCAAGGGATGATATTGAGTAAATATTCAGTGATTCCTGTTGGGCACAGGCCACATACTGTGAAGGTTTCTAAGATTCAGTGGGCAAGCCCTGGAAATGCATCATATGAAAGGGTGAGGCCAATATAATGGGAAAGCACTGGCTAGAAATGGATTCTCTGCTTATAAGAAGTGTGAGCCCAGATTGGTTCATTCATCTCTAATATGAGTAAAACCCTACATAAACCCATAAGACTGTTGTGGGAAGTAAATGCAGAAAACTATATGAAATTCCTGGCATGCAACAGACCTATACAGAATGTTAGATCTTTGATCATCATTATCAAGTGTTGTCATCAAAATCATCACCATCATCATCATCAGATGATCCTGAGATAACACTCAAATACGAACTCAGAAAGTCTGTGCTTCCTTGACTCCATATCACCCTTTCGAAGGAAAAGTCTATTTTCATTTCTTTCATTCAACCTTATCCCTTGCATAAAAGAAGCAAATAGTACATAAACTAAATGGGATAACTGTCATTCATTTGCAACTATAAAAGAAATAATTGGATCCTATATACATTTATAGCATTTATGTGCTCTGGTACCTTTTGTGTATTGGGGGATGAAAAAAAATTCCTTCCACATTTCCAATTTATTTGGTTACCTTCCTGAAAATTTGAAAACATGAAGAAAATCTTACTTTCATGAATTACAAAACATGATGTAGAAACATCTCTTTGATATGGAAAGCTGTTTCTGACCATCATACTCTTTCATGAAAAAGCCAGCTGCAATACACACACACACACACACACACACACACAGAAGTTAAAGAGAAATATCAAACTATTTGAAGTGAATATTTCTAAATAGTGTTATTATGGGAAATTTATAACTTCATCTTTATCTTTCTCTGTATTTCCAGTTTTAACTTTTTCAATGAACATGTGTTTTTTTAAAGATTTATTTATATGAGAGAGAGAGGGAGGGAGAGAGAGAGAGATTGTTAGAGAATGTGAAGAGGGGACGAGGCGGAGGATGGAGAAGCAGACTCCCTGCTGAGTGGAGAGCTGGACAGGGGGCTCAATCCCAGGACCCTGGGATCATGACCTGAGCTGAAGGCAGATGCTTCATCGACTGAGCCACCCAGGCATCCCATCTGGAGTTTTTATAATTAGAAAAGGATCATAAAAGTGAAAGTAGTTTAATTCTATTTCTCCTGTCTCTTTAGCTGAGATAGGGCCTGTTGGCTCTACCAGTTCCTTGTTTTCTTTCTGTTCCATCTTCTGAGAAGAACCTAGTGTAAGTTTTAGAACTTTGAGTGTACTAGCTGAGAAGCTACCCATTGCTATGCTACCTTGGTGACACTCTCCCTTGTGAGAAATGCTGTATAGAATTCTGTCTTTGGTCACAAGGTGGCATTTCATAACTAATTTCTAAATATTCTCTTACAAAGTACTATTAATTTCTCAAAAATAAAATAGCAATAAACATAACTTTCAAAGAACATTATGAAATTGATTCTTAATTCTGCTTCTAAAAATACACAATCATAGAAAAATACTGGCAGGATGTGCCTTCAGCTGTATTTGCCAGAGCTCCCAAATTTGCATTTCATTTATTGACTCATTCAGGAAATATTCACTGGATGCGTACCATGTATCAGACTATGCTAGCCATAAATCAGTTTATCCACTCCAGACTTTTCTCTTGAGACTCTATATTCAACTGTCTGCATAAACCGGCCACATGAGCTAAGATAAGTGTTATCCAACCATATGGGCATAACCCTGCATGGACACAAACTCATCATTTAGCCAGTTTATCTCTTAATCCTGGAGGCTCACCACGCAAAGCGGGGGAAGTATGAAAAAACTGGAAAAGCATAGGTTTAGAGTCAGAAAAAATTTTGTTGTAATAGACTTTTTAAAATTTCTGAACACTTGTAATTGATCAAAAGGATTCTTAGTAACATAGAAAGTGGATTAATGATAAAAGGTTTCAGATACAAGACATATCTATACATCAAGGTTTAGAGTCAAAGTCTATGTTACACATTTGACAATGATTGTTGTAGATGATTTCCAAGGTCTGCTTCCTTCAGTCCCCCACCTCCTACCCTGTTGTTTATTGAGCTCCCACTAAGAGCCCTGGCCCTTGGCTAGGCCCCGGGACACAGCAGTGAACTAAAGAAAGTTCCTGTCTTTATATTGCATCTATTCTGATTTACACTCTTTAAAAAAAAAGTGAGGTAATATTTACATAGGGTGAAATGCACAGATCTTAATTGCACACAATTGTGTGTAAAATCGGACATTTCCATTACTCCAAAAAGATTTCTGTGATTCCAAAAAGTTTCCTGTCCTTTTCCATAGTGTGAGTATACAGCAATTTGTTTATCTACTCAGATATACTGGATATTTGAGTTGTTTCCATTTTTTTTGTCTATTATAAATATAGCTGCCATGAATACACTTGTACAAGCTTTTTGTGTGTATGTGTTCTTATTTCTCTTGGGTAAATATCTAGGAGTATATCTAGGCAAAAGAAAATATAAATATAGATACATAAATATCTAGGCAAAGAAAAGGCGACTGTTTGATTTTACATGAAATTGCCAACAGTTTTCCAAATCCGTTATAACATTTTGTACTCAATGTATGAGAATTTCAGTTGCTCCACATTCTCACCAAAACGTCAATGCCATGAAAGAAAGAAGTAGGGAGAACATTCTAGATTAGAAGAGGTAAAAAAATACATAGCAACTAAATACAATGTTTGAATAAGGATGGTAGATAAGAAAATAGTATTATATCAATGCTAAATTTCCTGAATGCAATCACTGTATTGTGCTTGTTTAGGAGATAAAATGCTGAAGTATTATTCTATGATTAACTTTAAAATTGTTCAGCGATGAAAAAAGAAAGAAGATGAATATATAGTGAGAAAGAAATTGGCAAAATATTAATTGGTGAATCTAATCTAGATTAGATTCAGGGATTAAGAGTATATAGGCATTCACTTTATTATTTTTGAAATATTTTGTAGGTTTCAACTTTTCAAAACAAAAAGTTAGTGGTAGTGGAGTGGGGGAAAGCAGGATATCTGGTTAGCCCTCCAGAAGTAAAGGTGGCTAAATGAGAACCTAGAATCAAGATTGACAAATTTGGTTATCGGCAAACTTAAGGGGATTATGCAAACAACTTTAGAGGAACATAAAGACAGAGGCAGCTGGCTGAATTCTACTTCTGGCAATAGTTTGAGAAACCATTCCAGGGACACTTGGGTGGCTCAGTCAGTTAAGCGTCTGGTCTGCCTTTGGCTCAGGTCATGATCCCTGGGGTCCTGGGATCGAGTTCTGCATCAGGGTCCCTTGCTCAGTGACGAACATGCTTCTCCCTCTGCCTGTTCTGTCTCCTCTGCCTGTGGCTCCCCCTGCTTGTGTGCTCCCTCTCTCTAACATAAATAAATAAAGGAATCTTAGAACAAAAGAAAGAAAGAAATCATTCCATAGGCCAACATGTTGGGGCAGACCACCACATGTCATCAAGACTTTTTGGTAAAAGTTAAAATAGTAATATCTGCACACCATGGATACAATCAGATTCTTGTGGGAGGAAGAGAGGAGCTTGACAGCATCTAAGTATCCAATAAAAGTGGACTGGAGGGCACCTGGGTGGCTCAGTGGGTTAAAGCCTCTGCCTTCGGCTCAGGTCATGATCCCAGGGTCCTGGGATCGAGCCCCGAATCGGGCTCTCTGCTCGGCAGAGAGCCTGCTTCCTCCTATCTCTCTCTGCCTGCTTCTCTGCTTGCTTCTCTGCCTACTTGTGATCTCTGTCAAATAAATAAATAAAATCTTTAAAAAAAAAAAAGTGGACTGGAAACAACCTTAGAACATTAAGACAAAAAGAAGAATATAGTTAATAATAAGAAAGCCTGAAAGTATTGTATCAGATCTTGATGTAGAAAGACTTACGTGAACTGCTTTGTCAGCAGGAAAAGTATAGGGGAAAACAAAACAAAACAAGAGACCAAGGTTGGTTCTGTCCCATTCAATCACCTCCAGTGCAGAATAAAAGCAGTGGTCAGGAGCCCCAGAGCAGGTGTTCGGAGTGAAGAAGGATATATAACAATGATAGGAATGGGGTAACAGGGGTGTGAGGACACAGTAAGGATGGGAGTAAAGCGAAAGAATCCAAAATAAGAGTAGTGTAATCTGTATTTACACAAGAGTCAAAGGTGAAACTGGATTCAGACTAGAAATATAACAGGACTATAGTATAGTGGTGTACATAAAGTTGCCCTCCAAGAACCACATTTTATACCAATCTTCTAAACACTCCGTAAATGGAGTTAATCTCTATTAACAGCTAAAAGCTGATATGAAAATATATAAAAATGTTCTCTGCTTGTCAGGTTCTTTTTGTCTTTGAGAATTCTGTAAAAAGTAGACTGAGGATTTCCCAAAGTTATGCTGACTTTATAGAGCTGTTTTAAGGATTATTGAACATGATACCTTTCTATATGAGATTCAGGAATCATCTTTTTATGGGATAAGGACAATACTTTAGGTGGAAAGACCAGAACAGAGGCTTTTGCAGTAGTTTAAGGGAGGTATAAACAGTAGGTCCTGGTAACTGTTTGGTTGTGGACACTAAGATAGAAAGTCTGGTTTAGGGAACTGGTTGAATCCTGGTGTCTTTTTAATGTAATGCAATTTTTAAAAAAGATTTTATTTATTTATTTGACAGACAGATCACGAGTAGGCAGAGAGGCAGCAGAGAGAGAGATGGGGAAGCAGGCTCCATGCTGAGCAGAGAGCCCGATGCAGGGCTCGATCCCAGGACCCTGGGATCATGACCTGAGCCGAAGGCAGAGGCTTAATCCACTGAGCCACCTAGGTGCCCCTGTAATGTAATTTAATTTAACTTTATTTCAGTCCAGTATAGTTAACGTATGGTGTTATATTAGTTTCAGGTGTACAACATAGTGATTCAAAAATTCCATACATCATCCAGTGCTCATCCCAACACGTGCACTTCTTAATCTGCATCACCTATTTTACCCACCTCCCCTCTGGTAACCATCAGTTTGTTCTCTAAAGCGAAGTGTCTATTTCTTGGTTTGCCTCTTTCTTTTGCTCATTTTTGTTTGTTTCTTAAAATCCACATTTGAGTAAGGTCTTATGGTATTTGTCTTTCTCTGACTGACTGAGTTTGCATAGCATTAACTCTCTAGCTCTACCCATGTCATTATAAATGGCAAGATTCCACTCTTTTTCATGGCTGAATAATATTTGTATGTATAAAAATATCTATCTACATATAGATATATAGATAGATGTTTATCACTCCTTCTTTATCCAGTCATGTATTGACAGACACTTGGGCTCCCATAATTTGGCTATTGTAAATAATATTGTAATAAACAAAGGGGTGGCATGTATCCCTTTGAATCAGTGCTTTTGTAGTTTTTGTGTAAATACCCAATAGTGCAATTACTGGATCATAAGGTAGTTCTATTTTTAATTTTTTGAGGAAACTCCATACTGTTTCCCACAGTGGTTGCATATGTTTGCATTCCTGCCAACAGTGCACAGGGGTTCCTTTTTCTCCACGTCACTTGTTGTTTCTTGTGTTGTTGATTTTAGCCATTTTGACAGGTGTGAGGTGATGTCTCATTGTAGTTTTGATTTGCATTTCCCTGATGATGAGTGATGTTGAGCATCCTTTCATGTGCCTGCTGGCTTTCTGGATGTCTTCTTTGGAGTAATGTCTGTGTCTTCTGCCCATTTTTCAGTTGGGTTGGTTTTTGGGTGTTGAGTTGTATAAGTTCTTTATATATTTAGGATATTGACACTTTATTGGATATATCATTTGCAAATATTTTCACCCATTCAGTAGGTTGCCTTTTAGTTTTGTGAATTGTTTCTTTTGCTGCGCAAAAGCTTTTTGTTTTGATGTAATCTCAATACTTTTTTTTTTTTGCTTTTATTTCTCTTGCCTCAGGAGGCCTATTTAGGAAAATGTTGCCATGGCTGATGTCAGAGAAATGACTGCTTGTGCTCTTTTTCAGGCTTTTTATTATTTCAGGTCTCACATAGGTTTTTTTTTTTTAAATTTTTTCTTTTCAGCATAAAAGTATTCATTGTTTTTGCACCACACCCAGTGCTCCATGCAATACGTGCCCTCCCTAATACCCACCACCTAGTTCCCACAACCTCCCACCCCAGCCCCTTCAAAACCCTCAGATTGTTTTTCAGAGTCCATAGTCTCTCATGGTTCACCTCCCCTTCCAATTTCCCTCAACTCCCTTCTCCTCTCCATCTCCCCTTGTCCTCCATGCTATTTGTTATGCTCCACAAATAAGTGAAACCATATGATAATTGACTCTCTCTGCTTGACTTATTTCACTCAGCATTCACATAGGTTTTTAACACATTTTGAATTTCTTTTTGTGTATGGTATCAGAAGGTGGTCCAGTTTCCTTCTTTTGCGTATTGCTGTCCAGTTTTCCAGGACCATTTGTTGAAGAGGCTGTCTTTTTGCCATTGGATATTCATTCCTCCTTTGTTAAAGTTTAATTGACCATATAACTGTGGGTTTGTTTCTGCATTTTCTATTCTGTTCCACTGATCCATGTATGTTTTTTGTGCCAGTTCCATACTGTTTTGATTACTACAGCTTTGTAATATAAGTTGAAGTCTGGAATTGTGATACCCTCACTTTGCATTTCTTTTTCAGAATTGTTTTGGCTATTCAGGGTCTTTTGAGGTTCCATACAAATTTTAGGATTGTTTGTTTAATTCTGTGAAAAATACTGTTGGTACTTTGATAGGGATTGCATGAAATATATAGATTGCTTGGGGTAGTATAGACATTGTAACAGTATTTTTTCTCCCAAACCATGAGCTTGGAAAGTCTTTCCATTTCTACATTAATTTAGATAAAGTTCCAAGAGAGAGATTTTGGGTGTGGAGAAAGAAGAACTGGAAGAGAAGGCATGTAGTTCAAGTTAGAGCATTTAGGTGGCAAAGTCCAAAAGTAAGTTGGATAAAATAGCAAAAGAGCTCAAAAGAGAGATAGATGTATGATAGAAACACAGATTTGGGAGTCAATGTTTATATGATAGTGTAAATCTGAACATTGTGGTGGGCCAAATATTGTTCCTTAGAGATATCAAGATCCTAAATCCCTGGAACAGGTAAATTTTACCTGATATGGTTAAAGGGATTTGGCTGATGAGATTAAATTAAAGATCTTGAGACATGGAGATTATCCTGGATTATGTGACTCCTAAATGTAACTGCAAGTGTCCTTATAAGACAGAGGGAGATTTGGCATCAGAAGATGAAAAGGCCATGTGATAATGGAAACGGAAATTATAATTCCCGCAAGCCAAAGAACGTTGACAGCCAACAGAAGCTGGAAGAGAAAAGGAATGGATTCTCCCCTGGATCCTTCGGAAGGAATCAGACCTGACAACACCTTCAGTTTAGAGTTCTGACCTCCAGAATTGTAAGTGAAATCATTTCTGTTATTTTTTTTATTTTTTTTAAAGATTTTATTTATTTATTTGACAGAGAGAGATCACAAGTAGAGAGAGAGGCAGGCGGAGAGAGAGGAGGGAGCAGGCTCCCTGCTGAGCAGAGAGCCCGATGCGGAACTCGATCCCAGGACCCCGAGATCATGACCTGAGCCGAAGGCAGCGGCTTAACCCACTGAGCCACCCAGGTGCCCCCATTTCTGTTATTTTAAGCCACTAAGTCTGTGGTAATTTGTTATAGCAACAATAGGAATCTAAATGGTAAAACCTTTTCATTTTGAGAATAAAAAATGTTCTGTGAAAAAACTCTGAAGGATAGCAATATTTCAGGGGCTTATAGCTTATTGGCTCTGAGCACAAGTGATGGTGTTAAACAGATTTGGATTCAAATTCATTTCTGTACTTAGTAGCAGTGTGACTTTGGGTAAGCTATTTATTTTTTTTAAGATTTTAGGTATTTATTTGACAGAGAGAGACACAGCAAGAGAAGGAACACAAGCACGGGGAGTGGGAGAGGGAGAAGCAGGCCTCCAGCCGAGCAGGGTGCCTGATTTGGGGCTCAATCCCAGGACCCTGGGATCATGACCTGAGCCAAAGGCAGATGCTTAAGGACTGAGCTACCCAGGTGCTCTTGGGCAAGCTATTCAAATGATATATCCAAGTTTCTCTATCTGTAAAATTGGGACAATAACAGAGGAACCATCAAAGAACATTTGTGAGGATTAAAGGCAAATATCTAATTAATGTCCCTTGTACATAGTAAGTACTTCATAAATGGTAGTTTTAGGGAGCCATGTGTGTAAGCATGATTTATAGCTATTACTGTTTGATTAATAAACATTTTTAATGTGGAGATGAATCAACACTGCTATTTTTTTAGAGGATTTATATTGGCTTTTTCAGCTCAGTTTAGCAATGTATGAGAGCATGTGGAAGCTTGGTGCTGAAGCCTGAACTGTTAATAAAAATGTCTCTATTTGGACTGCTCTATGTGTATGTGTGTGTTGTATATATATTTTGGGGAACAGATCAATATGCAACTTGTTGAGGATGTGAGATGGCAGCAAAATCTTTTTCTATTTTAACAGTACTTAATTTCTATAAAGATCTCTCTCCTTCCTGGTCTCCTTAAAAAATGTCAGATATCATTTACATGGAAGTGAATTATAGTTACAATGTTAATGATAAGCCACCCTTAAGTAGGTCATAAACTTGAACAGCTTTTTAAATCCCTTGTTTTTTTTTTTGTTTTGTTTTTTACCTTCAATTCAAGAGTCACATGATCTACCAACTGAGCCAGCCAGACATCCCCTCTTTGTAAAGGTTCTTTTTTTTTTTAAGATTTTATTTATTTATTTGACACAGAGAGAGAGAGAGATCACAGTAAGCAGAGAGGCTGACAGAAGGGCAGGGGAAAGCAGGCTTCCTGCTGAGCAGACAGCCCAATGAGGCCCTTGATCCCAGGACCCTGGGATCATGACCCGAGCCGAAGGCAGAGGCTTAACCCACTGAGCCACCCAGGTGCCCTGTAAAGGTTCTAAAGTAAAATTTAAAACACCAATGACCAAGAAATGGAAAAAAAATTAATGCTGAAGTTGAAACTGGCCTAGTAGAATGTTAAAGATCTTTAAAAACAAACAACTATTCTCTTCCCAAATGAAAATAGCTTTACTGTATTAATGATTAAACAATTATGCAGAAAAATATTGAGAATTAGAAAAAAATCACACTTATCTAAAGTGGCAAAAGCAAGGTGGGCACTGGTGGCTGAGGGGGAAGGTAGAAGAGGGTGGGAGGTAGCAGGAGAGGCAAGTAACCAAGAGGTAGAAGACAGAAAAGCAGAAAATGCAAAACCTGGCTACAGTAGGGATGGGAAGTCGATGGACATTCACTAGCAATGGGAGAAGAGCAAACTCCAACCCAAGGCAGTGAAACCAATTGTAGACCCTCAGATTAGCATGGACAGGAATAGACGATACAGGGCAGTTTATGATGAGGTTCCATGCACAAAGGGGCAGAGAGGGGGCCTTTGTGAGTGTGTATGTTGGCAGGACTACAGTACAGGTTCCTGCTGTACTGTCTGCCAGATAAGAGGTGGGGTGGGGGCCTGGAGTGAGTTGGGGTGGAGGGCGAGCTCTGCAGTGATGCATGGCCCTCACATGAACAGGAGTTAAGGGGAGCATAAGTCCCTCTTGTTCAGGTCTTTTTTTCTGCAACACTCCCTTTTCCACGGAGGTGGGCTGGCATCTGGTGCAGAGCAGGACAGGGAGGAATACACTTCCCCAGAACAAACCAGGTCTGTGTGGGCAACTGGACCAGGAACTATGTTGGTGAGTGTGGCATAAAGGGGTGTGCATGGACGTGAAAGAGGGCAAAGACTGAAGCTGTTTTGGGCCTGTATGCTCTATGCCTCTTCAGTCTTTTGGAATAAAAATGATGGGCCTAGGGATAGAAGGGAGGGCTGGAGAAGGATCAGGGAGGGGACACAGAGACCTGGGGATAGTTTGGAAATAATCTGTTTCTTTCACAACCTGCCTACAGGGAAACTGTAGATAAACACAGAGAGATAAGCCTCAAGATGAAGAGGGAGGAGATAAAACAAATGATGGTATGTAAGAGGGCACAGAGTGAATGAATGGAGACTAAGAAATCATGAAAACAAGTTCCCTATTTCAATATGGTGGGCACTTCGTGGCTGGAGATGAGGGAAGCAGGACAGAAAGGAGGACTTTTGAGATTTGAGCAGATGAGGTGGTTAATCTTGAAAGAGCCTTTTGTCTAGTATACTGGTCTGTCCACCAAAAACTTCAGTATGACACACTCTCATCTGTGTGCAGGTTTAAATATCCGTTAGACATGTCTTATTTCAAGAAGGGAAATTGGAGGAGGAACTGCTTGGAATTTGGGCAGGCTGGTATGACACAGTTATCTGGTCTGGAGGTCTAGGGTGAGGGATGAAAGAGTGGATATGGCTTAGGCAAGAATATGACTAGGCCATCACACAGCTCCTACTTGCCTCTCATTCATTCAAGGGAAGGGACTGTAGAAAGGACTAAATGGGAAATTGTTGAGAGAGAATGAGGAAATCTACACTGGCCTTGGTTGTCTGGGAGAAAGGCAAGAACCTGAAGAGAGGAGTGAATTAGAGGGAGGGTGAGACCTTTGCACTCATTTCCTTGATTCAAGAAAACAGATGAGTCCTGGAATGAGCAACACACATTCAGCATTTCCTCCCTAACAGTAATTTAATTCAAAGAAGAAAAAGGAAAACAAATCTCAACGTGGAAAATACCTACCAAGCAAATGAGGAAAAGGTTGACTGTACTTACCTTTGGAAGAAGGTGAAGGCCAGGAAGCTAGAGGAAATACTAGCCAGGAGTAAGCACTCCATAGACATGCCAATAATGATGAAGGGATAGGAGGAGAAAGAGGAGATGAGATAGAAAGGTGTTTGGAAGAGATAAAAAGATTAAGAAATAAATTTAGAACCTGATGCACTGGAAGCAAAGGCAGTTCAGGAAACGGCCTTAGTTGGCCCAATTAGTGCTTTTTACCTTCAGTTTCCTTTTTTCTTATATAGAGCTCAACTTTTATTTTGGTTGCATTTTCTACATATAACTTTGCTCATCTTATTTTTAAACTTTTGATGGTACTGGTTTTAGTATCTGTGTTGCCGAAGCGAGCACTTGATGGTACTGGTTTTAGATGTTCCTGTTGTTACCAATATCTCATTATCGGATTTTGTCTTGTGACTGTATATGCATGCCTGCATCTTAGTAGGGGATTTTTCCAAATTGCATAGGAAAAAAGTCATTATATATTGTACTGTCAATAAAGTAGATTGAAAAATAGTGTATTTATGTATAAATATATATATATGACTATCTATATCTGTATCTATGCATATATATGATATTCCAATTTAAAATAAATATATTTATACTTTCCATATTCACATAGAAAAAGTTGCAAAAGATGTACATGAAAAGCTTAATAATTCTGGTTCCTTTCTAAGGATCAGATTCATGGGAAACTTTAATTTCCTTTTGTATTTTTTGCATATCTGTTCTTTCTCATTTTTCCAAAAGAACATATTTTAGTTATATCAAAAAATCAATAAAAAGTTTAAGAAGAAATAAAATAAAAATTATCAAAATAACAGGTCAATTTACTTATAAAGGCAGTATGGAACAGGTAACAAATAGTTGAAAAAATTTTTCAAAGGATGATAAATTTAAAGCAACATTTGAATACCTTAGCTAGAAGTATCAGCTAGGCTGTTATTGTGGATATATTAATTTCATAATTAGTCCTTTATGTGCAATATGGGGAAAATGTCTCACAGGAACTGCTGAGTAGGTCAAATGAAGTAATAAGCATGAAATGAGCTGCTGTGTTTGGCTACCTCCTTCACCCCACCCACACGCAGAACCTCAGATGTCTTCAGATTTCCTTCTGTTATTTTTTGAAAAGATTTTGTTAATTTATTTTACAGAGAGAGACAACAGGAGAGAGGGAACACAAGCAGGAGTGGGAGAGGGAGAAGCAGTCTCCCCACTGAGCAGGGAGCCTGACAGCAGAGGTGGTTACCCACTCTTTCGTTCTTTTGCTACTATGGATATGCCATCCACCATGAGCCTTACCCTGGAAACTGCCATGTTTTTCTTTGCGCTTCTGAGGATGTTTTGGAGTCCTCAAAATAGTACAAATCTTACTGATTTATCTGGAGTTCCTGGTGGACCAAAGTCCTTCTATATCCCTCAATAAATGTAGAGAATATACTTCTTTCCACTTCAATATTACATTTACCCAGATGCATACTGCCCCACGGTTCCTTGGGCACTATGCAATACATATACACAAGAAGCTATATTAACTTACAGGCCCCCTTTTCCAAAACATGATAAATGCACTGGGGACTATAAATTTGAGCAACAGATGTGCTATAGTGAGGAGTGTTCCTTATCCTCCATTCTGATATAAAAAGCCCTACTTGCCTGTTTCCTTAAGTTGAAATCATTATATATTCTCCTATTAGGATCACTCTTCCAAGTGTTAATAGAAAACTATAGGCCTAAAATAGGGTCAGTTATGTTAGGCCAAGTCACCAAACCGGGGCCTAATGCCTAACCTAATTGCAGTTTTAACCTTCCTCATAAATGTAGTAGTGTAGTCTTAACTGGTCAGGCAGGAATTTTCTGGTCAGCAGCAAAGAGGAAATTTGTCACATGGGCCCTCTCCATCCCCCAAAGAAAGATGAAGCAATCCTCCCCATTAAGACCCTTTGCTCAACCCCTAAAGGAAGGTGGTGTTGCCTGAAACAATCCTTTCTTTTGCTAATAAAACTTCATTGTCCCACCCTCCTGCTTAATAAAGACAATTATATTTTCAAATTTACTAGGTTGAATTTTCTTTTTTAACACAGGTCAGGAGACTCACCTGAATGTATTAATTATAGTGTGACACAGGATTTAAGTTCAAGCTAAAACATTATATGCCTTACTCTATCCCACACAATCTATATCCCACAGAGAAATCTCTAAAGCTAAGTACTGTGTAAAGCGTTACTATTTCCCCATATATTATGTTCAGTTAAAACAAAGACACTTTTTTTTTTTTATCTTGGCCTACTAAGTACTTAGTACCTAATAAGGTATGTTACTACCTAGATATCTTACACATATAAAGCAAACACCATCATGGCAGAAATATACCACTCTTTACCTTGGGATCAATTTCTTTTTTTTTTAATTTAAAAAATGTTTAAGATTTTATTTATTTGATAGAGAGCACAAGGAGTGGGAGCTGAGTGAGAGGTAGAAGCAGACACCCTACTGAGCAGGGACACCTCCCCTCAATTCAAGGACTCTGGGATGATAACCTGAGCCAAAGGCAGATGCTTAACTGACTGAGCCACCTATGTAACCCTGGGGATCAATTATTTATTTATTTTATTTTAAAAAAAGATTTTATTTATTTATTTGAGAGAGAGAAACAGAGGGAGAGAGAGCATGAGTGAGAGGAGGGTCCCAGGAAAAGGGAGAAGCAGACTCCCCACTGGGCAGGGAGCCAGATATGGGGGCTTGATTCCAGGACCATGGGATCATGACTTGGGCTGAAGGAAGACGCTTAACCAAACCAACTAAGTCACCCAGGAGCCCCCGGGATCAGTTTTTTAAAACACCCTTTCCTATGGTATTTGGCTCCTGTTCTTGTTAAGGGACTGAATGCTTATAGTAATTTCACTACTGCTTTTGCAAGTAGTGCAGCTGCCACTACTATAATAGTGAAGTATTTCAAGCTTTTTCTCCCTTTCATGCTGTTTGGTGGACCAGTGATAAATGTGCTTGGAAAATTCCTTTTTGCAAAAACATGTGAAAAGGTAGTATATAATGCCATCTTATTGGTTCTCAGGACTGTTCTGATTGAATTCTTTTTTTTTTAAGATTTTATTTATTTGAGACAAAGAGAGAATGAGCATGAACTAGGGGTAAAGGCAGAGGGAGAAGCTGACTCCCTGCTGAACAGGGAACTGGAGCCACTGGACTCCATCCCAGGACCCTGGAATCAGGCCCAGTAACTGACTGAGCCACCCAGGTGCCCCTGTTCTGGTTGAGTTCTTAAGAGCCAAGTGCTTCGTATTTATAATCTTCATTCTCTTCTATTTTGGGATCTGTTATGACCCTCATGCCTGGAGCAGTGGTTCCCAAACCGTATTGCACTCATCATAATCAACTAGCAAACTTGGAAATGTAAACGTTTGGGCCTCACCCCCAGAGATCTGATTCACTTGGGCTTGAGTGGAGCCTGAGAATCTGCATTTCTAACAAGTTCTTAGGTGATGTTGCTAGTCCAATGCCGCACTTTTAAGAACTACTGGCCTTAAGTAGTAACAGGTAGACACTCAATAAATTTGTTGAATAAATGAATGAAATAAATGGAGCTTAACAATAACCACTTGAAATATATCAGAATTACCTTTTATAAATAGGGTGCCTGAGGGGAAAAAAAAGCTAAGTGAAGTGTCTATAGGGGTCAAAAGCAGCCTGTCCCAAAATGTGTCACTTTGGCATATTGATTATTTTATTTTATTTTTTAAAAAGATTTTATTTTTAAGTAATCTCTTACACCAAACATGGGGCTCAAACTCACAGTACTGAAATCAAGAGTAGCGTGCTCATGTCCACGATAGCCAAACTAAGGAAAGAACCTAGATGTCCATCAACAAATGAATGGATAAAGAAGATGTGATATATAAATACAATGGAATACTATGCAGCCATCAAGAGAAACGAAATCTTGCCATTTGCAATGACATGGATGGAACTAGAGGGTATTATGTTAAGTGAAATAAGTCAATCAGAGAAAGAATAATCATATGATCTCTCTGATATGAGGAATTTGAGAGGCAGGGCAAGGGTCATGGAGGGTAGGGAGGGAAAAAATGAAACAAGATGGGATCAGGAGGGAGACAAACCATAAGAGACTCTTAATCTCACGAAACAAACTGAGGGTTGCCGGGGTGGGGAGAGGGTGGTTGGATTATGGACATTGGAGAGGGTATGTGCTATGGTGAGTGCTGTGAAATGTGGAAGCCTGATGATTCACAGACCTGCACCCCTGGGGCAAATAATACATTGTATGTTAGTCATATGTTAGTCATATATATATATATATATGTCATGTTCTACTGGCTGAGCCAGACAGGTGCCTGCCCCTGTATTTTGATTATTTTAAATAAAAGTTACTTACAAGTTAGCCTATATAGGAAGGCTCAAATCTTCCTCTGTCCCCGCTGAAAGCAGGAAATAAATCTTCCATGTGAAAGGTATCCTCTGTACTAGGAGGTAAAGAGACATCTTTATCACCAGAGATGAGAAATTTAGAGCTGAGAAGGCTATAGGAACAACATTTGTGACTTTTTACTAACTTACTACCCCAGCCCAAATTCTGTTTAGAATTCCTTACTAACTGAATCTCCCAAAATTGTTTTCTTTGTCCTGTCAATTCCTTACAGAATTATTGGTTCTTTGTCTAAAAAGCATAACAGCTGCCTGCCTTGGTCATTTCTTTAGGCCACAGTTTCATTATTGGGGCTCTGTGCACATGTAATAAAACTTTTTTTCTCCTGTTGATCGGTCTAATGAAAATTTAATTCTTTGTCCAGCTGGAAGAAACTGACAGGTAGAGAAGAATTGCTCCTTCCCTTTGTGTACAAGGTAAGAATTTAACCCAATTTGCCTATATGTAAAGTCACGGTTTTTAACAACCATGTAGTGTTGCATCCTCAGTGCCAGTTCAATGGCTTTTAACATGGAATCTTAAAAAACTTGTTTGCCACTCCCAGTGTCTGAATGCGTTTTTACTATTAATGCATTCAATTCTTTTCTTTTCTTTTTCTGCTATATACATGCATTATTGTGATCAGAAAATTCCATGAAGAATATTATAAATGCCTTAAAACAAAATAATACTACAAAGCATGTTAAAATACAAATAAACTCAAAACAAAATGAAACAAAAAACAAACAATGCAATGCAATATTTACAACATGTATTATGGATTTAGAGTTAACCTTAATATGTGAATAGCTCTTAAACAAAAAACTTACTGATCAGAAGAGTACGTTCCTATTTTTTTTAAAGATTTATTTATTTGACAGAGAGAGAGAGACAGTAAGAGAGGGAGAGAGAGAGAGAGAGAACAAGCAGGGGGAGCAGCGGAGGGAGAGGAGAAGCAGGTTCTCCATTGAGCAGGGAGCCTGATACAGGCAGATCCCAGGACCTCATGACTTGAGCAAGGCAGACGCTTAAGGCATTCCTGAATAGCTCTTATAACTCAATATCAAGATGGACTTCCAATCAACAAAAGATAAAAATGGAAGCTGCAAAGTAAAATATGTGGGCTTATCTGGGGTCTTAGGAATTGCAAACTGGGAGACACAGATTTGACTAAAATCAAAAGCATGCTCCAGAGAGATAAAGGAGGTTAGAGTTTAAAGAGGAATGAGGGGATTTATATAAATTGTTTTGAAGAAAATGTGATTGGTGTTGGTATTGCTACAGTTATACTAACCTATATATGATTGGTTGCTAGGGCTAGCGGTGGGCAGAAAGTCCATTTATGTCCATTCTAACATATAACAGATGCGTTGGCTTTTAGCTGAGCTGAGCAAAAATTCTGAGAATTTGAGACAGAAGATGTGCATAAGCCCCACATCCTCAATGTCTTCCTGGTTGGCCACATTTTAAATAACTCTCTTAGCAATGGTTACTCTATCTTATTCTTCTTATTGTCAGGACTAAGGACACGAATGGGAAATTTACAGTAAGGAAAACGTAAAGGACTAATAAACGGAAACTCAACTAATAATGGAAGAAATACAAATGAAAACAAAATAAACCCTTCCTTTGCCTATCAAATCGGAAAAGATTAGAAAGACTGATAAGATTCTGTGTTTGGATGTTAGTAAATAGAACTAGTATATGTTGCTGATGGGAGTAATGTACAAGCACACTTTTATAAATGGGAGGTTTGCGTATGAATGTCAATTAGAACAATAATGATAATGCTGACTTGAAAACAACACAAATAGGCATGAATGGAGTATTGGCTCAATACATTATTATACACATATTGAAAGAAATAGTATGTAGCAAATCAAAAAAATTAAGGAGACTTCTGATTAAATGTTGTAAATTAACTACAAGCTTTTATCTTCCTTTTTTCATAAGATCTCACAAGAATTAAGTAAACTGATAACAACATTTAAAAAAACTTTTTTACTTTGGAATAATTTTACAGAAGAGTTTTGAAGATAGTAAGGAAAATTCCTGTATATCCTTCATCCAGATTCCTCTAATATTAACATATTTCACCTATTAAAATTAAGAAATGTTCATACTATTAACTAAACTAAATATACAAATGTCAACAAGTTTTCCCCATAGTCCTTTTTTTCTGTTTCAAGATTCAATCCAGGATACTAACTGTATTTAGTTATCATGTTTCCTTATTCTCCTACATTTTCTGACAGTTGCTCTTTCTTTTGCTTCATGACCTTGACATTTTTTGAAGAGTATTGGTCAGCTATTTTGCAGGATGTCCCTCAGTTTGGGCTTGTCTGATATTTTTTCATGATTATTGAGACTACAGGATTTGGGGAAAAATAGCACAGAGGTGACAGGTCTTTTTCTGTGGTATTCTGTGATGTGGTTCATGTGATATGATATCAACATGATTTGTTAGTGGTGGTGTTAACTTTGACTCCTTGGTTAAAATGATGTCTGGCAAGTTTTCCTCTGTAAGATCTTTCTGCATTCCATACTCTATTTCTCAGAAGTGACTCACAAAGTCAAGCCCATACTCAAGAGAAGGGGAATTAAGCTTCATGGCCTGTAGGGAAAAATATCAAAGAATTTCTGGATGTTTTTTAAAAATAGTAATTAATTAAAGTTTGGAGGGGAGATATTTTGAGGTTATGCAAATATTTCTTCTTAAATATTTCTTCTTAAAGTTTTACTCATGAAATTTAGCATTCATCAGTGGGTCTTATGTGCAGCTATTACTAGTTTGTTGTTCTAATGGTGGTTTTCTATATTCCTTACACTGACTGAATTTATTACCTGGAATTACTCTGTAAGGAAGTTCTATCTATCTATCTTATCTATCTATCTATCTATCTATCTATCTATCTATCATCTCAGTATGGATATTTTCATTCTTTGGGACACAACTCAATGATCTCTTTTTTTCCCAAATTGATCCAGTTTTGGCCATTAGAGGCTTGTTTGGGTTGGCTCATATCCCTCTGATATGCATAATATGTTAGGCAGAATTTTAAAGACACCTTCAAGAGTCCTGTCTTTTTGTTATTCAGTAAAACACCAATATAGGTATTGCTGTAAAGGGATTTTTCAGATGTAATTTAACACTCAATCAGCTGACTTTAACATTGGGAAATTTTCCTGGATTATCCTGGTTGACCCAAAATAACCACATGAGCTATTGAAGCATAGACATTTATCCAGCTGGTGGCAGAAGAGGAAGGCAGAAAAGAATAGAAGAGAAAATCAGGGATATACAAAGCATGAAATGAATTTAATTTTTCATTGCTGGCTTTGTAAATGGAGGTGGCCATAACCAGAGGAATATAGGAAGTCTCTAGAAGCTGAAAAAACCTGCAGCTGACAGCCAGGAAGGAAACAAGGGCCTCAGTCCTACAACTGTATGGAACTGAATTCTGCTAACACATTGAATGAGCCTGGAAGCATGTTCTTTCTCATAGTCTCCGGATAAGAGCCCAAGCTGACTGGCACCTCGATTTCAGCTTTTCTTTAGACTGTAAGCAAAGAACTTAGTTGAGCACACCTGGACTTCTATTTTAAGCTGTTACAGTTGTTATGTAGCAATAGAAGACTGATACATTTGCACATTGTTTTTAAATCACTTCCTTACTTCCTGGGACTATAAGATGTTACAGGTTAATCTTGTATTTTCCCTGCTCTGACCCCAGGATCAGCTATTTCTTCAAGGAGTCCTGGTTCCTTTTATTAGAAAATAGTATTTAGAAACCAAGATCTGGGCCCTATGTGTGTTCATTGCTAAAGGGGCATCATTGTGTCTAGGCCCTCTCAGTGGACAGAGCTAGTAAATCTATCTATACTGATCTATGTACACACACACACACACACACACACACACACAACACACACACACACAGGTTCATATTGGTATCTCTAACTCTAAATCTTTTCTTCTGTGAAACTTCTTTCTCTGACAGTGAGAAACTTGGCTCTCATCTATATTAACTTATCTGTTCAACTTCATATGCATGCAATGTATTGCTACACATGTAATAAATTGCTATGCCACACTCTGTGAGAAACAAATATACCAACTACAGTACAGTTCATTTTGTCTTTAGCTTCACAGTAACCAAACATTGTTTTCCAAAGTTACTTTGATCAAACCACCAAATTTATATGTTGAAATTCTAATGCCCAATATGATCATATTAGGAGGTAAGGCCTTTAAGAGGTGCTTAGATTCCACGAATGGGATTAGTGTTCTTAAAAAAGAGACTCCAGAGATCTCCCTAGTCCCTTTCACCATGAGAGGACACAGTGAGAAATCAGCAGTCTGCAACCCAGGAAAGGGCCTTCATCAGGACCCGACCATACTGGCACCCTGATTATGGACTTCAAGATTCCAGAACAGTGAAAAATAAATTTCTGTCATTTATAAGCTACCCAGTCTGTAGTATTTTATGATAGCAGCTCAAATGGACTAAGCCATAATTTTAATACAGTTAGATGTATTTGTTACAGCCTCTATTCCACCCTGGATTCTCCTGACATTCTGGTTAATTAAAAAAAAAATTCCGTGTATCAGGATTTCTCAACCTTGGCATTATTGACATTTTGGGTTGGATCATTCTTCTTGGGATGGCTGTTCTGTGCATTGTTAGGTGTTTATAAGTATTCCAGGTCTCTAGCCACCAGATGCCAGTAGCACTCACCTTTCTAGTTTGAAAACAAAACAAAAAAATGCCTGCAGACATTGCTAAATGTCCCCTAGTGGGAAAAAAAAATGAGAACCACTGGCATGGGGAGAGTCACCTTTGGTGGTGGTGTATAGTTCTATGGGTTTTAGCATGTACATTACCCACCACAGTAACATATAGATGAGTTCCAGCACCTTAAAAATTTCCTTGTGCAGACCCTTTGTTGTCTTACATTCATCATCTGCAATTCCTGGGAGCCACTGATCTGAATCAGATTCTATAGTTTTGCCTTTTCCAGAATATCACGTAACTGTAATCATACTATATGTGGCCTTTAAGATCTGATTTTATTCACTAAGCTTAATACTTCAAATTTATTCATAAAACAAGAGTTTGTTTCTTTTTATTGATGAGTAGTATTTCATTTTATGAATGTACCAAAGTTTATTTATATATTCACTTGTTGAAGGACATCTGGATTGTTTCCAGATTTTGGTGACTTTGAATAATGTCACTATGAACATTTGTGTACAGGTTTTTGTGTGAAGATACATTTGAAATTCACTTGGACAAATACATACAAGTGGGATTCCTGGGTCATATGGTAAGTGTACACATAATTAACTTTATATTAAACTGTGAGTATGTTTTCCAAAGTAGCTGTATCATTTGCATTTCCATAAGCAATGCATAGGAATTCCTGTTGTTCCACATCCTCACCAGCATTTGCAATTGTGGAGGGCTTTTTAAAATTTTATCCATTCTGATAGGTGTACACTGGTATCTCATTGTGTTTTTTAAAATATTTATTTATTTGAGAGAGAGAGAGCATGAATGGGAGGAGCAGAGGGAGAGAGAGAGAGAATCTCAGTCTCCCCACTAAGCACAGAGCCCCACACTGGGCTCAGTCTCATTACCCTGAGATCAAAACCTCAGTAGAAACCAAGAGTCAGATACTCAACTGCCTGCACCACCTAGGTGCTCCATCATTCTGGCTTTAATACACATTTCTCTAATGACTAACAATATCAAACATATTTTCATCTGTGCTCATGTGCCATCTGGATATCTTCTTTGGTTAAGTGGTTGTTCAGATATTTTAACAATTTATTCACTGAGGTTTTTTTCTTTTAGTGAGTTTGAAGGTTCTTTAAATATCCAAGATATGTCTTTTATAAGATATGCTATCTACAAATATTTTCTCCCCGTGTGGCTTGTCTTATCACTCTCTTAACAGTGTCTTTTATAGAGCAAAGATAGTCATTTTGTTAAAGCTCAGTTTATCATTTTTTTCTTTTATGGATGTCATGCCTAAAAATTTTTCTCTTGTTGTCATACCTGAAAACTCATTGCCAAAGTCAAGATCACACAAATATTCTCTAATGTTTTCTTCTAGAATCTATGATTTGTTTTACATTTACACTTAAAAATTAGCATATATATTAACATATATTTAAATGTAAGCTTACATTTAAATATATGTTAATATAATGTAAGCTTACATTTAAATATATGTTGCATTTTGAGTTAATTTTTCTGTAAGTTGGGAAATAGGTATTGAAGTTCCTATTTTTGGTTATGCATTTCTAGTTGTTTTGGTTTTATTTCTTCTTTTCCAATATATGTTTCTTGGGATTTTTTTTTAAAGATTTCTTTTGGGGCTCCTGGGTGGCTCAGTTGGTTAAGAGTCTGCCTTCGGCTTGGGTCATAATCCCGGAGTCCTGGGATCTAGCCCCACTTTGGGTTCCCTGCTCAGTGGGGAGTCTGCTTCTCCTTCTCCCACTCCTCCTGCTCATGCTCTCTCTCTTATTCTCTCAAGTAAATAATTAAAATCTTTTAAAAAAAGATTTCTTTTATTTGAGAGAGAGCATGTGCAGGCAGGCACATATGTGCACAAGTGAGCAAGTTGGGGGAAAGCCAGAGGGAGAGAATCTTCAAACAGACTCCCCACTGAGCAGGGAGCCAGATGCAGGGCTCAGTCTCACCACCCATGAGATCATGACCTGAGGTGAAACCAAGAGTTCCATAGACGCTCAACTGACTGAGCCACCCAGGTGTCCTGGGATCTTCTACATAGACAATAATGTCATACACAAATAGGGAACATTTTATTTTACTTATTTATTTACTATTGAAGTACAGTTGTCACACAATGTTACATGGTAAAATTTTACTTTTTTCTAATATGTATGCTTTTTATTTCTTCTTTTGCCTTGTTACACTGGATAATACTTCCATTATGCTGTTAAAGGAGACTACTGAGAGTGGATATACTTGCCTTATTCCCAGTCTTGAGGAATTCAGTCCCTCACCATTAAACATGTTGGCAGGGTGTTTTTGTAGAAGACCTTTATCAGGTTGTGGAAAGGTGACTTCTGTTCATAGTTAACTGAGAGTTTTTATCATTAATAGATGTTTGTTTTGTCAAAAGACTTCTCTGCATCTTTGGTGATGCTCACGTAATTTTTTTTTCTTTAGATACTTTAAAAATTTTTTTAAAGATTTATTATTTATTTGAGAGAAGAGAGAGAGAGCGAGCATGAGAGCAGGGTGAGGGGCAGAGGGTGAAGCAGATTCCCAATGAGCAGGGAGCCTGATGGGGGACTCCATCCCAGGACTCCGGGATCATGGCCTGAGCTAAAGGCAGACACTTAACCCACTAAGCCACCCAGGCACCCTTTTCTTTAGATTCTTGATGTGGTGGATTGCATTGATTGATTTTCAAATATTCAATTTGACTTTCATTCTTGGGATAAACCCCACATTGTTGTGCTTGTGAGAGGAAGATAGAAGTTTAATCTTATAATATGAGGGATACTGGTCTTAGTTTTATTTGTACTGTATTTCTCTGGATTGCTTATTGTAAAATGAATTGAGATATATTTCCTCCTCTTCTGTATTAGTTTTCTATTGCTGCCATAAAACATTACCACAAACTTAGTATATTATTTTAAATATAAAACTTTTATATTATTTCACAATTATCCAGGTCAGTTTGACATAGATGTCATTTGCCAAGAACCAAAATGTTGGCAGAGCTGTATTCCTTTCTGGAGGCTGTAGGGGAACATCTCTTTTTTGCTCATAAAGAATTAAATTCTTTTTTATATCTTCTATTTCTTTGCTCACAATTTCAGTTTTAATTAGGTTTTTTAAGAGTGATGACTCTTTTGAGCCTTTTTTATAATAGCCTTTTGAAAGTCTATCAAATATTTACAGCATCTGTCATCTCATCATTGGTGTCTGTTGATTGCCTTTTTCCATGCCTTTGAGAATTTCATGATTTCTTACATACTGAGTAGTTTTGGTTTGTATACTGGACATTACATATTATTTTTATTATGTTATGGAAAACTCAAATAGCTATATCATGCATTCTGTCTGTTTTTTCATATCTGCATTTAGTACTAGAGAGAGTTAGAATGTATGTACTCTATCTTACTTGGAACCAGGACTATACCATATAAATTTTTATGTTTAATATTAATTTTTCATTTTTAAAGAAAAATCACAAATTTATGGAAAAATTGCAAAGACAGTATAATGAATTTTCCCCCTGACTTATTTGAGGGTAAGTTGATAGTTTAATGACCCATCCACCCTATGGTAAGCAGAATTTTAAGATGGCTCCTACATATTTCACCTTCTGGTGTTACTCCTACCCTTATTTTACATTACATGACAAAAAGGAGATTACCTAGGTGGGACTAATCTAATCACACAAGTCCTTGAAAGGAATAAAGCTATATTTGCCTGTTGACAGAAGTTAATGTCAGAGAAGTTCAAAGCATGATAATGCTTGGACACATTACCATTGTTGGCTTTGAAGATGGTATTGGCCAAGTGCAAGGATCACAGAGAAAACTGTAGGAGCTGAGAACAATGTCCTGTCAAAAGTCAGCAAAGAAATGGGGTTATCAATCCTACCACTGTAAGGAGTTGAGTTCTGCCAACAACCTGAATAAAGTTGGAAGGCGATTCTTCCCAGTCCTCCAGATAAAAACCCAGGACAGTCAAAACCTTCATTTCAGCCTCATCAGACCCTAAACAGGAAACTAGCCAAGACTACTGACCTACAGAATTGTGAGCTAATAAAGTGGTGTTGCTTTAAGCTGCTCAATCTATGGTAATCTGTTATACAGAAGTAGAGAAATGAATATAACCCCAGACATCTTTTGTGCACACTTCCCACAAACACAGACACTTTCCTACATATATCCTACACAATATTTCCTACACAATACAATTATCAAAACCAGAAAATTAACGATGATATATTATTAGCATCTAAACTCAGAACCCAATAAATTTTTACCAGTTTTTCAACATCTTTATAGAAAAAGGGCATTCCAATTCAGAGTCACGTATTGCATTTTGGTCAAATCTCTTTATTATCCTTCAGTATAGAATATGCCCTCAGTTTTTCCTTGACTTTAATGAAGCTATAGTTCAGTTATTTTCTACAGTGTCCTTCAACTTGGTTTTGCCTGCTATTTCTTGAATGGATTCAGGTTATATATCTTTGGCAGGAATATCACAAAAACATTGCTTTGATATTCTCTTTTTAGCCCATCAGGTGACACAATATCAATTTGTCCCATTACTTACAATGTCCTCTTTGACCATTTGTTTAAGGTAGTGACTTCTAGGCCATTCCAGTGTCTTTTTCCTTTGTAACTATTAAGTATTTTATGGGTAGGTATTTTGAAACTACATAAATGTTTGTGTATTTATTTATTTAGATAATGAATCATATTTTCTTTCTTTTAATTCAATGCATTACATTACGTTATATCATTTATTTGAATACTCATATTGTCCTCTATGTGATTTGTAGGAGCTCCTTCAGACTGGCTTCTGTGTCCTTTTGGTATACCATCATTTTTTTGAGCACTTGCTCAGATTCTAAAATCTTGCTCCAGTCTCCCACACACTGCCTCAATATGGACATTCCCTTCAACCAAATAGAAAGAACCCAATACTCCTCACCCGGCTAGTCTCCTACATAGGAAGCCCACTTTATCATTCTTAGACAATAATTCTCTTCAATGATCTGCTCTCCCAAGATGGATACCTTTTACACCATGCTCAAGCCAACAAAACTCTGTTCTCTCCTACCTTGCTTTTCCCCATCCAATGGTGTTATGACTGAATTGTCCAGGAAGAGAAGGGCTGAAGAAAAGGAAAACAAATAGCTTAAAAAAAAGTCATCAATTTTTTTTTTCATCATGTTAAGTGTACTCTTTAAACCCCATCAACTTTTGCAGCCATCCCTCCATCCACTTCCCCTTTGGTAACCTTTGGTTCTCTATATTGAAAAGACTATTTCTTGGTTTGCCTCTCTCTCTCTTTTTCTCATTGATTGTTTTGTTTCTTAAACTCCATATGAATGAGATCATATTGTATGTGTCTCTCTCTTACTGATTTATATCGCTTAGCATTCTACTCTCTAGCTCCATCCTTGTCATTGCATATGTCAAGATTTTTTTATGACTGAATAATATTCAATGATTATATCATTGTGTATATATATGAGTAATATTCAATGATATATATATATATCTCATTGTGTATATCTTTTTTTAAAACATTTTTTAAAATATATTTGACACACACAGAGAGAGAGAGAGAGCACAATTAGGTAGAGAGGCAGGCAGAGGGGGAGGTGGAAGCAGGCTCCCCGCAGAGCAGAAAGCCTGAGGCTGGGCTCTATCCCAGGACACTGAGATCAGGACCTGAGCCGAAGGCAGAGGCTTAATCCACTGAGCCACCTAGGTCCCCCTCATTGTGTATATTCTTTATTTCTTCTTTATTCATTTATCAGTTGATGCATACTTGGACTGTTTCCATAATTTGGCTATTGTAAATAATGTGGCTATAAACATAGAGGTGCGTGTATCCCTTTGAATTAGTGTTTTTGTATTCTTTGGGTAAATACCCAGTAGTTTGATTACTGGAGCACAGGGTAGTTCTATTTTTAACTTTCTGAGGAGTATTTATGCTATTTTCCAGAGTAGCAGCACCAGTTTGTATTCCCACCAACAGTGCATGAGGGTTCCCCTTTCTCCACACCCTCAACAACACTTGTTTTTTGTGTTATTGATTCTAGCCATTCAGACAGGTGTGAGGTGATATGTCAACATGGCTTTGATTTGTATTTCCCCAATGATGAGTGATGTTGAGCATCTTCTCATGTGTCTGTCAGCAATCTGGATGTCTTTTTTTACTCTTCATGTATTCTGCTGATTTTTTTAATTTTTTTGTTTGCTTAGTTGTATAAATTCTTTACATATTTAGGATACTAATTCATTATTGGATATGTCATTTCAAATATCTTGACCCATTCTGTAGGTTGTCTTTCAGTTTTATTGACTTTTTCCTTTGCTGTGAAGAAACTTTTTATTTTGATGTAATCCCAATAGTTTATTTTTGCTTTTATTTCTTTTATCTCAGGAGACCTATCTAGAAAAATGTTCTATGGCTGATGTCAGAGAAATTACTGCCTGTACTCTCTTCAAGGATGTTTATGGTTTCAGGTCTCACATTTAGGTATTTCATCAATTTAGAATTTATTTTTGTATATGGTGTAAGAAACTGGTCCAGTTTCATTCTTCTGCATGTTACTGTCCAGTTTTCCCAACACCATTTGCTGAAGAAACTATCTTTTTTCCATTGGATATTCTTTCTTGTTTTGTCAAAGACTAGTTGACCATATAGTTGTGGATTCATTTCTAGGCTCTTTGCTCTGTTCCATTGATCTATATGTCTGTTTTTGTGCCAGTACTATACTGTTTGATCACTAAACCTTTGTAACATAACTTGAAGTCCAGAATTGTGATGCCCTCAGCTTTGCTTTTCTTTTTGCAATGTTGCTTTGGCTATTTGGGGTCTTTCTACACAAATTTTAGGACTGTTTCCTCTAGTTCTGTGAAAAATACCATTGGTATTATGATAAGGATTGCATTAAATGTGTAGATTGGGCAAAATGGACATTTTAACAATTTTTTTCTTCCAGTTCATGAGCATGGAATGTCTTTCCGTTTCATTCTGTCATCTTGAATTTCTTTCATCAGTGTTTTATAGTTTTCAGAGTAGAACACTTCTACCTCTTTGGTTATGTTTATTCCTAGATATTTTATTGTTTTTGGTACAATAATAAATGGGATTGTTTTCTTGATTTCACTTTCCACTCCATTATTAGTGTATAGGAATGCAACACATTTCTGTAATTGATTTTGTATGCTGCAGATTAACTGAATTCATTAGTTCTAGTAGTTTTTTGGTGGAGTCTTTAGGGTTCTCTATATAAAGTATCATGTCATCTGCAAATAGTGAAAGTTTTACTTCATCTTCACCAATTTGGATGCCTTTTATTTCTTTATGTTGTCTCATTGCTGTGGTTAGGACTTTCAGTACTATGTTGAATAAAAATGGTGAGTGGACATCCTTGTCTTGTTCCTGACTTTAGGGGAAAAGCTCTCAGTTTTTCCCCATTCATTATGATATTCACTTTGTCTTACTGATGTGACATATCATGTTGATTGTTTCACAAATATTGAACTACCCTTTTAATTCTTTTTTATGACTGAATTGTGTGAATATATTACCAAGCTAAAAAATATAAAATATGTTATGTTTAAGTTAAATGCAAATGTAAATAGAACTTATGTGTTTTGAAGCTTCTCAGGAAACAGTACCTGATCACAAACTGATCACCATCTTCATAAGCAGGTGAGGATATCTCTGTCAGTAACTCCATTACGATGAAGTTAAGGTTACTTTTGACTATTTGTGAGCTGAATAAGAAAGAGTCAACAAAATTTCTTCTGCTGGGGCACCTGGGTGTCTTAGTCAGTTAAGTGTCTGCCTTTGGCTCAGGTCATGATCCCGGGATCCTGTGATCCAGCCTTGGTGTCTGACTCCTTGCTCAGTGGGGAGTCTGCTTCTCTCTCTTCCTCTGCCCCTCCCCCTGCTGGTGTGCACATGCTCTCTCTCAGATTAATACAGAAAGACTTTTCTTCTTAAAAGACTTTATTTATTTATTTGAGAGAGAGAGAGAGAGAGCATGAGAAGGGGGAGGGTCAGAGGGAGAAGCAGACTCCCTGCTGAACAGGGAGCCTGATGCTGAACTCAATCCTGGGACAGGATCATGACCCGAGCCAAAGGCAATTGTTTAACCAACTGAACCACCCAGGCACTCCAAAATACATAAAATCTTTTAAAAAATTTCTGTTCCCAACTTTGGACAGAAAGAAGGTGTATTTGTAAACCAATAAACAAATGGTTTCTTCTGAGCTTCCAAGATTTCTGGAGGTGCACAATTAAACATTAACAGAAGTCACTGTGGCAGAATGAAGGTGGGCACCTGCCTGCTATTCTAGCACCTAACTTCCTGAGAAAATAGTCGTTCCCTTCCACACACACACTAGAAAGAGGAAAGAGACAAACCACCCTTTGTTAAGGATCATAACAGTGGTTGAGGCCCCATGTGTCTTAGTGATTATCAGTGACAGAGATGGGAGGGAGTTCACTTCCAGCTCACATGGTCTCAGATGCTGTGTGGTCAGAGCTGGGCCTCAAGGAATGAGTAGTACAAGGATCTAGGAGGAAGAGGAAGCCAAGAGAAGGAAGGGAAAGATTTAACTTCAACTCATAAACCCACTTTCATCCCCTATTAGGTCTTCCTTACCAGTCATATTAATTCCTCTTCTCCCTTATGGGTGAGGATGCTCCTGCTTTATTTGAAAACCTGTAACAACCTGCCTAAAGGCACTTGCAAGGGAGATAAATTGTCTTCATTCTCTCCCCCATTGTGTTGTAGACATGCTCATTTTCTCTAAATCTATAACTAGAAACAAATCCCAGTATGCCAGATGGGAGGGAGGACACCCCAATTATAAAAATCAAATAAAGAGTTCATACACCAGATGAACTGTAGGCTGTTAAATATATATATATATATATATATATATATATATATATATACAAAATAATAGGAGATTTAGGAAGTACCTATGTCAATCTCTTTTTTAGTTGAGGTCCAAAGACAATAGGTTTCAATTACCGCCAAATTCCCAAGTGTAAAACAAGGTGATGAAAACAAGTCATGTAAAGGACTTGGATGAGTACTGAGTTGGTTACCCTTAGATAACTACACATTTTCAGCCTACAAAAGGGATTTGAGAAACCAAAAAGATTATTGGAGATTAGAAGATTAGTGAGAAATGTTGGCATTTCATGAGTGCTTCCATTAGAGAAGGAGTAAGTGTTTTTTGTCACCTCACACCAAAGGCAAAAAGCCTCAATAGGTCTATTCATAGCCCCTGGAACTTGTTAACACTGCAAGCATCTAACTCATCCCTGAGAAATCTAAAATGTAAGACCAGCTAGCTACTTTGACATAAAACTGAAGAACATTTGGGGAGAGACTGAACTTGAATTTGGGAGTTAAATTGCATATATGATGTGTGAGTGGTTCCCATAGGTATAACATGGACCATACATGAGACAGAACTAGCTTGTGGAGGTCATTGATCTATGTCATGATAGTCTTCTGGAGGAGCAAAGAAACCTTAGCAGAAACAACCTGAATATACTGCTGGAAATTTAAAAGCTAATGATGGAGGGATGCCAGGGTGGCTCAGTCAGTGAAGCACCTGCTTTTGGTTCAGGTCATGATCCCAAAGTCCTGGGATTGAGTCCCACATCAGGATCCTTGCTCAGCGGGGAGCCTGCTTTTCCCTCTGCCAACTGCTCTCCTTGCTTGTGTTTTCCCTCTCTCTCTTTCTGACAAATATATAAATAAATAAATTCTTTAAAAAAATGAAGACTAATGAAGGAATCAAAAGTGACTAGCTCAGGGATATGCATTTGCCCATTTCGAGAGAAGAGCAGGTAAGAGATTCTCAACAATGGGGCACTTCCTATAGAACCCATAAATGAACCACATAAGGAAGGAGTTAACTTTAAATACCTTCACAGCCTAGAAAGTGCCAGTAGTAGATGGCCATAACAGTACCTGTTACATAAGACCGTAATTTCTTACTGTCTTCCTGCCTTCATCGAATGGAAACTGTTTTTTGTTTGTTTGTTCTTAAAGGTTATTTATTTATTTATTTTAAAAGAGATAGAAGTTTATTGACTACACCACAAAGGAGTGGTGGGCAGGACAGCAAAGGAGAGGCTGTCTGCCTAAAGTTTATTTATTTAAGCCATCTTGACACTGAACATGGGGCTCGAACTCCTGTCCCTGACGTCAAGAGCTGCATACTCCAACTTAGTCACTCAGACAACTTGAATGGAAACTGTTTTGTGACTTGAACTGACAGGAGGATTTTTTAAATTTATAAGACAAGCAGGAAAGTCATGGGACATACCCTAGATTTCACTCAAGGCACAGAAGAAGGGCAGGCTTGCATGGGTAGCAGGTGGAAAAAATGTTTTATTATTGTCTCCTACAAATTCTACTTTGCTACATTGGCAACAATCTTGAGAATATATGTGAGAATAGATTCTAACAATATTAGATAAAGGTGGGAAGGGACATAATTTTAGCTACTTTTGTCAGTCATGCTTTCAAATCAAGTCTACAGCATTTGTTATCGCCTCTGCTTGGAAAACTTTACCCTCAAATATCTGCCTAGATCACTCTCAAGTCCTTCACATGTTTCCTCCTGAACCTTCTCTTGTTTTTCCAACAAGAATGCAAGTTCCATGAAGATATATATATATATATATATATATATATATATATGATATATATATATATATGTATTTGCTGTTATACTTAGTGTTGTGATTCACTGACACTTAGAGCAGCACTAGGTATATGGTACATGTCAAATAAATTCAGCTGAATTTATCAATATCTGTGCATGTAGCGGAGATTTTAAATTCAATGTGCTATCTCATTCAGCTGGACTCTAATTGTTTGCTCAGTTGGTTGACTGAACTATGGCCTCCTGATGGATCACACTAAAAAAAGTTGGTGTATCAGGAAATGCTAACGAGGTGCCTGGGTGACTCAGTCAGTTAAACATCTGCCTTCAGCTCAGGTCACGATCCCAGGGTCCTGGGATCCAGCCCCATATCAGGCTCTCTGATCAGTGGGGAGTCTGCTTCTCTCTCTCCCTCTGACCCTACCCATTCTCCAACCCCCCCATTATGCTCTCTCTCTCACAAATAAAAAATAAAATCTTTTTTTAAAAAGGAAATTTCTAGTATGATGTAAATAATCTGAAGAATTATGGAAAAGGAAATGTTGGAATGTGCATATCATGTATTACTCATCTACTTCCTAACTATGTCTAAAGAGAGGGCTAGAAGATATTATCTTTAACAGGAAATTGAGAAATAAATAGTAAAGGACATTTTGAAAATCTTATAATGGCGATCATCATTAGACTGAGGATGCTGGGAGTGATTCTTAAACTTGACGAAGCCTCTTGGTTTCAGTAGAGATGCCAGGATCTCAGGGTAGGATAAACTAAGAAGTTGCATTTAACCACCAAAGACAAGGAAAGCTTAGTTACCTTTACATGTATCAAGAATATCATGGTAGTGAGAGACTGCGGACTCTGAGAGACAAACTGAGGGTTTTGGAGGAGGTGGGAATGGGGGGTAGGGTGAGCCTGGTGGTGGGTGTTGTGGAGGGCATGTATTGCATGGACCACTGGGTGTGGTGCATAAGCAATGAATTCTGGAACACTGAAAAGAAATAAAATGAAAAAAAAAAAAAGAATGTCATGGTAGACAGAATAGTTTGAATTAGGAATTTTTGTCAGTATCTAACTGATCCTGTGAAACTATGGCAGAGAGAGTATACATGTTTAACAAATTCTGTTGTATTTCATCCTAGGTTCATACTTATAGGTTGCTTTTCTCAGACTGCTATGCAGTTCACTGATTTGTGGTCATTGGAATGTGAGCAGAAAACTCCAGCATAATCTCCCATGATCCCTCTCTATTCTTCTTTCTTTCCAGCTGGATGTAAGTACCCAAGGCAATCTTGGAAGTCACATGTTGAAGATGGTGGATGTTCCTGCCATGTTCCTGCCACCTTGCTCCCTGAGTGACAGCATAGAACAGATCCCACTCTCTCCCATCTGTATTTCACTGGTAGCTGAGTGAGAAATTTTTAGGTTGCTAAGCCTCTGAGGTATGAGAAATATTTTTAAAAGTATTTAGCATATAGTAAAAAATAAAAACAAAAATAAAACTACTTAGCCTATGTGATGAACACTGAGTAATGTATAGTATTGTTGAATCACTGTATTCTAAACCTGAAACTTATAAAATACTGTACATTAGTTATACTGAAATTAAAGAAAAATAAAAAACCAAAGAGAAACAGAGAAGAAAAGAAAGATAGAAAGAACGAACCTCCAGAACAATAAACTTAAGCTACTTACATAGAAAAAGTACTTGACATATAAGTATTACCAGGAGAACATAGATAGGTGGCCCACTAAATTACTATTTGGTTTGGGTTACCTTAAAACCCTAAGTATGGCAAACAGAGGGCTGATATGAGCCACTAGATAGTCTGGATTCTCTCTTAATTAACAGACCTGAATCAGTTGAAATACTATTCCCAGAACCCCTTGAGTCAGGCAGGACCTTGCCATAACATCACAAATATGTACTATGAATAGTCTTCTTCCTCAAAGGTCTTGCAGCCACAGCTGAATATTATTGATCCTACCTGATAGATGAGAAAGCTGAGACTCATAAAAGTTTTCCAAGATCACATACCTAGTAAATAGCAGACCTGGGATTCTAGCTTGTATTCCATATTCTTAGATGACAAGACTGGTTGTTACAAACTTCTGTCATATGATCCATATACCTAGTCATGTGTTGGTGGAAGTTCATTCAACAATGCTTCTTAATAAGAAGGGATGCCTAGTTCTGGAAGGCATTAATTTGCTGATTTCCAAGTTAGCATAACATAAATAAATGAGAAAATATATTGAGTGACGCAGTTCTTCTTTTCAGATTTGACATACCAACTTTATCATATATTAAAAGGCTTTTTATGTCTAAATATGTCCATGCTACTGTTTATATATTTTTCTATTATTGGGAGATGACCAAACTATTTTATTTATTTGTGGTAAATTGTTCCATCTGGCTATTGATATTTTCCTTTTCAATATCCCAGAAAGAAACTCTATGCCCCTTAGTAGTTACTCCTCATTCCCATCTCCTCCCAGCTACTAGCACTATTCTACTTTTTGTCTCAACAGATTTGTCTATTCTGAATATTTCATATAAATGGAATCATATAATATGTGGCCTTTTGTGTTTGGCTTTCATTTAGAATAATGTTTTCAAGGTTTATCCATGTTGTAGCATTTACCAGGACTTCATTCTTTTTTATGTATATTAAATAATACTCTGTTGTATAAATATACCACATTTTGCTTATTGGTTTGTCAGTTGATGGACTTTTGGGTTGCTGGCATTTTTTTCACTATTATGAATATTTGTGTACAAGTTTTGTGAACATAGGTTTTCAGTTCTCTTGAGTATATTCTTACAAAGGAGTTGCTAGGTCACATGGTATCTCTATGTATAACTTTTGGAAGAATTGCCAAACTGTTTTCCATGGCAACTGCATGGTTATATATTCCCACCAGCAATGTATGAATGTTACAATTCTCCATATCTTCATCAACACTTCTTATTGATTTTTTTTTAATAATAGCCTTGCTAGTGGATGCAAAGTGCCTAGGGGACACAACCACAGTGGTTCTGCTATTGTCTAACCTTTCTGCAGAAATTGGTCATCCTGGCTGTTCTACTACTAGATTAGGTTATGCCATTCACTTGGAAATGTTTGACCTAATGGTCAGAACTTATATTTTACATTGTTCTCTACACAGGTCCTGCTGCTTTCCAAATGCAATTCTTGGGCCCTGGTGTCCTTCTCAGTTATCCTTATCAGAAAGGATCTGAATAGGTCATTTACATGAAGCTATACTTGACTAATTGTGAGAGTGTGAGGAACTTCCAAAAATGAGAAAAAGAGAGAAGACATTCTATGTGAAAGATTCATAGAGGGGCACCTGGGTGGCTCAGTGGGTTAAAGCCTCTGCCTTCGGCTCGGGTCATGATCCCGGCGTCCTGGGATCGAGCCCCGCATCGGGCTCCCTGCTCAGCGGGGAGCCTGCTTCCTCCTCTCTCTCTGCCTCCCTCTCTGCCTACTTGTGATCTCTGTCTGTCAAATAAATAAACAAAAATTAAAAAAAAAGATTCACAGAGTTTTCAGCTTCTTTCAGTTTATGGAGACCCCAGGGGCTTTGTCCTTGAGTGCTGTGACAAGATACCTGTTTTCATGTTTTTCTGTATGAGAAACACTGTCCCTATTTGCACTATTAATATAGCTATTCTTACCAAATTGATCTACAGATTCAAGCCAATCCTAGTAAGAATTCTTGCAGGCTTAAAAAAATGATCAGCTGATTCCAAAGTTTATATGAAAATTAAAGGGACCTAGAATATCCAAAGCAATTTTAATAGAGAAGAACAAAGTTGCAGGAGTTTCCCTACCTAGTTTTGATACTTACTATAAGGTGACAGCAGTCAAGATATTTTGATACTGGTGAAAAGATAGACATATAGATCAATAGAGCAGAATAGAAAGTACAATAGTACCGACATATATATGAATAATTGATTTTTGACAAAGGTACAAAGGCTATAGGAAGGAGAAAGGAAAGCCTTTTCAACCAATGGTGCTGTATTAGTAGAATATCAATATGGAACAAAATGAACACCAGAGTTTACTTCATACCTTACATAAAAATTAACATGAGATGGTTCATAAAACAAAATGAAAAGCTTAAGACTATAAAACTATTAGAGTAAAATATAAGAGAAAGTCTCACAACCTTGGATTAGGCAGCACATTATTTAAATAGAACACAATTATAAAAGGAAAAGTGGATTAAATGGGTTTCATGTAAATTTAAAACTTTTGGTCTTTGAAAGAAACCATTAAGTAAATGAAAAGGCAAACCAAGACTGAGAGAAAAATTTGCAACATATGTATCAGAGAAATTGAATATAGAATTTATAAAGAAATCTTGCAACTTAGTAGTAAGAGGATGAACAACAAAATTTTAAAAATTAGTAAAATATTGGGGTACCTGGGTGGCTCAGTCGGTTGAGTGTCTGCCTTCAGCTCAGGTCATGATCCTAGGGACCTGGGGTTAAGCCCCAAGTTGGGCTCCCTGCTCAGCGGGGAGTCTGGTTCTCCCTCTCCCTCTGCACCCCCCCACTCATGCTCACACACTCTCTTTCACATAAATAAAAATCTTAAAAAATATTAGCAAAATATTTGAACAAATTACTTCACAAAAGAAGACATATGAACAATTAATGAGTACATGAAAAGATGCTGAACATCATTAGTCACCAGAGAAATAAAAATTAAAGCTATAAGATAATATACACCTTTTAAGATGGCTAAAATTTCCAACAGACATTTGAGAAGATGCTCAACATCACTCGTCATCAGGGAAATACAAAGCAAAACTACAATGAGCTATCACCTCACACTTGTCAGAATGGCTAATATTAACACAAGAAACAACAGGTGTTGGTGAGGTTTCAGAGAAAGGGGACCCCTCTTGCACTGTTGGTGGGAATGCAAATTGGTGCAGCCACTGTGGAAAACAGCATGGAGCTTCCTCAAAAAGTTAAAGATAGAACTACCATATGATCCAGCAATTACACTACTAGGTATTTACCCAAATAATACAAAAAAAAAACCACCACTATTCAAAGGGATATATGGACCCCAATGTTTATAGCAGTCTTATCTAAAATAGTCAAACTATGGAAAGAGCCCAAGTGTGCAGTGACTGATGAATATTTGTCAACGCACCAATATTCTGAGGCACACTTTATGACTTTATTTGTAATAGTAAAAAATGGAAAGTATCTAAGTGTCCGTCAAGAGATGGATGGATAAGCATTCACCATATCATGGACTACCACTCAGCAGTAGAAAGGGATATGCTATTACTACATGCAAAATCATTATGTTGAATGAATGAAGCCAGGTAAGAATAAAGGAGAGTACATGCTCTGTGGTTCACTTTATATTATTGCATAAAGCAAAACACAATGACAGAAAGCAGACCAGAGGTTGCTTGAGCATGGGGATGGAAGGAGGGCTGGATTACAAATGGGAAGAAAAATACTTTTGGAGATAATGGAAGTGTTTGGTATTTTCATTGTGGTCATGATTTCATAGACTTAAATATATGTAAAACAGATCAAATTGCATGGTTTAGATACTTAAAAAATTTTAATTTATACCTTAATAAAGTTAAATAATTACTCACATGTAGACACAGACTGAAAGAACTGGAAGTGATAACCTGTTTCGGTGTTTTCTCCTTATGATATTTGGTTTGTTTTTGCTTTATTCTTTATAAGTTCATTTTTTTTCCTTCCTGGCCTCTTTAAAGATTCCTTCAGTGATATCTTGTTTTCTATTACTTGAGGGTGACCACATATGCTTCTGAATGTCTCTTCTTATAGATCTCCTCTTTCTCTTTTTAATTACTAGGCTTCTATCGCAAACCTTACTTCAAAATCTATGAAAACATACACATTTTCCTTGAGAAACTAAACAAACATGAACACATAAATGACTGATAAGGATGAATGCATTAATCCTTTTTGTTGTTCCTGGTTGATTCTTTTGTTTCTATATTTCTTTTATTTTTCTTGCCAGCCTCTTTAGGGACATTTCCAACTAATAGATCTCCATCATCACCTTAAAAAGTCAGAATGTACTGCACACCTAGACTGACCCTCCAATGGGATGTGTTAAGTTAATGGACTTGTTCACTAAAATAACTCAGTTCTCGGGATGCCTGGGTGGCTCAATTGGTTAAGCATCTGCCTTCAGCTCAGGTCATGATCCCATGGTCCTGGGATCAGCCTGCATCGGGCTCCTTACTCAGGGGGAAGCCTGCTTCTTCCTCTTCTTGCCGCTCCCCCTGCTTGCTCTCTCTCTCTCTGACAAATAAATAGATAAAATCTTAAAAAAAAAAAAGTAACTGAGTTCTCCTTCAATCACTTTCTAATTCCATGACTTACTTTTCCTCCTGGCTATTACTTTCTCCAGAAAGTTCTGTTCTCACCCCTCCACCTCTGCTGAAACATCCAGGAAAGTGTGCTTCCTTGTTTGTCTTCAATCATGTTCTGATCATGGCCCCAAAACTTTACTGCTTGTAGAGAGTTCTGTACTCATACCCCACCATTAGAGAAACTCCCAGGAGAGGGGTCTTAATTTGGTTCTTCAACCAATCACATTGTGACCTTGTTCCCAGACATTTGCCACTTTCAGAAAGTTCTGACTTCATCATCCCACACCCTCAGAAACACCATGGAGAGGGGATTTATTTCAGTTCTTCAAAAAATCTTATTCTGAACCCCAACATTACTTCTTTTGGAAAATCTGTCCTCATCTCCCACCACCCCCAAAGAACCCTGATGAGGAGGCTTCCATCAGTTCTCCTTCCACCAGTCAAGTTCTGATCTCACTTCCCACCCACAGATTTTTAAAAATTGGGGCTACCTTGGGAAATCTGGGATTGGTGTATGGAGATGTATAGTATTGATTTTCAGAAGGACCAAAAGGCCATTCATGAACAGCACTCAATCAGCTAGCCTTTATGAAGTGCCTGTGGGTTCACCACCTTGCATTTCCAGATCAGACTCTCCATCATCCCCTTCCTCTAGACAGAAGCTGAATGATCATTCCAGCTCCAAAATATTATAAGGGACACAGGGCTCTCCTTAAATGTTTGCCAATTAAACATGCGGGGATTCTGATGACTGAGGTGTGAACAAGAAATAAACAGTGATTTTGTTAATGTACACCACTGGCAATCAGTACACACATATTTCCAAATCATGCCTTGTGGAGGGGATGTGGTAAGGAGATAAGCACCCTGAACCAGGAACTGTGGTCCCCCCTCTATCACGAACTGGCTATGTGACCTTGGGAAAACCATTTTCCTACCTAGTTTCCTCATCTGTGAAACAAAGTTTGAGGAAGTGATTTTTAAAATTTGTTATTTTTTAAAATAATTTTTACTTAAATTCAACTTAATTAACATATATTATTATTATTAATTTCAGATGTAGAATTCAGTGACTTATCACTTGTGTACACCACCTAGGGCTCATTCCATCAAGTGCCCTCCTTAATGCTTATCACCCAGTTAGCCCATCCTCCCACCCACCTCCCCTCCAGCAACCCTCAGTTTATTCCCTAGAGTAAGGAATCTTATGGTTTTGCCTCCCTCTGTTTTCATCTTTTCCTTCCCTTCCTGTATGTTCATGTTTTGTTCCTTAAATTCTACATATGAGTGAAGTCATATGGTATGTCTTTTTCTGATTTATTTTACTTAGCATAAAACCTCTAGTTCCATCCATGTCATTGCAAATGGCAAGATTTCATTCTTTTCTTTTTTTAAAAAAGGTTTTATTAGAGAGAGAGCACAAACAGGGGAGAGGGAAAAGCAGGTTCCTTGCTGAGTGGGGAGCCCCACTTGGGGTTTGATCCCAGAAATCTGGGATCATGACCTGAGCCAAAGGCAGATGCCCAACCAACTTGAGCCACCCAGGTGCCCCAACATTTCATTCTTTTTCATGGCTGAGTAATATTCCATCACAATGTGTGGGGTGCATACACCCCCTCACATTTTTTTTTATCCAGACATATACATACATACATAAAACAGTGGTCTCAGATTAAAGGTGTACATTAGATTTACCTGGAAAGTTTGTTAAAAATGGAGATTCTGGAGTGCCCATCTGTGGGTCTGGAGGATAGAAGCTGGATGTTTTACATTCTTAAAAAGCCCCCTTCCCAAGGTGTTTTTATGCTGGTGGTGGACTCATACTCCTTGAAAAACAGTAGGGCATACATTCTTAAAATGATATCAAATGTTGAGTTATGAGTTATCCTTGCTCATGGGATGAGAACAACAATAAGAGAAAACAAAGACTAGAGATCTTGAGTCCAGGTAGCTAGAAGAGGAAAGAAATATTAAAAAATAAAAACTAGGGTGAAAGTGGAAGATTGCTTTTTAAACTGCTTTATTAATTTCACTTTATGAAAGGAATAGTTTTTCCTAAAACTGAGTGAAATTGCCCTACAGGGCAGAAAATTTTACACTTGAGACAAAACAATATTTAATTACAAACTGGTAAGTGGAAACACCAAAAGCTTTACAGAAAAAGTAAATCACAAAACTACAAGCTTGTAGAGCCGAGGCCACATTAACAACCTTGGAGAAAACCTTAGGTTTCAAGGTATAAGGCAAAAGTCATAATGATTATCAGGTTCAGGAGTCTGAAAGCGCTTATGATGTCTCATTTGCTGCTCCTTAGTCTTTCTCTTGACCTCCATCATCTGCCCTACAAACTTTTCCTCCTCACCTCCCACTTCATTGTGATCAGTATGCCTGCTAGGTATGGCCCACCGAAAATTAGGGACAAGTCGTCTTATTCGCCCCAGCCTGACATTTCTTCCATGCTTCTGGCCTTCACCCCCTTTCGAATTGCGTGATTCCTCTTCATTCTGCACGGGGCCCTGTTCCTCTCCTTCGTTTTCCTGCTGGGCATTTTCCATATTGACATTTTTCACCGCTGGTTTCTGTTTGGACGCCATTGCTCCTAGGAATTAAGAAACCAGAAAAGGCGCCATTATGTGGGGTGGGGGTGGGACGATCAGCACCGAGGACAGAGGCCCTACTACGCACCTTTCAAAATTCAGAGCCCTGGATTTCAAAGGCTTTTTTAAAATTTTACTCTTCCACCGGAGGCTTCTTGCACTCTTCAGGGGGACCCCGGTCCGAGCACTCCCCCGCTCCCTCCCTGTCGCTCCTCCCCCACTCCCCACCAAGGCCCACCATTTTCCCTGCGGATCCCTGCCCAGGCCTCTACAAGGCATCAAGATGGAGGACGGGCTGGGCGGGAGGGCGCGGGGGAGGAGGGGATCTGGGGTCTCAGGGCTTTCCATACGTTCCCCCCGCTCCCCACACTGTCCCCGGCACCGACCTGGGCCTATCCTTGCAGTCTCCTCCTCCTCCCGATTCTCCCGAAGAGTGCGCCGCCGCGACACTTAGACCTGCACACCTGCAGAGGGCCGGGGTGGGGGCAGCGGGGGCTGCTGCAGCCGAGCGCTCCCCGCGGACCCGACGCTACCCAGCTCCGCCCGGACCCGCCACCCCATCCCCAGTGCTGACCACCGTTTTCTACACCAAGAAGGACGGGGGCGGGGCGGGGGTGCAAGAGGCAGGTGTTTCCGAAGGGTCGTCGCCTCACCGGCGTCCAACCCTCGGCCTACAGTTTTCTGCGGCCAAACGCGGGCTGCGGGGCGGCGTGAGCGCTGCGGTCCTTGCGCCGCTTCGCTCCGGGGCACCGGCCCCCCAGCAGGGCTCGGCGGGCCGCGTGGGCTCTCCCACACTCAGACCAGGGAACGCTCCCCCTCCTCCCGGTCCCTTACCTACTTCCCCTCCGCGTCTGACTCTTCGGGACCGCTTCTGGCCCGCACGCCAGCACGGCCACCGGGTGTAGACACCGAGAAGTGAGCGAGCTAAAGCCGGCTCTGACGCTACAGCTAGGCGCGCGAGTCAGCGTTGGCGGCTCACGTGAGGCCTTCGTCACCGCGAGTGGCACCGCCCCCATTCCGTGCCGGGTTCCGCCCGCCGGGTGGCGCACAGCCAGTTGGCCCGCGCAGCTCTCCTCTGCTGTTGGGTCCTTTTTATTTTATTCATTTATTTGCCAGAGGGGGGAAAAAAAAAAAAAAAGAGCCCAAGCAGGGGGAGCTGCAGGCAGAGGGAGAAGCAGGCTCCTCGCAGAGCAAGGAGTCCCATGCGAAACTGGATCCCAGGACCCTGGGATCATGACCTGAGCCAAGGCAGACGCTAAAGGGACTGAACCACCTAGGATTCCCGAGCCGGGTCCTTCTTAACAGCACCTGACTGGGCTCTGTGGCTCTCCCTTCTTTGTATATTCCTGGGCCTTTCTGTGCCTGCTGGGGAAAGGCAGTATCTTCTCAGGGGCCTACTGGCCCTTCCCAGTTCTTCCCTGGGGACTTTCCTCTTCCTCTCTTATGCTCCTGGGATACATCCCTATCCACTCCAGGAGGGCGGGGCAAATTTAAGCAGGTGCAGAAAACTCAGTGGTGAAGATAATAACATTTTAGTGCAATATTAAAAAAAAATTAATGCAAGGACATCTATGAGCAAGATGTCCCATCCACCCTGCTGCCAACCTGTGGTCCTCTCGGCTACCAACGCTATTTTCTCTATACCAAATGTGTATGTGGGGTGGGGGGACAAGAAAGGATATGGAATTTTTTCTAATTCTTCTTAATATCTTTTTCTTTTGTTCCTTTTTAGTAGAATTGCTTTCTCTTTATAGTTTACATGAACTTTAACTTTTGTTATGGAAAATTTCAAACATATGCAAAAATAAAATGGTATAATGAAAGCCACTCTACTCATCACCTAGCTGTGAAAGTTAACTCATTGCCAGTATTATTTCATGTATCTCCCTACCCACTTTCTACTCTTAGAAATTATTTTTGAAGCAAATCCCTGTCCTAATATTATTTTGTGTGTATTTTCAAAGTACATGTCTATAAGGACTCTCATGTACTTAATTATATAATTCATATATAATATAATATGTATATTTATATCACAATAGCATTTTTACACCTAACAATTAATAATTCCTTAATACTGTTTTATGTCTGGAGTGTCTGGGTGGCTCAGTTGGTTAAGCGTCTGCCTTGGGCTCAGGTCATGATCCCAGAGTCCTGGGATTGAGCCCGGAGTTGGGCTCCCTGCTCAGTGGGGAGTCTGCTTCTCCCTCTTCCTCTGCCTCTCCCCCTGCTTGTGCTCTTTCCATCTCCCTCTCAAATGAATAAATAAAATCTTTAAAAAATACTGTTTTATGTCCAACCCATGTTCAAATTCTCAATTCTGTCATAGTTTTTAAAAAATTTTTTATTTATTTTTAAATCGTAAGACTTTAAAAAAATGTTTATTATTTATTTATTTATTTGACAGAAAGAGAGACAGCAAGCAGGGGGAGCAGGAGAAGGAGAAGCAGGCTCCCCACTGAGCAGGGAGCGGGATATGGGGCTCTATCTCAGGACCCACAGATCATGACCTAAACCAAAGGCAGACGCTTAACCAACTGAGCCACCCAGGCACCCCATCATAGCTTTTTTTTAAAAAAAATATTTTATTTACTTATTTGACACAAAGAGAGAGAGATCACAAGTAGGCAGAGAGGCAGGCAGAGAGTTGGGGGGAAGCAGGCTCCCTGCTGAGAAGAGAGGCCCGCGGGGCTCGATCCCAGGATCCTGAGATCTTGACCTGAGCCGAAGGCAGAGGCTTAACCCACTGAGCCACCCAGGCGCCCCCGTCATAGCTTTTTAAAAAAATAGTTTGTTTGGATCATGTTCTAAATAAGACCTAATATGTATTTCTGCTTTCAAGATACTCTTTTTGTCTTTGACTTTGACAATTTGACTATAATGGGTCTTGGTGAGTGTATTCTGCAAGTTCATATCTGATGTTGAAACTTTCTATTGTATTTTTAATTTCAGCTACTGTACTTTTTAGCTCCAGAATTTTTGTTAGTACTTTTAATAATTTCTTCCTGTTTATTCATTTTCTCTATTTGGTGAGCCATTATTCTCCTGGTTTATTTTATTTCTTTGTCTGTGGTTTCCTTTAACTTTTTGAGCATATTAAAGACAGTTGACTTAAAATCTTTCCTTAGTAAGTCCACCTTGCTCAGGGACAGTTTCTACTAATTCCGTTTTTGCTGTGAATAGGCCATACTTTCTTTGTATGTTTTACAATTTTTGTTGTTGAAACTGGATATTTTGAATATTATAATGTGGTACCTCTGGGAGTCATATTCTTCCCTCTCCTCAGGATTTGTTGCTGGCTGTTGTGGGCTGATGTTTGTTTGTTTAGTGACCTTTCTAAATTGTTTTTGTGAAATTTGTATTCTTTTGTTATGTGTACCACTGAAGTCTATTGCCTTAGCTTAGTGATTAGCTGGTGTTTTGACAGTTACCTTTATTTTTTTATTTTATTTTTTTTTAAAGATTTTATTTATTTATTTGTCAGACAGAGAGAGAGAGATCACAAGTAGGCAGAGAGGCAGGCAGAGACAGAGGGAGAAGCAGGTTCCCTGCCGAGCAAGGAGCCCGATGTGAGACTCGATCCCAGGACACTGGGATCACGACCCGAGCCGAAGGCAGCCGCTCAACCAACTGAGCCACCCAGGCGTCCCGACAGTTACCTTTAATAACCTGGAGCCAATAAAAGAAAAAAAAGAAGAAACACTCTCACTCTTTGCAGATTGGTCTGTGCTGGGGGACTCATTCACTGCTTGTAGAAGAAGGTTTTCAACCCTCCATTAGCTTTCACTTCCTACTTGCACAGAGTCTGAAGGCCAGCCAGAGGTGAAATGCCTCCTCAGGCCTTGGAAGCACTTGCATCCCATCCTGGGCATATGTGTCGTCTTCTCAGTCTCCCGGTATATTGGGGAACTTTTAAAAGCAGTTATTCTCCCATGTATCTCCTTTTCCAGCCTCTTCCTCTCATTCTATTTATTGTTTGTCCTCAGTACTGTCCTTTGCCCCAGCCTGCTATGACTAATATCCAGGCCTTTAAATGCTTTTGGCAAAAGGCACTCCACTCCTGGGAAGTTTCTAAGGCAAAATAGAGAGAAAATTGTGCCCTCTATGAGAAGGAGTTGACAGATGGTAGAGACCCACAGACACAATTCTTTGAGAATAAGGTCCGTAATATTTCTTCTAGTACTAGCAACCTTCACTAACTGATCTAGGGTGTTGGGGATGGTGGGCTGGCAACTTAAAATGCCATGGCACTCTCTTACTGCAATCCAGGAGCTTCTCTCTTCAACTAGTTTTCCTTTTGTTGTTGCTTGTAAGTTTTTTATTAGATTCCAGAGTCCTGCAAAAGTTGATTCTCACCATTTTTGGCATGGAAACTTTGAGTTCCTTACTCTGCCATTTTTTGTGGTCTTCTCTCTTTATATTTTTCAATTCTCTACAATGTCGTTATATTTTTCAATTCTCTACAGTGTAATGGCAGTATACAATTACTTTAAAAAATTATCCTCTCTAGGGGCACCAGGGTGGCTCAGTTGGCTAAATGTCCAACTCTTGGTATCAGCTCAGGTCATGATCTCATTGGTTGTAGGATCAAGCCCCGTTTCTGTCTCTGTGCTCAGTGGGAAGTCTACTTGATGATTCTCTCCCTTTGCCCTTTCCCCCACTCATGCACTTACTGAAGACTCTTATGTTGGGATCTCTTTGGTTCCCATTTTTGGCCACCTTCCCCTTTCATGCCATGATCTCTTCTTTAGCAGCCATCTCATCTATACATATATCTTAAATAGCCATCCACCCATATATGATTCCTGCATTTTCTTCTCTAGCTCAGTCTTTGATATAAATATCTTGCTACATTCTTAACATTCCCACTGGGGTATGCGAAGGTATAGAGAAATCAAGATGGCCCATTATGTTCCCTCCAAAAAAGGTCCATTATGTGTTGCCCATTCCAGTTAACATTACTACCTATCACACAGATGATCAGGCAAGTCATCTGAGAATCCCACTAACACTTCCCTTTTGTACCCCTGCTACCCAATTTTCATATTTTTCATGAGTTCATCTCTGTGTTCATTCATGAATATCTTCATTCATCTGGTAGAGAGAGAAATATTGCTGTATCAGAGGAGAAGGGGGATAATTACACAATCACAGTCCTCGATGGGTTATCATTGCAAAGAAAAGGGGCTGCCTTAGTAAGATTTGTCACATGGGAGGAAGTAGAGAGCATAGTTGCTAATGTGGGTAACTTGGTAGGTTTGTTGGTCAGGACATATAGGCAATCTCTTCTGTGATGGCATCTACTTTTCTAAAGAAAACAGAAGCCTAAGGAGTACTTGAGAATGTTGAGGTATGAGACAGTGTTGAAGGTTTGTCCAGAGAATAGGTGTTGTGCCATAGTGGTCTCAGATATTGAGAAAGTATATTGACTGTGAAAATATGGTAAGGGGCACCTGGGTGGCTCAGTTGTTGGGCATCTGCCTTCAGCTCCAATGGTGATCCCAGGGTCCTGGGATGGAGCCCCGAGCCCACATCAGGCTCTCTGCTTGGCAGTGGGCCTGCTTCTCTCTCTCCCACTCCCCTTGATTGTATTCCCTTTCTTGCTGCTTCTTTCTCACTGTCAAATAAATTAATTAATAAAGTCTTCTAAAAAATATGGTAAGATTACTAACCAAGTCTGAGTACTGCTCCTTATCCTGCATTAGCTTCTCTTCAACCTTAACTCCCACAGCTCTCCTACTTTTTCCACCAGGTTCCAGCTACACGGTTTTTTGTTTTTTTTGTTTTTTTTTTTTTTTTCATCCTTTTCAGGAACAAATCATGCTCACTCCCACTTCAAAGTCTGCTGTTCCGTAGTCTAACTTCAAGAGATTTTTATACACACAGAGCTCTTTCTTGTCCTCCAGTTCTCAGATGAAAAGTCCTGTCCATAACATGGCCTTCTCTAGTGATAGGCACGGTACAACTCCAGGGATCATGGTGCATATTGTAGTCTAACAACATGATGGTCTTTCAAGTTGTTACACTGGATGGCATTGGACATCCTTCACTGCCCTTTCTGTAAATGTAATTTTCTATCCCATTTCCCTTTCTTATTTTCTTCGTGGCACTCTTCACCACTGAAATTACATTGGTTGTTGTTTATTTTATATGTCCAAAGGAGAATATAAGCTCCTTAAAGGGAAGGGTCTTTCCTCTCTTGTTGCCTAGCAGCCAGCCTGGTAGGCAAAGAGTAAACACTCAATAAAAAAGTGCCGCATGTATGGATTGTTATCTACCAAATACACCAGAACAGAAATAGGTACTTAAAGTTGAATGGCAAAACCATTGATGTTGGAGTCTAAGATCGCAGTATGCAAAATATTTAAAGAATTCTTGGACAGGATGTATTTAACAGTTTTAAAAATAGAGTAAACATCAGAATCTACCAGGGAAATTGTTCAAAATACAGATTCCTGATCCTCAAACCTCAGGGAAAGGATTCAGCAGGTCTGGGGTGAGGTCTCAGAAGTTGCACTTTTAACAAGATCCAGGTGACTCTATTAAAGGTAGCCTGCAGCTCATGCTTAGACCAAAACACACCTTTAAAAATGGTGTTTTCCTAGGGAAAATTGCTTCTATACCATTAATCTGTTATCTCTCATGCAGGGTTCTGATATTTTAATTTGAGTACTGGAGTATTTAGTGGGAAATCAACCACCTAGGACCTCAGATTGCTTTTCCAGGTGGGATCTCATTTAACTTTTGATAAACAATCCGGGTCCATTGGATCCAATTTTTGTTTTTGAGCTTTTCAAACTATTTGTAAGGATTGCTTTTTTATGATTTCTACTCTTTCTTAGAAGTCTTCCAAAGAATAAGGGGAAAATTCATATCTTATTTTTACATAGAATAAGCCCATACTGTCTTGCACACACCACATGGGAGAACTGGGCCTTTTTGTAAAATTAATAGGTGGGATCTCATTGATTTTAATTTTCCCGTATCTTAAAAACATTTTGCTATTCATCATCCTAAGAATTATTTCATATTTAGTTAATTGTTCCTAACTCCACTAAAAAGACTAAAAAAAATAAGAGAAAAAAAGCAAGAATGATGGAATAGCTTTTATCAGGAATGATGCAATACTAAAATAAATAATAACATATCACCATTTAGGTTTTTTTTTTTTTTACTGCACTGTCCAAAGCATTACAGCATCTTTCAAAAACATATGGAAGAAATTAAGAAATTAAATTGATCTTTGCATTTATTTAATCCAGCTTTTACTGAGATTTTTTTTCAGTTTTTCTTCCCATACTGGCAAAGGAAAGTAAATTGACAGAGGAATTCATTTTACAATTAGATCAGAAAACGGAAATACAGTGACAACAATACTCTAGATGTCATTATTGATAGTGAAATTGATATCTCAAACTATGAGTATTTAAATGTTGATATCTTAATTGAATTTTTTTCCAACCCAAAAATCAATTGGTGAATAGTGTACTTCTAAGGACCAAAATGATAAATGGTGTTCTTAGTTTGTCACTTGTCATACAATATGTTACAAAAAGAAGTAGGGACATTCCAATTTGCTTAAATGATATTAGACAATTTTCTGTCATCTTTTATGATATTGGATATTTAATATATGTCTAGTATTTAATCAGTAACTTTTCTAAGTGAACAAATGCTGAATTCAGGTGAGAAGAAGGAAACAGGTCATGTAGAAATGAAAAAAAATCATTGGACTGGTCATTCTAATTGGTGTTTATCAATCTGAAAATGAAAATATTTTGCAATTATGGAACAAAGAAGATGGCCATCCTCCCTTCAACAAAATTGTGAGCTGTCAGTGTTTTGAAAAGTTTTCTGTTTTGGTGACATAAGTACAAGAAGAACTAGAAATAAGATAGGGCAGAATTTATTGGGGATACAAGTGAGCAAGAAGTGAGAAATCAATACCTACAGATGGATATATTCCAGGTTCAGGCATGAGAATTGGTGAGGAGTGAGCTGTTCACTTACACAGCTGTGCAAAGGATGATGTCCTTTTTGAGTACACACACTTTCAAAGCTAGGAAAATGAGGAATACAATTTTAGTTTGATATATTTAAATTCTTGTTAAATTATCTGGTTTAGTTGTCCTTATCTCTTTATTTTTACTTCTGTGAATTATTTATAAAGTCGTTTAATACACAAAACAGCAAATGGGAATTTTTTATACAGAAGGTGTGATTTGGTCCTGGTATTCTAAGGCTTAACATCTTTAATACTCCTGAGTGGCTGGGAGAACTTAGTATTTTTATTTTGTTTAATGAATGAAGCTGGTGTAAGGGAAGTTGTGGAATTATTCTTAGAAAATATACTGTAAGCCCTAAGGAGTGATTGTGGAAGCGGCCGAAACGTCAACAGCGTTCCTCTTCTAGGGCTGTTGAATGCAAAAGTCCGATAAGAGCAGGATCCCACGATCCCCAGGGGCAGAGCACAAGTTAGGAGCTATGAAAGAATGTAACCCTCAATCCCCCTTTTCTGTACCTAGTGACTGCTAACCCAAATATCCCGCTCCTCCCTTGTCCCATGACTGACTCCCTGCATACCTAGGCGCCAGGGAGAATGCAAGTCTGCTTCGAGAGGTATTTGCCATCCTTTTGTACTTCCTTCCCATGTTTTGGGGCACCTGTCCTTGATTTTTTGATTAAAAAAATAAAAATAAAAAAGTTATGTGTAGGTTCAGCTGCTGCTGCTGTCTCTTGCAGAGGCAGCCCTGCACAGCCGCTCAGTTTGGTGTCTGAGAACTTTATTTCGGTGCGCCAGGACAGAAGTGACCACTCCAAAGTGTCTTCATGATAGGACCTCCTGATTCTCATTTCAGTGTTCTGTTTAGCCAAGTCAATATTCACACTTGTGCTTCCTTATCACCTTCCATGTCTCCAGATTGAAGTTCACAAACTTTTCTCATGTTACTGTAGAAGTCAAAATAAGACAATTGAAAAGCTTATGTAATAGAAGGGTAGGGGAAGATTTTCTTCCCCTGAGACTCAACTGGAGGATCATTCAACTGAATGGAAATGATGGAATGATGCTCTTTCTCCAGGGCTCTATCAGGCAGCCAATCCTATCATAATAAATTGGTATGAAAACTCACGTGAGCATGTAATGACTTTTATGCCTATCCATTTATGCTGTTACATTTTCAAGTGTTCCTTCTGGTGGTCAAACTTTTCGTTTCATGTCCACGATACCTCTTTTAAAGAATGGAAGAGGTAAAGTGGGATGGGAACTGACAACTCCTGAAGTTTTTCATCAAGTTCCTAACACTGATGCTTTAAAAATGAGGAAGGCTGAGAGAGCAGTTAAATATCATTCCCAGGGGTCACAGTTAGTAGAAGGCTGAGGACATCTCACCAAGGGTTGTCTAACTCCAGGGACCATAATGTCACCACTCTCCCACTGGGACCTCCTTTTTAGATGGTGGCCTTGTGAGGGTGAGGAATGAATGAGTTTATACTTTCTGAGTGAAGGGGGGTTCGTGTTGGGTGGTATAGGTTAATAGGGGATTAGTACTAATATTTATCATCTTCCAGTTGAAGATTTCTGATAGATACACAGGATTGGAGCTCCGATGAGAAGTCGGAGATAAAGATATAGATTGGAGATTGCATCCCTCAATCCCATCAGGTGCATAAAAGATGCATGGTGGCCATGTGGTACTTTGCTTTTTCTGGGCCACATTACCTGATGTGCAAACTAAAGTTGTTGGGCTAGGTAACTGTTAAGGTCTCTTTCTGCTCTGTTTTCATGAAGGCTAAAGATGGCCACTTAGATTTGGGATCCTGCAAAGTGAGTCAGAATTCCTCATCAGTCACTTCATCACTTCATGCAAGTTGCATTCCAGCCATATCAGACTCTCTCCTGAATGTGTACCTCAAGCAAACTGGGTACATTTTCATTTCCTTGCCTTTGTACAGCCCGGAATGTCCAGATATGCATTCCATTTCCTTTCACAAGCCTACTCCTTCTGTAAGAATTAGCTGGAAGTCCACCTTCTGTGATGATTTTGACTGGCATTGCCTGACACACAATATTTGTAAGAAGGGCATATCAAAACAAATAAATAAGCCCATTTACCAATGAAGGTTTAATATCCTGAACGCATAAAGAGCAGTACATACTAGGAAAGATGGTTAATTATAACAGTAATTAGGGAAATCAAGTTAAAAACAACAAAGAGTAATATTTCACAACCATCAGCTAGCAAGAATTATTTTAGAATTCTCTAAATACCAAAGTTCTGTTTTTTTTTTGTTGTTGTTGTTGTTGCTATGAGTATGATGTGTAAATGAGAATTTTCATCTACCATGGTAGCCATTTAAAAAGGTAGAAACAGAAAAGTTTAGGGGTACAATTTTATAATTTCAAGTAGAGCTTATTCATATCCTAAGACTCAGACATTTCATGATTAAACACATAACACATGGAAATGTGTGTGTGTGTGTGTGTGTGTGTGTGTGTTTAGAGAGAGAGAGAGAGAGAGATCTAAAATTTCCATGAAGAAGAAATAAGATAGGGACTCCTGGTGGCTCAGTCAGTAGGGCATCTGCCTTTGGGTCAGGTCATGATCTCCCGGTCCTAGAATGGAGCCCCAAGTCAGGGTCCCTGCTCAGTGGGAAGTCTGCTTCTCCTTCTCCCTCTGCCCCACCTCCATCCCCTGCTTGGGCTCTCTCTGTCTTTCTCAAATAAAGAAAATCTTAAAAAAAAATAAAGATAAATATAGGGTATGCACTCATACAAGTGCCTACTATACCCTGGTACTGGCTCCCCTTCTCCACTCCACATATGTAAGTGAAAAAGAAGACAAATCTTTTTGGGTAATTGGCTCCTTTATCATCCTGTAATACCTCTTTTTATCCCTGATAATTTTCTTTGCTCTGAAGTTCTTTTTGTTTGAAATTAATATGGCTATTCTAGCTTTCTTTTGATTATTGTTTGTTTGCATGATATATCTTTCTCTAAACCATAACTTTTTTAAGGGGGGGAGAAGGGCAGAGGGAGAGGGAGAGAAAGAATCTCTTCATTTCTGTTACAGTTTTTTCTTTCTTCTTTCAATAATTTCCTCTTTAAAAAAGTTTTTATTTAAATTTAAGTTAGTTAACATACAGTGTAATATTAGTTTCAGGTGTACAATATAGTGATTGAACATTTCCATACATCACCCAGTGCTCATGATGACAAATGCACTCCTTAATCCCCATCACCTATTCAACCCACCCCCACCCACCTCCCCTCTAGTAATCATCTATTTGTTCTCTATAATTAAGAGTCTGTTTCTCAGTTTGCTTCTTTCTCTTTTCCCTTTGCTCAACTGTTTTGCTTCTTAAATTCCACATATGAGTGAGATTATATGCTATTTGTCTTTCTCTGACTGATTTATTTTGCTTAGCAGAATACTCTCTAGCTCCATCCACATCATTGCAAATGACAACATTTCATCCTTTTTGATGGCTGAGTAATATACCATTATACACACACACACGTATATATATATATATATATACACACACACACACACACATATATATATATATATATATATATATATATATATATATATATCTCACCTCTTCTTTATCCATTCATCAGTTGATGCATACTTAGACCCTTTCCATAGCTTGATAATTTTAATATGCTGCTATAAACATCGGGGTACACGTATCCCTTTGAATTAGTATTTTTGTATTCTTTGGGTAAATACCTAGCAGTGCAATTGCTGCATCACAAGGTAGTTCTATTTCTAACTTTTTGAGGGACCTCCATACTATTTTCCAAAGTGGCTGCACCAGTTTGCATTCCCACCAATGGTGCAAGAGGGTTCCCCTTTCTCTATATCCTCACCAACACTTGTTTCCTGTGTTGTTGATTCTAGCCATTCTGACAGGTGTGAGGTGATATCTTCTTGTAGTTTTGGTTTGTCTTTCTCTGATGATGAGTGATGTTGAGTACCTTTTCATGTGTCTGTTAGCCATTTGATGTCTTCTCTGCAAAAGTATCTCTACATGTCTTCTGCCCATTTCTTAACTGGATTATTTGTTTTTTGGATGTTAAGTTTGGTAAGTTCTTTACAGATTTTGGGTACTAACCCTTTATCAGATATATCATTTATAGATATCTTCTCCCATTCTGTAGGTTGCCTTTTCGTTTTTTTTAATTATTTCTTTGGCAGTGCAGAAACTTTTTATTTTGATGAAGCTCTAATAGTTTATTTTTTACTTTTGTTTCACTTGCCTCAGGAGACATATCCAGAAAGAAGTTGCTATGGCCAATGTCAAAGGGGTCGCTGCTTGTGTTCTCCTCTAGGACTCTTATGGGTTCAGGTCTCACATTTAGGTCTTTAATCCATTTTGAATTTATTTTTGCATATGGTGTAAGAAAGAAATCCAGTTTCATTCTTTTGCATGTTGACTATCCAGTTTTCCCAAAACCATTTGTTGATGAGACTGTCTTTTTCTTATTGGATATTCTTCTTTTTAAAAGATTTTATTTATTTGAGAGCAAGAGAAGGAGAGAGGGCATGAGTGGGGAGAGGGGCAAAAGGAGAGGGAGAAGCAGGTTCCCCGCTGAGCAGGAGCCTGCCAATAGGCTCTATCCCAGGACTCCAGGATCATGACCTGAGCAGAATGCAGATGCTTAACTGACTGAGTCACACAGATGACCCTCCCATTGGATATTCTTTCCCGCTTTGTCAAAGATTAATTGACCTTATAGTTGTGGATTCATTTCTGGATTTTCTACTCCATTCCATTCTATCATTTCCTTTTGATTCCTTCTTAGAATTTTTAATCTCTCTGTTTACATTACCCATCTGTCTTGCATGTTGTCCACTATTTCCATTAGAATCCTTAGCATATTAATCATACTTATTTTAAATTCCCAATATGATAATTCCAACATTCCTGCTATATCTGAGTCTGATTCTGAAGCTTGCTCAGTCTTTCCAAACTGTGTTTCTGTATTTATTATGCCTTGAACTTTGTAGAAAGCGAGACATGATGTTCTGGATAAATGGTGTTGTGGTAAATAAGCCTTTAGTGAAAGGTTTTATGTTTATCTGGAGAGCCTTAGGCTGAGTTTACTGTTTGCTGTTCCGGTAGTTTTCAGAGGCTAAAATTGTCACAAACGTCTTTGTTTTTGTCTCCCCTATTGTGTTTGGGTTTCCTTAGAGACTTCTCTTAAATAAAATCTAAGACTTGCTGTTCTTTCTGTTGTATTCCCCTATTCTGTTGTATAATTATTCAAGAGACTTATTGATGTAGTGGTAAAATGTGGGGTGAGGCTAAGCATTCTATAGTTCTCTGATTTGGTCAGAGTTTAGTGAGGCTGTGATTCTGGGCTATGACCTTCACAAGTGCTTCTCAGTTTTTTCCTATTAGGTGAGATGGGAAAGCCAGAAGTAGCTAGAGTTCAGTATTTTCCTTCCTTCACATGAAAGACTAGAGGGTATTTCCTTGCCTGCTTGTCAAATACTAAGTGTGGGGGTGTTAGGAGTGGGGTATTTCCTTTCCCTCAGGTCAGTTAAGTTCCAGTAAAACGAAAACAGACTGTGGTAAAATAGTTTTGAGGGCAGGATTTGTTAAGAAGAATAGAGTGTTCTGAATACATTTCAAAATGGCTACATTTTCTCTTCCCCTGTTGGAAGTATGAAGAAACTTTAATCTTCACTGTGAGAACTTGGTAGAGGACCTGTAGGTAAAACTCATGAAAGTTTTGGGGGGCCCTTCCTAAGATTGGGCACTCCTTGAATTGTTCATTCTCAGACTTGCCCACATTGAGCTTCCATCAATTCATCAATTAAAGTTTATGTTTTCCTTTGTCTGTACTGGTTCTAGTAGTGGTTTTGTTCTTGGGTTCTGCTCTGGTGAGCTCTGATTCTCTATATCTGTCTGTGTGTTTCTCCAAACTTTGGGGGGCAGTAGTTTGTATTGTGACCTCAATTGTCTGATTGATCTAAGAAAAGCTGTTGATTTTCAGTTTGTTCAGCTCTTTTCTTGTTGTGAAATCTGAACTGACAACTTCCAAACTCTTTATGTGCCAGACTGTAATTCAAAGAATATACATTTTAGCTTATGCTAATAAGCCAAAAGAGAGATCTTGACTGTTTTTAGAGTTTTAGAACAGATACAAATGCGGCCTTCATAGGCAGGATGCCATATCATGCATGGTACCTGAATGCTGGGCAAATGTATGTAGGTGAGGAGGTTTCCAGTAAGAACCAATTGTGCAAACATAGTTCACTTGTGATGTCAGTCAAATGCTACTAAATCAGATCTCTGCTTCATCCACTAAGAAGACAATTAAAATATTGTGGGAATATGATATAGGGTATTCCCACCTCCCAGAACCCCATACGTTATGTAGGGTGGACTGGTTCAAACATGCTGTGTGATTGTTACACACTTCACTCAAAGAGAACTTGAGGTCTCTTTTCCAAAATGGCCCCTGCAATGAGTTATTCAGTTTTCCTCGATCTCTCCCATGTATATAGAAGTTATACATGCTATTAAACTTCTGTTTGTTTTTCTCCTATTAATCTATCTTTTTATTTAAGATTTTGTTTGTTTATTTGAGAGTCAGAGATCACAAGCAGACAGAGAGGCAGGCGGGGGCGGGGAAGCAGGCTTCCCGCTGAACAGAGAGTTCAATGCGGGGCTTGATGCCAGGACCCTGAGACCACCACCCAAGCCAAAGGTAGAGGCTCAACCCAATGAGCCACCAGGCTCCCCAATCTGTGCTTTTTTTTTTTTTTAAAAGAAACAAAATGTGTCCTGAAACAAAGTGAGTCATAGTCAGAGAAGGTAATTAAGTGGTACTTTTGCAAATCCTGTGTCTTTGACCCAAGTGAGATCTACTGAAGTTTATTGAGGAGAGGTATAATTTTCAAGCCTCCACAGCTTGGGAAGAGGCATTACAGAGATTGTAATACTGATTTTTCTTACCCTCTGCTACCACACTGCCTTCCCTGTAGACATTCACTTTCTAGGGCTCAGAGTCTGGTTTGGGTCAACTTATTTGATGTGAAAACAGTGGTATAATCTTGGTTTAAGAGGACAGGTACACCAACTAGGCAGTTGCATGGATAATTTGGGGGCTGAACACAGAGGTGTGAAAATGGAATATTGATGCAGCTTGCCAAGGCCTGGCATGTAGAGGTTGCTCATAAATAAGTAGCAGAAGAATAAATGAATGAAATGTTAATTTTGGAATGATCAGTCTCTGACATTGGTCATATAGCTTTCCAACCTTTTCCTAAATGTATGAGATAGAGGCTCATTTCATACTTCCTGCTTTAGAAACTTTTCTTTGTAAAATTAAAAAAATTTTTTTTTTGCTTTTACAAAGTAAAATATGGACTTTGGGTGATAATGGGTGTATCAGTGCACATTCATTGATTGTAATAAATGTAGCCCTCTGAGGCAGGATGTTGATAGTGGGGGGATTGTGGGAGTATGGGAACAAGGGGTATATGAGAACTCTCTGTACTTTCTGCTCAATTTTATCTTGAACTTGAAACTATTTTACAAAACGAAGTTTACTTTATTATATAATTTATATCACATAATTAATATACTATATTAATTATATATACAATATAATATATAATAATTGTATATAATTTATATAATCATATTATATAATACAAAAAAATTATTGATTGATTTTTCTCTCCTTGCTAAAAAGATATGCTAGAGAAAATTTAGAAAGTGGAGGTCTTTTACCATCTAGCGATAAGAACTGGAACTGCAACTTGAACCTCACCATGACGACAGATTAGGAGGGGATGAGGGAGGGCCAGGGGTTTCTTAAAGCCACTAGATGGACCTTTCCAGATGTCAAGTGTGGCACAAGACCCTGTGCTGTCACTGCTGTCTCTGAGCCTCGTGACAGCTGTCTGATCAACAATATTTGGGATGATGCTATACATGCTTTCTAATCTGCCTTTTTCCACCCCAATTCACAATTAGTTGTAGAGGTATTTTCAGATAAATAAGTCTCTCAACAGTAATTCTGCAAATACATTTAAGTGCAGATTCCCACTTCCTATTTTAAAATATTATTTTTCTTATAATTACATAAGTGGTAAATCCTGGTTATAAGGCAAATTCAAGCAACATGGAAAAATGTAACTTCTATACTTCCCACAGCCTTGGTGATATCAATTTCTGTAGTTTGGTGTATGTTTGGTCAAATATATTTAGGAGAATATTATATCAATATCAACATACCATTAATTATTAACACAATATTAATGTATTAATATATAAACATTAATATTGATATAATTGATATTAATACTAGTACTAATATCTAAATTATACATTATTTGAAGACTTATTTTATTTATTTATTTATTTGAGAGAGTGAGAGAGAGAAAGAGTGTGTGTGCATGTGTGTGTGCACATATAAGTTGGGGGAGGGACAAGGGGAGAGGAAGAGAGTCTCAAGCAGACTTCCCAGTGAGTGAGGAGCCAGATGTGGGGCTTGATCTCATGATCCATGAGATCATGATCAGAGCTGCAATAGAGAGTCAGACATTCAACTGACTAAGCACTCAGGTATCCCTATTTGAAGAGATTTAAAGCAAGATCTTTTGTAAGAGAGCATCCTTCACACCCAGCTCTTTGAAAATACTGAATGGAATGGTTGCTTGTTGTCCTGGCAATGCAGAAGAGTCAGAAAAACTAAAGGCTGAGCGTTCCTCAACTTCATCTGAACTGCTAGGCCCTGAATCCTCTATTTTCATTAATAGGCCATCCCTTTACATCATTAATTTGAACTGGCTTATGTCTCTCCTTCCAGTAAGTAGAGAAATATACCAAACATCCCCTACAAAGCAGTTCCCCTAAGCTCCACACTCTCCTTCTTTTTTCTCATTTTCACAAATAACAAAATTCTCAAAGGGAGGAATATATTCACTCTACTTTCCAATCTCCCTATCATCCCTCAACCCACCCTTGTTTACTGCTTCTCCATTCTGCTGAATCTGTGTTCAAAGAGGTTACTAAGGGCAACATTGTTTTAAAACCAGAAGGAGTTCCTTTCAGCCTTTCTCTATAGTGTAAGCCCATATTTATTTTTATTGTTTCCGATGAAAACAATAAATTCTTTTTGTTTCTGTTGCTGTTGAAGAAAATTGCACACTTGCAATAAAGTCATTGGTAGAAAACAAGGAATCCCCTGTTCCTCCTGACTGGACCATATGAGAATAAGTTGCCAACGTCATGGCCCATAGCTCCTAAATACTTCAGTTTGTATGTCTTATAGATAAGAATATTCTCCTATATAACCAGCAAAATCAGGAAGTTATCATTAACAATATTTACCACAAGTGAATAATCTTCAGACCCCGTCCAGGTTTTGCCAATTGTCCTAATAATGTCCTTCATAGCAAAAAGATCCAGGACAGAATCTTGTACTGTATACAGTCATCATACCTCTTTGGTTCTCTATAGTCTAAAAGAATTCATCAGTTTTGCCTTGACTTTAATGACCTCGACATTTTTGAAGACTGTGGGCCAGTTATTTTGTAGCCTGCATCTTGATTTGGGAATGTCTGATGTTTGCTAAAGATTATACATAGTGATATTATAGAAGTGATGCTGTGTTTTTCTCATTGCATCCCAGCAGCTAGTGTGCAATTTGGATTTTTCAGTTAGTTAGATGTTGTTCTCTGACCTCTTGATTAATGTTGTCTCCCAGCTTCTCTCACTGTAAAAATAGTTCCTCTGCAATCGGTAAGAACCTAATGCTAACAAATATCCTGTTCCTCATCAAGCTTCAAATTTATTTAAATTATTTATTTAAATGTATTTATGAAATATGTTTATATAGTGCGCTCATGTTTCCTCATGTAATTGAATTAGCTGTAATATATCCTACCATTATGTGTTTTGATGCTCACTATTGTTCCTCTTCAGGCTGTTTTTTTATGTCCTTTGGATATACTCTCAATCTTCTTTGAGTACTTCCTTATTATCTGACACAAGATATCCCAGAGTCATTTTGTATATTCCCCATCCCAGACTTGGAATTAAACATTTATTCAAGAAGCCTTGGTTCATTTTAGTGAGCAAAAGTACATAGAACAAGATAAGTACTAGGTGGGCCCAACTACTATTGGAGTGTTGCTGCTTCCAGGTTCTCTTAGTGGACAGAGCTAGGGAACACACACACACTCACACACACATATTTTTTACATGTACATTTTTTCCAAGTCTCTGTAAACACCTTGGAAATTGTTGATTCTCACTCATAATTCCAATTTCAATCCAACACTACTGGATTCGCTCTATTTTTCTCCATTTTCATAATTGTAACTCCTTTCTCCAACAATGAGGAACCTGGCTCCCATTTTCCTTAATACATTTACTTGTTTGACCAATCCTTCTTTATGCCATCATAATCACCTGTAAATAGATAATTTCTTATTGCTGACACCATCCCTTCTCCTGTACTGAAGGCCTTCTCACCTGAATCACACACCTATACCTTGAATAGACCACTGCTCCTACCTCCAACACCCTCTTGAACCCACCCTCTTCAAATTTCTTGGGCTCTGACAATTCAGGCCAGCTTGGTCCCTGCAGGACTGAATTAGACTACAATAGAACTTTGTATGCTATTCAAAATTGTTCTGGTGATCTTGGAAGAGGCCATAAGGAACCGGGAATAGGTTAAACTGACTGCACCTGAGTGGTTCAATGTTATGTGTGACTTGTGACAAATTCACACAGAAGAAAAAAAAAATTTCTTTTGGAAATAAGACTCTCAGAATCCCCCCACCCCAACACTGTTACCAGAAAAGGTCAGACAAGCTAAACGTAATTTTCTCAGTTTTGTTACTAAAACTGTATTTGTTTGGAATCCAACTTAAATCCCACAAGTCCAGATAATCTCTGTGCTTTAAAACCATTTTCCTGGTAGGGATTACTTAGTGCTGGGGATTGCAGATTCGATTTATTCTTCTCCTGGACTGGAGGCCTCTGCCTTAGCCATGTTACACCAGATCCTTGGTCAGGTGATGCTGTTCTGATGTGAAACATCAGAGTTGAGGCCCCTCTTCATAATTATTGGGGCAGGAGGTACTGGAACATCGCTGTATGTCTTGCACCTGGCATTGTTCAATATAGGAAGAATAACCCAGAACCCTGGAACAAACTGGGTCCCAATGCTCAATTTAAGTTCTCCTCAGTGAGTGTAGATTAAAGCAAAGTGAAGAACAAAGGTCCAGACTTCTAAATGGAATGTTTCACTATAAGGCTGCTTGAAATGAAGGTCTTCCGGAAGCCATCTGCACAATTTTCCATTTATCCAGGAACTATTTCCCCTCTAAATGTACAAAATCATGTTGGTGTATTGTGTTGGGGTTTACACTGATTAATAAATATTTGAAACTTGAAAAAATTAAAAAAAAACCTTTTTCCCTGAGAAAGAGAGATTTAACTTATGGTGACAGTGAACATGATTTTCAGTATTTAAAAATAATGGATATTTTAGAAACGTGTAGCCTATATGAGTAATTTACAGATGAAAATACCTTATTGACAAATAGGTGGTCTACCAAAATAATTCTGTGGTATAAAATAGATGAATATTTTTAGAGAGCTGAAAATAAATTCCTACAAGTTTAAAAACCCTCTGCTGCTAGTAAGCAAAATTCCCAAAATTAAATGATTAAATGATTTTTCAGGGAGAACATTTAGCTTGATGTTATAACATTGTCCTGACATGAGGAGTTAGTCTAATGTGGCTTGATAATAGAGCTGCTAGGCAAAGTGGATTTTATATTTGACTTGTATGTAGCTTTTTAAAATAATTTTTGAGGGGTGCCTGGGTGCCTCAGTGGGTTAAGACTCTGCTTTTGGCTCAGGTCATGATCTCAGGGTCCTGGGATCAAGCCCTACATCTTCCCCCTCTCTCTCTGCCTGCCTCCTTGTGATCTCCCTTTCTCTCTCTCTGTCAAATACAAAAATTTATTGAAATATAATTCTACATATCAAAGCATTCTTTTTGTGTGTGTAAACATTATTAAAATGTAAATAAATATCAGTGTTTTTTTCAGAATATTCAGTCATGCAACCATCACAACTATCTAATTTTAAAATATTTTCATTACCCTAGGAAGAAACCCTTTACCCATCTGTATTCCACCCTTCCCCCAGCCCCTGGAAACCACTAACCCAATGTCTTTAGAGAGTTGCCTTTCTGGACATTTCATATAATTGGAATCATGAAATACGTGGCCTTTTGTGACAGGATTAATTCACTTAGCATGATGTTTACACAAGGTTCATCCTTGCTGTAGCTTGTATCAGTAATTTAATTCTTTTTATTGTCAATTAATACTCCACTATGTGGTTATATCATATTTTTTTTATCCATTCAGCAGTTGATGGAAATTTGGATAGTTTCTACATTTTGGCTATTATTAGTAATGTTATTTTAAATAAGTTTTAAATATTTAGTACACTTAATCTTAGCCAAAAAGCTGAGAAAGGATTAAATATTTTTTTAAATATCTGTTTAACTATCCTTCTTTGTGTCAACAAATGTTTTCATTTCTCTTAGGAATAGAATTGTTGCATATGGTAATTCTATGCTTAAGATTTTGAGGAACTGACAAACTGTTTTCCAAAGAGGCTGGACTATTTTATGTTCCCAAAAGTAGTGCATGATCATGGATCCAATTTCTCCACACCCTCTTCAACAAATCCTTTGACCATTTTTGAATTAGATTATTTGTCTTTTTATTGTTGAGTGGCAAAGGTTTTATATATCCTGGATATAAGTCCCTTATAAAATATGTGGTTTGCAAATATTTTATTCCATTCTGAGGGCTGGGTTTTCATTTTCTTGATGCCTTTTATAACACAAAAGTTTTTAATTTTGATGGAGTCCTCTTTAGCTATTTTTCTTTCGTAATTTGTATTTTTGGTGTCGTATTAGGAAAACATTGCCTGAAAGCAAGGACACAAAGATTTATCTTATGTTTTGCTTTAATAGTTTTATTTTTTTACTTTTAAAATTTAGGTCTATATTCAGTTTTGAGTTAATTTTTGCATATGTTTCAAGGAGGAGTCCAATTTCAGTCTTTTGCATATGGAGATCCAGTTATTCAAACATTATTTGTTGAAGAGACTTTCTTTTCCCCATTGTGTGGTCTTTAATTGTCTTCTAAGTTGATTGTGTTCAGTTTTTCCACTACATAATACAAAAGAAGTAAGACCTAAAGTCTTCAGATAGTTCAGACAAATATGGAGAAGGAACAGAAAGTACAAAAATATCTAACTGTATCATGGAACAGAAAGAATATGTCATTGTTACTTTGTAATTAAATATTGGTAATATCTGTTTAATTCATCCTACTAAGTGTATGTTCTTATTTTCAAAAGTCTTACTTTTATGTATTTTAATAATACACAGTAGAGAAGCACTTTTGAAAAGAAACACTATTAGGGTGAGGACCTTTGAAAATCTATTCCTTTATATGAACGATGAGAATGCTGACTGAAAAACATCAAAATCAATAAACTCAGGACTTTGGAAATTAACAAAAGGCTGTAACAATTCAAGAAGCCAAGAAAATCAGTCAAATCTAAGTAAGAACTGTGAACTTTGTGACATTTTATCTTGTCCTAGCTTCATCCTCGCCTCCCTAGATCTACTCGATTCTTTAAAATCAGGGGACTGGTAAACACAGTAGATGTGAAATCTAGCAGCATATCAGCTACTGAAGGTGGTAAAACAAACTTGGTACTCCCTCAAAAGCCCTATCCTCAGAGAGCTATTACTATTTGACCTGTCTGGTAGCTTCTTGAAAATCAAGCTGTATTCAAAATGCTTGTCCTAATTGAACATGGCAAGTTGCTCAGTGAAAAAAATTCTTATCTCCAGAGCATCTGTCAAATACAATCCATGTAATAGTGTAGTGTCATAGCTTCCCAAGGAGGTGCCTTTTAAAAGGACAAACAGGAGTTGCCTTAAAAAAACTTCAGAGGACAATCATGTGTTGTGGCATTGGTAGGGGGCTTTGACAAACTCACACATATTCTAAGGAACTAGAATGCCATGTATAGGTATAGGGCTGTGTACATGCCCAAGACAGATCTGAGAAAGCTGTATTTTATTACCCTTGGCTGATCATGAGGCTTTGTGCAAACAGGAAGTGAAGAATAAGATACTGTTGCAAACTGCCTTCTGAAGGATTGAAGGCGTGCTTCAGCACACACACACACACAAACACACACAGCCCCTGGGCAAAGACTGGGAGATTTATAGGTGTAAGCCATTTAAGGTGATCTCTGTCCAATCATTAGATGTCCATTAAGCTTACCTATCAAAGACTCTAGTGGTCACACATGACAAAGAAAACAGACATTAGAAAATTAGTTTGGAAAGTCACTGAGTTAACAAACTAGAACAATAGCAGTAGCAGCAATAATAAACAACTGTAACAACGACAACAACAAGAAAACCCTGGGGAGTGGAGCAAATGTGATTTCCCGAGTTGCCACCTGTTTAAAACATTTAGTTTTCAAAAAAATTATGCAACATGAGAAGAAACAGTTAAGTATGACTTACACTGGAAAAAAAAGCAATAGATAGAAACTGTCTCAAATTAAACCGGACATTGGACTTACTAAGAAAAGACTTTAAATCAGCTAAATGTGTTTAAAGAACTGAAGGAAAACATGTCTAAAGAACTAAAGGGAAATATGGAAACAATATCTCATAAGATATAGAATTTAAATAAAGAGACATTTCAAAAAAACAACCAAATAGAAATCTTGAGGTTGAAAAACACAGTAACTAAAAGGAAAAATATGTTAGAGGAGTTCAGCTGCAGAAACGAGCTGGCAGAAGAAACTGAGGACTTAAAGATAGGTTAATTGGAATTCTCCAGTGTGAGGAACATGAAGAAAAAAGAATGATGAAAAAATCTACAGAGCCTCAAGAGACTTGTGGGGCATTGTCAATTGTACCAATAGATACATAATGAGAGTCCCAGAAGGAGAGAAGAAAAAGGAGCAGAAAGAATAGTCAAGGAAATAACGGCTCCAAACTTCCTATAGATGGAAACCATTAATATGAATATCCAAGAAGCTCACAGAACTCCAAGTGGGGTAAGCCAAAAGAGATCCACACCTAGATACATCATAGACACTTTCAAAAGCCCAAAACAAAGACAGAATCTTGAAAGCAGCAAGAAGAAAGTGATGCATGACATAAGGTGATCCTTAATAAGAATAATTATTTTGTTCTTATCAGAAATCATGGTAGTTAAAAGGCAGTGGTATGACATATTCAAAGTGCTGAAAGAAAGACTGTGAACCAGGAATTTGATATCCAGGAAAACTGTCCATCAAAAATAAAGAAGAAATCAAGGTATCCTTAGGTAAGTACAAAATGAGAGAATTCTTTGCTAACGAACCTGCCCTATGAGAAAATAAAGGAACTTTGAGGTGAAATAAAAGAATACTACACAGTAACTAAAATACACACACACACACACACACACACACACACACACAAGATAAAGAGAACCAGTAAAGATAACTGGATAGATAAATATAAAAGACAGTATAAATGTATTTTTATTTATAACTCTTTTCCTCTCCTTTTTTTTTAAACAAAAGGTCTCACATATTTACTACTCAACCAATCCACTGGTACAGAAGTATAGTAACAGAAAAATGATTTCTCCAATTAAACATGTCATTGTTCAAGTAGTAGTGATGTTACAAAGTGATAGGATATGAACATGTGGTCTTCCTATAGCATAAATATATGTACCTTCTCACGTGTGAACTCTTATAGACCCAGCATAGTCCTTCTCCAATGCCTCCTCTTGGAGTAGTACCTGATTTTATGATCTTTTTCATTTGAATCCGCTGGGGAATGGGACAATTCTGTTTTTATTTCTTGGCCATGAACGGCTTGATCCTGAAAGTCTTGTGAGAAAAGATGACAAGAATAGTCAATCACATACACCACAATGGTGGAGAAAAGGAGCCTCTCCTTTATTGATTTAAAATTCTTTATTCTTGATTAAATAACTGATTGATAATTGATTAAAATTCTATATAGAATATATACCTCTTAACTTGGTATCTAAGTAATTAGCATAGTAACTGCAATGTATATTTTATAAATTTCACTCATATCTTACAGTAACATTTTTTTTTCCAGACTGACATATCTAAAATTAACCAATCAATCCACAGGAATGTTACTAGTTTTCTGTAAATATACAATAAAGAAAAATATACCTTGTGATAAAGTAAATAAAATTGGTAATTTTACTTAATATAATAAAAAATTTAAAATTAGAAAAAGAAAAGAAAAAAGGAGGTTAGGGATCTGGGGAGGTATTGTTTAAGGGTACAAACTTAGAACTAGTAGATAAATAAGTCCTGGAGAGGTAAGGCACAGCATTGTGGTTATAACCAACAATACTGTACTATAAACTTCAAAATTGCTAAGAGACTAGTTTTACTTGTTCCCACCACAAAAAAATAAATGATAATTATGCAATGAGATTGAGGTGTTAGCTAATGCTATGGTGGGAATCATACTACAATATACAAATGCATCAAATCAACACATTATAGAACTTAAAATTACACAATGTCAATTATATTTCAATTTTAAAAGGAAAGGAGAAAAGTACTAAAGTCAATAATCTAAGTTCCAAACTTAAGAAATCAGAAAAAGAAACAATAAAATAAACCCAAACTAAGCATAAGGGAGAGAGTAATAAAGATAAGAGTAGTAATTATCAAATTGAAAGCAAGAAAACCCTAGAAAATTCAAGTAAACAGAGGTTGGTTCTTCCAAAAATCAATAAAATTGATAAACTTCCAGCAAGACTGACAAAGATAAGAGAACTCACAAATCACCAATCAGAAATGAAGTGGGATATCACCCATTTATTGCAATCAGTAAAAGGATAAAAAAGGAAATACTACAAATTACTCTATACAAATAAATACAACAATTTATTTATTTTTAAAAAAAAGATTTTGTTTATATTTATTTTACAGAGAGAGACACAACGAGGGAGGGAACAAAAGCAGGGAGAGTGGGAGAGAGAGAGAGAAGCAGGCCTCCCGTGGCCAAGCAGGGAGCCCAATGCGGGGCTGGATCCCAGGACCCCGGGATCAGGATCCCAGCTGAAGGCAGACACTTAACGACTGAGCCACCCAGGCGTCCCTAAATAAGACAGATTGATTCCTCAAAATACGCCAACTATCATAACACAATCAAGATGAAATAGGCAATCTGAATAATTCTATAACCATATAAGAAAATGAATTCATAATTTAAAAGCTTTCAAAAAAGAAATCTACAGGTCTGGGTGGTTTCCTTATAAAATTCTATCCAAACACTTGAAGAATTAACACCAACTTTACATAATCTTTCCTACAAAAAGGAAAAGGATGGCACACTTCCCAACTCATTTTATGAGACCAGTGTTAATCCAATTTAAAAAAAAAGAAAAAGACAGTGAAATTAAAGAAACTCTCAGGTCAATATTTCTCATATACCTAGATGCAAACACCCTTAACAAAATATTAGTAAACCTAATCCAAAAATGTATTAAGAATCATATATCATGTTGAAGTGAGCTTCATTCTGGATATGAAAAGCTTGTTCAACAATTCAAAAATTAATCATTATAATCCACCAAAACAGCAGGCTAAAGAATAAAATCCTATGATTATAGTAATTCATGTACAAAAAGCAGCTGTCAATATAAAACACCCATTCATAACAATAAACCTCAAAAAATTGAAATAGAGGGAAACTTTCTCAAGGGATAAAGGGTATTTATAAAAAAAAAACCCTACAATTTACACATATTCAATGGTGGAAGTCTGAATGCTTATGCTTTTTTCTAATTAGGATCAGGAACTAGGCAAGGATGCTCACTCTCACCTCTTTAATGCAGTATAGTCCTGGAATCTAGTCAATGCAGTAAGGCAAGAGAAAGACATAAAAGCATACAGGTTAGAATGAAAGCAAAACGTCTCTCCCTATTTACAGATGACATGATTGTCTTTGTAGAAAATCCCAATGAACCAAGAACAAAAATCCAGAACTATTAAATTAGTTGAGCAAGGAGCCATAATACATGATTAGTGCACAAAAACAATCACATACTAACAATGAACATGAGGAAACCAAACTTAAAAACACAATACCATTTAAAATCACTACGAAGAAAATAAAATATTTAGGTTTACAATTTACTAAACATGTATGGTATCCATATGCAGAAATTACAAAATACTGATAATTTAAAGTAGGCCAAAACAAATGAAGACATATTGTGTTTGCGGATTGGAAGATTCAACATAGTAAAGATGTCAGTTCTCCCCAAATTAATCTATAAGTTTAATATATTATGATAAAATGTCAGCAATGTTTTAATGGACATAGACAAGCTTATTCCAACATTTATACGATAAAACATAAGCCCCTGAAATACTTAAAATGATCTTTGACAGAGAAGAAGAAAGTGGGAGTTCCACCTGGTATTAAGGCTTACTATATAGCTACAGTAATCAAGACAGCGTGATATCAGTAGTGGGAAAGACCCATAGACCAATGAAACAGAACAAAGAACCCCAAAACAGACCCACACAAATATGCTCAACTGATTTTTGACAAAGGTGCAAAAGTAATTTAGTAGAGAAAAAATAACCTTTTCAACAAATGGTCCTGGAGCAATTGGACATCAAAAGAAAAAAACGAACCTTGACCTAAACCTCACACTTGATATTAAAAAAAATTAACTCAAAATGTATTATAGACTTAAATCTAAAACTATAAAACATTTGGAGAAATAGAAGTAAAATTTTGTATCTATGTCTAGGCAAAAAATTTTTAGACTTTACACCAAAAGGAAGATCCATATAAGGAAAAATTTTAAAAATTGGACATTGTCAAACTTAATAATATTTGTTCAATGAAAGACCACGTAAAGAGGATGAAAAGCAAGTTACAGACTAAGAGAAAGTATTTGCACGACATCTGTCTAATAAGGAACAATATCTAAAATACATAAAAATACTCAAAATTTAAATGTAAGCACACAATCTGATTAGAAAGTGATAAAAAATGTGAACAGACATTTCACTGAAAAATATATGCAAATGACAAGCCAACATAAAAATTCTTTTTTTTAAGCAAGCATAAAAATTCTTTCCATAATTAAACATCAGGGAAATGCAAGCTAAAATCATTCTGAGTTATTACTACATATTTATCAGAATGGCTAAAATAAAAAAAATAGTGACAACACCTATGCTGGCAAGGATGTAGAGAAACGGAATCATTCATATAATGCTGGTGTGGAACTGCTACAGACATACTGGAAAACAGTTTAGCAGTTTTTTATAAAACTAAACAGGTAAGGGGCGCCTGGGTGGCCCAGTGTGTTAAAGCCTCTGCCTTGGGCTCAGGTCATGATCCCAGGGTCCTGGGATCGAGCCCCACAGCGAGCTCTCTGCTCAGTGGGGAGCCTGCTTCCTCCCCTCTCTCTCTCTCTCTGCCTGCCTCTCTGCCTACTTGTGATCTGTCTGTCAAATAAATAAATTTTAAAAATCTTAAAAAAAAACTAAACAGGTAATTGCAATACATTATCATATCACCCAGCAATTGTACTCTTGGGCATGTATCTCAGAGAAAAGAAAACTTATGTTCACACAAAAAATTTTATACTAATGTTCATAGAAGCTTTATTTGTCTTAGCCAAAATGTGGAATTAGCCTAGATGTTCTCAAACAGGTGAATAAACAATTTGTAGAAAATACACATTACATAATACTACTGAATAATAAACGGGTATGAACTATTAATGCATGCAACAACTTGGATGCAGTCCAGGTATTTATACTGAGTGAAAGAAGACAATCCCCCCAAAGTTACATACTATGTGATACCACTCATATACACATTTGAAATGACAAAATTTTAGAAATTGAGGGATATCTCAGTGGTTGCCAGTTGTTAGTGATAGGGGTGTGGGGGTGGGAGGAATGTGAGTGGGGTTAAAGAGGGATCACTGTGGTTTTGTAGCTATTTACTACCTTAAATATTGTGGTGGATACATGAATCTACACAGGTGATAAAATTGTACAGAAGTTAATACACACACATACACATAAATAAGTACAAGTAACATTGGGGAAATATGAATAAGATAGGTGGATTAATGTTCATAATTGGGCCAAGGTATTATACTACAGTTTTGCAAAATGTTACCACTGGGGGAGTATGGGAAAACTGTAAATGGAATGTCTCTGTTTCATTTTGCTACAACTGCATGGGAACCTGTAATTACTTTAATTGAAATTTCAATTAAAAAATTAGAGCTATATATTCTTCTGAATGGGATAAGGTATTTGCAAATGACATATCCAACAAGGGGCTAATATCCAAAATATATAAAGAACTTACACAACTCAGGTATACAATGTGAAGATTCAACAATTCTATACATTTCTCAGTGCTCATCATGATAAGTGTACTCTTAATCCCCTTTATGTATTTCATCCCTCTCCCCACCTCCTCTCTGGTACTATCAGTTTGTTGTCTATAGTTTAGAGTCTATTTCTTAGTTTGTTTCTTTCTTTTTTTTCCTTTGCTCATTTTTTCCTTCAAATTCCACATATGAGTGAAAATTATGTTATTTCTCTTCCCCTGATTGACTCACTTCACTTAGCATTACACCCTGTACATACATGCATGTTGTTGCAAATGACAAGATTTCATTCTTGTTTATGGCTCAGTAATATTCCATGGTGTGTGTGTGTGTATATATATATGTATATATATACATATATATATATATACCACTTTTTCTTATTCATCTATAGATGGATACCTGGGTTGCTTCCAGATTGGCTATTATAAATAATACTGCAATAAACAGAAGGGTGCATATATCTTTTCAAATTAGTGTTTTTGTTTTCTTTGGGTATATACCCAACAGTACATTACTGTATCATATGGTAATTCCATTCTTAATTTTTTGAGGAATATCATTACTATTTTCCACAGTGACTGCACCAATTTTCATTCCCAGTACTGGTACAAAAGGGTTCCTTTTTCTCCACATCCTCACCAACCCTTGTCATTTCTTGTGTTTTTATTTTAGTCATTCTGATAGATGTAGAGTAATATCTCATTGTGATTTTAATTTGTATTTTCCTGATGATGAGTAACGTTGAGCGTCTTTTCATGTGTCTGTTGGCCATCTGTTTATCTTCTTTGGAGAAAATGTTTATTCAGATCCTCTGCCTGTATTTTTAATTGGATTGTTTTTTGGAGTTGAGTTGTATAAGTTCTTTATATATTTTGGATATCTAACCCTTGTTGGATATGTCATTTGCAAATATAACACTGTATGTTAATCATACTTCAAATTAAGTATAACAAATTAAAAACAAACTAGACCTGCTGTCTTCCATTTAGGATAGAAAGTTGGAAAGAATGTACCTCTCATCCTTACAGCAAAAGACAGTCTGAAACTTCACAAGTTTTTTGAACCCATAGGGAACTAAGATTACAAGGCAAACCTCAACTGAAAATCAGAAAGAAGTCAGTCAGAGAAAGACAAATATCACATGATTTCACTCAGTGTGGAATTTAAGAAACAAAACAAATGAACATAAGGGAAGGGAAAGAAAAATAAGAAAAAAACATAGAGGGATGCAAACCATAAGAGACTCTTAACTGTAGAGGACAAACTGAGGGTTGCTGGAGGGGAGATTGGTGGCATAAATGGGTGATGAGCATTAAGGAGGGCCCTTGGATGAACACTGTGTGTTGTATGTGAGTGATCAAACTGGTTTCACTCCTGAAACCAGTCCCGCACTATATGTAAACTAGCTGGAAATTAAATGAAGCAAATTCCATCCATCTCTGGGTGGTGCCATGGAGCCAAGATGCAAACTTCCATCTGTCTCTTCCCTTGCTGAGCCTCCAGGTCTGAGACTCTCAGAGCTGACATCCTGACATGGCTACCCGGTGGCATCCACCTCCATTTTTCCTTTTAGGAAAAGGAGTATGTTTTGCAAAGGCTAACAAATGTCTAGAAATGGCTTGTTAAATATGATACCAGTTCTGTTCGGAAACCTCTTTTTGTATTTAAAAGCAGTTCCAGGGGCGCCTGGGTGGCTCAGTGGGTTAAGCCGCTGCCTTCGGCTCAGGTCATGATCCCAGGTCCTGGGTTCGAGCCCCACATCGGGCTTTCTGCTCAGCAGGGAGCCTGCTTCCTCCTCTCTCTCTGCCTGCCTCTCTGCTTACTTGTGATTTCTCTCTGTCAAATAAATAAAATAAAATCTTTAAAAAAAATATTAAAAAAAAAAAAAAATAAAAAATAAAAGCAGTTCCATTTGCTGTTGACCCCAGATCTTCATCCTTGTTCCTTGAGTTCTCTCTTCCCTCATCAGTGTAGGTTGACCTGACTGTGGAGTTTCCCTCCCAGTGGCCAAGGCGTTCAGCCTCCGCACTCCAGGCTGTCCAGTCCTTCTCCCACCCCCTGTCTGTCATCCCCTGTCTATGACACAGGGCACAGCTGTCCAGCCCTGCCCTGACGCCCCAACATCTCTGTCACCTGTCTGCCCTGTGTTGCCGGTTGCCAGCCTTTGCTGACTGCCAAGGCATATTACCACCACTTGGTGTTTCATCTGGATTTAGACCCCCACATAAAATGTTTTTCCAGTCTTCTTGTAGACCTATTAGGGTTTTTTTTTGGACAGAATTAGAATCATTCTGTACATGGGTTCAAAAGCTGAAATTTCAGAAAGGGTATTGTACTTTTTTGGTTCCTTGACTACATGTTTGTAGAGACATTCGAATGAGATGGTGCGTTGGTGCCACCTCCTGACAGAAGCCTGAACTGCAGTTTGAACATCAGGGAGCAGGAAGGTGGGAGCAAGGGGCCGCCGCCCAAACCCACAAGACAGAGCTTGCTGGAACTTTGGGAGGAAAAGCAGCGCACCCAAGGTCCAGGGATACAGACTGACTCCTTCTATGCCCAAGAGGAAGCTGTATGTGAAGAGAAGAAAAAGATTATCTTCATTTTTATTTTTTGAGACCTCTAGATAAGTAGCTAGAGACCCGTATTAGCAGAAAGGGATTCGTTCTGCTTACCATCTTTGCAAGCCACCTTTGCTTTTTTTTTTTTTTAAGATTTTATTTATTTATTTGACAGAGATCACAAGTAGGCAGAGAGGCAGGCAGAGAGAGAGAGAGAGGAGGAAGCAGGCTCCCTGCTGAGCAGAGAGCCCTATGTGGGACTCAATCCCAGGACCCTGAGATCCTGACCTGAGCCCAAGGCAGAGGCTTAACCCACTGAACCACCCAGGCGCCCTCCTTTGCTCTTTTTATGACTATCTTTCCATGTAAATGCATTTCTAAGACGGCATTTTAAATTACAGCAAATTTTTCTCTTTATTATTATTATTTTTTGCATCCTCTGGTGTTTCATCTTATGGAAGTCACAAAATCTGATTCATCAGTATCCTAGTGATAAAAATTGTGTTTTTATCTTTACCATTTTTTTTCTATTACAAACAATAGTATACTTAGAAACTTTGCTCATATATATGTATCTTTGTAGACATCTCTTTATTAAGTTCCTGAAATTATTCTTTCCAAGCTGTGAAATCTAGGAAATTGTATATTAACACAATATGTCCAGACTACTATTACTAATGCACATTGTTAACAATATGGTATGGGCGTTTCCATTTCTCCACGCTTTGGAAATAACATGAATCATTGCTAATCCCATAGGCAGTAAATCATCTCTCCTCATTGTTTTCATTATAATTATTTTTTGAATGCTTGACTAGAGTTCCATCCTATGGATGTGACATAACCAATTGTCGCGACCCATGTTTTTTGGAATCCAGAGTGTTTCTTTTTTTTTTTTTAAGATTTTATTTATTTATTTGACAGAGAGAGATCACAAGTAGACGGAGAGGAAGGCAGAGAGAGAGAGAGGGAAGCAGGCTTCCTGCTGAGCAGAGAGCCCGATGCGGGACTCGATCCCAGGACCCTGAGATCATGACCTGAGCCGAAGGCAGTGGCTTAACCCACTGAGCCACCCAGGCGCCCCCAGAGTGTTTCTTATATCCCTTATCATCAACACTGTGTTGATGGCATCTCAGTGTCTATACACTGCTAAAGGACACATTTCAGGGCACAGTTCCCATGGGTAGGTGTACTGGAGAGTGGACTGTGTACTCTTTGAGCCCAGCAAACTGTTGTGAGAGAATTCTAGTATGGTAACAACAGAACCTGGTTGGTGAATGAGGGCGTGCGTGTGAATGCTGAAAATGACATTTCCCTCTGTTTCCTTCTGCCACTTCATGGTGTTCCTTCCCATTTGGTCTTCCTTCCTAAATCCAAGCCCAGAGTGAAACTAAGAAAATATCCGGAAGGCAATCCTTATAACCAATACTTTACTGCTTAACTATGTCCTGAAGATAAACTAACAGGGAAATTGTTGGTGCAAAGTGTATGTACCTGTGTAGCCCTTTGAGCAGTCCTGCCACACTGACACCTGGAGAGATAGTTACAGTTTAGTACCCGCCCCCTCGCAAAGTGGAGTCACAGGAGAAAGGCCACAGAGCAGGGAAGAAAGTAGTAATGCTAAGGTCATGTCACACAGACCAGGCCCTGGACACTGTCCTGGACCAACTCTCAAGCCACCACCACAGTTGGAAGATGTGGAAGTAATAAATCACACTTTGCACACAAAAGCAACCTGAGGTGGCATGTGCGGGGGGGAGATCATTGTTTGGAGGAATACAGGACATAGAAACAGCAGGCCTGACATAAGGGGACAGTTTTATATAGATTCATTTTTATACCAAACACAAGCATCAAGACTTTTAAAAAAGATTTTTATTTATTTATTTGAGAGAAAGACAGAGTGAGAGAGAAAAAGCATGAGCAGAGGGAGGGGTAAAGGGAAAAACAGGTGCGCTGCTGTGCAGCGAGTCCAATGCAGGGCTAGATCCCAGGCCCCTGGGATCAGGACCTGAGTCAAAGGCAGACGCTTAACCCACTGAGCCACCCAGGTGCCCCATGACACTTTTTATTAAAAGGATGGTGTTCACTGTGGTACAACAGGAGACTAGGCCAACATCACTTTGTAACCAACTTCATTGGGATGTAATTTAGACAATAACGTTCACACATTTTAAGGGTACAATTTAATGATTTTAGTAAATGTATGGAGTTGTGCAGTCATCAACACAAGTGAGCTTTAGGCATTTCCATCACTCCCAAAAGTCCCATTATGCTTGAATTCCATTAAATCTTGCACCCACCTTCAACCTGAGGAACCAGAGATGTGTTTTTCGTCTCTATGGATTTGCCTTTTCTGGACATTTCATTTAAACAGAGTCATACAAAATGTGGTCTTTTGCATATTTGGCTACTTCACATAATATTTTTATGGTTCGTGCATATTGTATCATGTGCCAGTAGTTCATTACTTTTTTTTTAAATTAAATTTATTTATTTTTTTTAATAAACATATAATGTATTTTTATCCCCAGGGGTACAGGTCTGAGAATCACCAGGTTTACACATTTCACAGCTCTCATCATAGCACATACCCTCCCCAATGTCCATATCCCCACCACCCTCTCCCATCCCCCATCCCCCCAGCAACCCTCAGTCTGTTTTTTGAGATTGAGTCTTTTATGGTTTGTCTCCCTCCCATTCCCACTTTCTTTCATTTTTTCTTTTTCTACCCCCAAACCCCCCACATTGCATCTCCACTTCCTCATATCAGGGAGATCATATGATAGTTGTCTTTCTCCGATTGACTTATTTCGCTAAACATAATACCCTCTAGTTCCATCCAAGTCGTCGCAAATGGCAAGATTTCATTTCTTTTGATGGCTGCATAGTATTCCATTGTGTATATATACCACTTCTTCTTTATCCATTCATCTGTTGATGGACATCTAGGTTCTTTCCATAGTTTGGCTATTGTGGACATTGTTGCTATAAACATTTGGGTGCATGTGCCCTTCAGAGCACCACGTTTGTATCTTTAGGATATATATCCAGTAGTGCAATCACTGGGTCATACGGTAGCTCTATTTTCAGTTTTTTGAGGAACCTCCACAGTTTTCCAGAGTGGTTGCACCAGCTTGCATTCCCACCAACAGTGTAGGAGGGTTCCCCTTTCTCCGCATCCTCGCCAGCATCTGTCATTTCTTGACTTGTTCATTTTAGCCATTCTGACTGGTGTGAGGTGGTATCTCACTGTGGTTTTGATTTGTATTTCCCTGATGCCGAGTGATGTGGAGCATTTTTTCATGTGTCTGTTGGCCATCTGGATGTCTTCTTTGCAGAAATGTCTGTTCATGTCCTCTGCCCATTTCTTGATTGGATTATTTGTTCTTTGGGTGTTGAGTTTGCTAAGCTCTTTATAGATTTTGGATACTAGCCTTTATCTGATATGTCATTTGCAAATATCTTCTCCCATTCTGTCAGTCGTGTTTTGGTTTTGTTAACTGTTTCCTTTGCTGTGCAAAAGCTTTTGATCTTGATGAAATCCCAATAGTTCATTTATGCCCTTGCTTCTGTTGTCTTTGGCGCTGTTCCTAGGAAGAAGTTGCTGCGGTTGAGGTCAAAGAGGTTGCTGCCTGTGTTCTCCTCAAGGATTTTAATGGATTCCCTTCTCACATTGAGGTCCTTCATCCATTTTGAGTCTATTTTCGTGTGTGGTGTAAGGAAATATTCCAATTTCATTTTTCTGCATGTGGCTGTCCAATTTTCCCAGCACCATTTGTTAAAGAGGCTGTCTTTTTTCCATTGGACATTCCTTCCTGCTCTGTTGAAGATTAGTTGACCATAGAGTTGAGGGTCTATTTCTGGACTCTCTATTCTGTTCCATTGATCTATGTGTCTGTTTTTGTGCCAGTACCATACTGTCTTGATGATGACAGCTTTGTAATAGAGCCTGAAGTCTGGAATTGTGATGCCACCAACTTTGGCTTTCTTTTTCAATATTCCTTTGGCTATTTGAGGTCTTTCCTGGTTCCATATAAATTTTAGGATTGTTTGTCCTATTTCTTTGAAAAAATGGATGGGATTTTGATAGGGATTGCATTAAATGTGTAGATTGCTTTAGGTAGAATAGACATTTTCACAATATTTGTTCTTCCAATCCATGAGCATGGAACATTTTTCCATTTCTTTGTGTCTTCCTCAATTTCTTTCATGAGTACTTTATAGTTTTCTGAGTATAGATTCTTTGCCTCTTTGGTTAGGTTTATTCCTAGGTATCTTATGGTTTTGGGTGCAATTGTAAATGGGACTGACTCCTTAATTCCTCTTTCTTCTGTCTTATTGTTAGTGTAAAGAAATGCAACTGATTTCTGTGCATTGACTTTATATCCTGACACTTTTTACTGAATTCCTGTACAAGTTCTAGCAGTTTTGGAGTGGAGCCTTTTGGGTTTTCCACATATAGTATCATATCCTCTGCAAAGAGTAATAGTTTGACTTCTTCTTTGCCGATTTGGATGCTTTTAATTTCTTTTTGTTGTCTGATTGCTGAGGCTAGGACTTCTAGTACTATGTTGAACAGCAGTGGTGATAAGGGACATCCTTGCCATGTTCCTGACCTTAGCGGAGAAGCTTTCAGTTTTTCTCCATGGAGAATGATATTTGCAGTGGGTTTCTCGTAGATGGCTTTGATAATATTGAGGTATGTGCCCTCTATCCCTACACTTTGAAGAGTTTTGATCAGGAAGGGATGCTGTACTTTGTCAAATGCTTTTTCAGCATCTATTGAGTGTATCATATGGTTCTTATTCTTTCTTTTATTAATGTATTGTATCACATCGATTGATTTGCTGATGTTGAACCAACCTTGCAGCACTGGAATAAATCCCACTTGGTCGTGGTGAATAATCCTTTTAATGTACTGTTGGATCCTATTGGCCAGTATTTTGGTGAGAATTTTTGCATCTGTGTTCATCAAGGATATTGGTCTGTAGTTCTCTTTTTTGATGGGATCCTTGTCTGGTTTTGGGATCAAGGTGATGCTGGCCTCATAAAATGAGTTTGGAAGTTTTCCTTCCATTTCTATTTTTTTGGAACAGTTTCAGGAGAATAGGATTAATTCTTCTTTAAATGTTTGGTAGAATTCCCCTGGGAAGCCGTCTGGCCCTGGACTTTTGTTTGTTTGGAGATTTTTGATGACTGTTTCAATCTCCTTACTGGTTATGGGTCTGTTCAGGTTTTCTATTTCTTCCTGGTTCAGTTGTGGTAGTTTATATGTCTCTAGAAATGTATCCATTTCTTCCAGATTGTCGAATTTGTTGGCGTTGAGTTGCTCATGGTATGTTCTTATAATTGTTTGTATTTCTTTGGTGTTAGTTGTGATCTCTCCTCTTTCATTCATGATTTTATTTATTTGGGTCCTTTCTCTTTTCTTTTGGATAAGTCTGGCCAGGGGTTTGTCAATCTTATTAATTCTTTCAAAGAACCAGCTCCTAGTTTCGTTGATTTGTTCTCTTGTTTTTTTAGTTTCTATTTCATTGATTTCTGCTCTGATCTTTATGATTTCTCTTCTCCTGCTGGGTTTAGGCTTTCTTTCTTGTTCTTTCTCCAGCTCCTTTAAGTGTAGGGTTAGGTTGTGTATTTGAGACCTTTCTTGTTTCTTGAGAAAGGCTTGTACCGCTATGTATTTTCCTCTCAGGACTGCCTTTGTTGTGTCCCACAGATTTTGAACCGCTGTGTTTTCATTATCATTTGTTTCCATGAATTTTTTTCAATTCTTCTTTAATTTCCTGGTTGACCCATTCATTCTTTAGAAGGATGCTGTTTAGTCTCCATGCATTTGGGTTCTTTCCAAATTTCCTCTTGTGATTGAGTTCTAGCTTCAGGGCATTGTGGTCTGAAAATATGCAGGGAATGATCCCAATCTTTTGATACCTGTTGAGACCTGATTTATGTCCCAGGATGTGATCTATTCTGGAGAATGTTCCATGTGCACTAGAGAAGAATGTATATTCTGTTACTTTGGGATGGAATGTTCTGAATGTATCTGTGATGTTCATCTGGTCCAGTGTGTCATTTAAGGCCTTTATTTCCTTGTTGATCTTTTGCTTGGATGATCTGTCCATTTCAGTGAGGGGAGTGTTAAAGTCCCCTATTATTATTATATTATTGTCGATGTATTTATTTGATTTTGTTATTAATTGGTTTATATAGTTGGTTGCTCCCATGTTAGGGGCATAGATATTTAAAATTGTTAAGTCTTGTTGGGCAGACCCTTTCAGTATGATATAGTGTCCTTCCTCATCTCTTATTATAGTCTTTGGCTTAAAATCTAATTCATCTGATATAAGGATTGCCACCCCAGCTTTCTTCTGATGTCCGTTAGCATGGTACATTGTTTTCCACCCCCTCTTGTTAAATCTGGAGGTGTTTTCAGGTCTAAAATGTGTTTCTTGTAGGCAGCATATTGATGGGTTTTGTTTTTTTTATCCATTCTGATACCCTGTGTCTTTTGATTGGGGCATTTAGCCCATTAACATTCAGGGTAACTATTGAGAGATATGAATTTAGTGCCACTGTATTGCCTATAAGGTGACTCTTACTGTATATTGTCTCTGTTTCTTTCTGATCTACTACTTTTAGGGTCTCTCTTTGCTTAGAGGATCCCTTTCAATATTTCCTGTAGAGCTGGTTTGGTGTTTGCAAATTCTTTCAGTTTTTGTTTGTCCTGGAAGCTTTTCATCTCTCCTATTTTCAATGATAGCCTAGCTGGATATAGTATTCTTGGCTGCGTGTTTTTCTCGTTTAGTGCTCTGAATATACATGCCAGCTCTTTCTGGCCTGCCAGGTCTCTGTGGATAGGTCTGCTGCCAATCTAATGTTTTACCCTGGTATGTTACAGACTTCTTTTCTCGTGTTGCTTTCAGGATTTTCTCTTTGTCACTAAGACTTGTAAATTTTACTATCAGGTGACGAGGTATGGACCTATTTTTATTGATTTTGAGGGGCGTTCTTAGCATCTCCTGGATTTTGATGTTTGTTCCCTTTGCCATATTAGGGAAATTCTCTACAATAATTCTCTCCAATATACCTTCTGCTCCTCTCTCTCTTTCTTCTTCTTCTGGAATCCCAATTATTCTAATGTTGTGTCGTCTTATGGTGTCACTTATCTCTCGAATTCTCTCCTTGTGGTCCAGTATTTGTTTGTCTCTCTTTTGCTCAGCTTCTTTATTCTCTGTCACTTGGTCTTCTATGTCATTAATTCTTTCTTCTGCCTCATTTATCATAGCAGTCAGAGCCTCCATTTTTGACTGCACCTCATTAATAGCTTTTTTTATTTCAACTTGGTTAGATTTTAGTTCTTTTATTTCGCCAGAAAGGGCTTTTATCTCTCCGGAGCGAGTTTCTCTAATATATTCTATGCCTTTTTTGAGTCTGGCTAGAACCTTGAGAATCGTCATTCTGAACTCTAGATCTGTCATATTAGCTATGTCTGTATTGATTAGGTCCCCAGCCTTCCGTATTGCCTCTTGTTCTTTTTTTTTTTTTTGTGGTGAGTTTTTCTGCCTTGTCATTTTGTCCAGATAAGATTTGCTTTCTCCTCCTCTGGAATTCCGCTGTCCTCCTTGGTGAGTGAAGTTGGTCTTGGCTGGGTTTCTTGTTGATCTTCTGGGGGAGGGGCCTATTGTAGTGATTCTCAAGTGTCTTTGCCCCAGGTGGAATTGCACTGCCCTTACCAGGGGCCAGGCTAAGTAATCTGCTCTCGGGTTTGCTTTCGGGAGCTTTTGTTCCCGGAGCACTTTCCATAGAGTTCCCGAGGATGGGAATGAAGATGGAGGCCTCCTAATCTCCGGCCTGGAGGAGCTGAGAGCTTGGGGTCCCACTCCTCAGTGCGCCCTCGTCTCCCTGGCCTCTGGTTGCGCTTGGAGGAAAGCGCTCAATCGGTCGCACTTGGAGAAAAGCGCCTAGTCGCTTCTGTCTCCGTTACCTCCGGCTGCGATCCGAGCTCATCCAGCCTGTTACCGGTTCAAGGTAAGCCCGAGCTGAGAACTCACTCCTCGGCTTTGTTGCTGTAGCCGGCTTCCCCGCTCTAATACCTGTGAGCTCTGTGACACTCAGACACCCCTGGTCCTTCTGTGACCCCACGTGGGCTTCCCCCTGGTTTAGCCTCTGGAGCGATGTCCCTCCATGGAGCAGACTTTTAAAAGTCCCGATTTTGTGCTCCATTGCTCTGCCGCTTGCCGGGAGCCGGCCCCTCCCCCTGCGGTCTATCTTCCCGGCACTTTGGATTCCGTTCCCCGCAGGTCCTACCTTTCAGAAAGTGATCGATTTTCTGTTTCTAGAATTGTTGCTCTTCTTTTCTTCGATTTCCCGTTGGATTTGTAGTGTTCGCAATGGTTAGATAAGCTATCTAGCTGATCTCCTGCTACCTGATGTTGTCTCAGCCTGCTACTTCTCGGCCATCTTGACTCCTCCTCAGTTCATTACTTTTTTTGAATGAATAATATTCTACTGCATGGATATACCACATTTTGCTTATCTATTCATCTTCTGGTAGTCATTTGGGTTGTTTTCTACTTTTTAGCTATTATGAATGATGATGATATGTACATTTGTTCACAAGCTTTTATGTTGACATGTGTTTTTATTTCTCTTAGGTATGTACCTAGGAGTGGAATTAGGGGTTTTCTGAAAAAACAACAACAACAACAACAACAAAAAAACAAAAACAAAAAAAACCACACAGTGTTGCACAGCCCTTCTTGTCACAGCCTAACTGGGAGGACATGATACCCACATAACGTCACTGGAGATGTTGATATTCATTGCTGGGTTAAGCTGATGTTTGCTGAATTTCTCTCTTCTCCGTTTGCCTACTCTATTCTTAAGCAGTGAGGCATTACGTTTGCCCTGCCCTATATACACGTAGAGGGAAAGCGGGGGAGGAGAGAGCGGAGAGAGAGAGAGAGAGAGACAGAGACAGAGACAGAGAGATAGAGAGCGACTGAGATTGATTGATTATGAGGAACTAGCTCGTGCCATTATGGAAAATAAGAAGTCCCATGATTTGGCATCTATTTAGATTCAGACCCCGGGAAGCTGATGATGTAGTTCTAGTCTAAGGCCTAAGGCCTGAGAAATCAAGCACAGATTGTGTGAGTCCCAGTCTGAAGGCAGGAGAAAACCAATGTCCAGCTCAGTGAGTCAGGAAGAGAGAGCAAATCCTCCCTTCTTCCACCTTTTTGTTCTATTTTGACCCTCAACAGAATGGATGATGCCCATTCACATTGGGGAGGGTGATCTGGTTTGCTCAATCCATATAACCAATACTTTACTGCTATCCTTAACTATGTCCTGAAGATAAACTAACAGGGAAATTGTTGGTGCAAAGGGGGCACCATTCAAATGCTAATTGCCTCCAGAAATACCCTCACAGAACACCTAGAAATAATGTTTAACCAGATATCTGGGCATCCCATGGCCCAGTCAAGTTGGCACATAAAATAAGACATCATGGAGGGAGCATATCCACATATACTCTTTGGAATTATTAAATGAAGACAACTCGACACCTCTCACCCATCTCTTCATTAATTCAAACATTTACTTAATTAACATGGATGCATGTATGTTTATTATATAGGCTAAGTTATTTCACTGAATGAACACATCCCCAAAGAAAGTCCAGCACTATGACTTCTGTTGTGAAGTATAAGCACTTTGACGTAAGATTCCAGAACATGCAAAGGAGTTCCCTGTCACCACCATTATGTTTCAGTACTGTCTCAGTCCATTCAGGGTGCTATAGCAAAAACCACAGCCTGGATGGCTTGTAATGACAGGAATTATTCTCATAATTCTGGAGGTTTGAAGTCCAAGTTCACAGTGACAGCATGGTTGAATTCTAGTGAAGGCTCTCTTCTGGGTTGCACACTGCCAACTTCTTGCTGTGTTCTCACATGATAGAAGGGACAGGCAAGCTCTCTGGGGACTTTTTATTTTTTTATTTTTTTTAAGATTTTATTTATTTATTTGACACAGAGAGATATCACAAGTAGGCAGAGAGGCAGGCAGAGAGAGAGAGAGAGGAGGAAGCAGGCTCCCTGCTGAGCAGAGAGCCTGATGTGGGGCTCAATCCCAGGACCCTGGGATCATGACCTGAGCTGAAGGCAGAGGCTTTAACCCACTGAGCCACACAGGCACCCCGCTCTGGGGACTTTTTAATAAGGGTTCTGCCCTCATGACCTGATCATCTTGCAAAGACCCCACTTCCTAGTACCACCGAGTTGGGGGTTATGGTATATGCACTTGTGGAGGGACATAAACATCCACATCATACCAGGCACTACTATATTGTCTAATTATGGTATATTAGAGAAATGTTTTTAGACGAGGCATCTAGCCATGATATAGTATGAAACAACATTATAATTTTAGAGGATTTCACTGCATACTTGGAATCCCTTCAGGGAAAAAAAAAAACAAATAAGATAAAGGTTATTGAAAGAACCGTGAAAATTTATTGCTACCACTCAGTAAACCCATTAGCAAAATTCATTATGATGGAGCCAGAGGAAAATGTTTCCTTTGTTTGAAAGCCCATTGTCTATAGCACACCCTTCCCCCATTATCTCACTCTGACTCTATGAAAGGTATTTTAAACTCTAACTTTTAGGTAAATGAGAGCATTGCAGTATAATATTGGTCTAGACACAAGCAAATGAATTCCGTCTTAGGGAAATCTTTGTCTTCATTTGAACCTTCATTTCAACCCTCATGATCTAGAAATGTGAGAAAGGTGGTTGTTAACCTTGTTAAGGTTAATTTTGGTGGGAACATGGTGGGGGGAAATGACACAGCCCTACTGGATGAGGGAAAATGTATAAGACTGTGTGTCTCAATGGGACAGAGTACTAGACTAGACAAAGCCAGGTAGAGATGGAACCAATGAGGACAACCAGCCTGGTTACAAAGGCCCTCAGTAGTTTTACTCATCTGAGCCAAGTGCATGGTCAGCAAATTTGGGCACCACTACACTAGTAGGTAATGAAACCAGGGCTCAAACCCAGATCTGCTTCACTCCAATGCAGATACTCCTAACCACTGAGATTTGGTTCTTTCCTCCTCTTTCCTCCTCCTCCCATAAGTGAGGCCAGCACAAGGGAAGGGACTTCACACATCCAGGGAAAGGGGCTTTTCGTGTGTGTGTAAGGAAGTGAGAAGAGAGGCATATCCTAGATTACCACAGCAAGTTAAGGCTGAGGCCCTGGTTGGAGTAAGTGAGGTGTGGCTGTCTGCGCCCATACAGTGCACTATCTCACACACCTGGGATTTCTATAGTAGAAAAAGGTTGAAAGCTTGATTTGTGACAAACAAATCAAGCTTTCAACCTTTTTCTACTCAAGCTCAGTTTCGTGCTCAATGTATTACAGAAAGAGTACATCATACTTTTGTCAGTAGAAAGTTAATTTCCTTTCCATCATGGATACTCATCCCTGCACTTTTCCTAACTCCAGAAAAGGGACTGGATCACTGACAGGACAAGGATTGCTTTGTGTCCAGCCACATTTGCTGTGAGAAAGTAATGGATGGTATTTAAACTGGGTCTTGGTAGATCAACAACTTAGGCACATATAAGGCTTTCTTTCAAGATTCCTTATGACTATGTATGAAGTTCACTTAATTTTGGCTTAAATTTATATCCTCTGGAATTTGCATTGCCTATAAGCAAACAGGTCCTTATGTAGACTTTAACTGTAATTTGCTTTAAGATGAAGTTCTCTGAGAAACAAAGAATTGTGTTCTCTGAATGTTTCTGTCAGGTTCTGCCTATCATATTCTTGCAATAGTTAATTCATTGTCAAAGATATTACATAGCTTTCCTTCTTTGTTAGAAACAGTATTTGTGTGATACAGTTTAGAACAGTAGGAATGAAGACAGAAGAGTTGCTCCAAATAGCTACAGTAAATTAAAATTAGATTTTAAATAGTGTTCAAGGAAAAAACCCCAAAAGTTAACAGTTTGTTAGTTAATGCCACTCCACAGTGGGTTGTGGAGTTGGTGGTTATTTATATTTTCCCCTCCATATTTGAATGTAATTTCCACACTGTCTATATTGAGTGGAGACTCCTCTAACAGTCAGAAACAAAGCCCAGAACAGTATACTCAATGGGAAGGGTAAGGGTTTAGGGGTCAGAAAGATGTGGGTTCCAGTCTGGGTTCTGCCAATGACATAGGTCAGGATGGGGCACTAAGCTCCCCAAGCCTCAGGCCTCCCATCCAGGGACTGGGTACAGGACCTTCCCTCATGGGGTCCTTGTGGACATTTGATGAAATCATAAGGGCAGTGTAGGTCACACAGGTGTTATGGCCTCAGCCACGCCTGGGATGTGAGGCTCAGCTTTCTCATCTGTAAAGAGGGAAACACCATGTGGACCCTAGAGTTATGCCAAGAGATTCTATATTATTATGTAGATTAGAAGCTAAGTCAGTGTCCTATTATGCACACAGTTAATAAGAATATAGAGATTGATTGTAAGTCACCAGAATTTAATAGAGACTTTTGCTTGTTTCTTTAACTTTCCCTCTTTTCCGAGTCCATTTATGTATTTTGGGAATATATTTTCAACAGTATTCCACAAAGTAAATGGTTTAAAACTTTCTAACCCATAATTCTATCTCTAGAAGGTTCCTGTGGTCTTTGCCATGGAATACCGTGTCTGGTAAAAAGAATAGACTCATTTAGGAGTTCTCATGGGATCTTTGAGAGGAGGGAGCATCCACCGACAACCTCCATAGCTTCTCTACAGCATGCACCCCTGTTGTTCTCCTTGGAACAACCCTGTATTTCCATTGCTCAACTGGCCCATGTCCTGGGCATCCCTCTCAAAAGTGCAAGAGGTTGGGGTATCTGGGTGGCTCAATTGGTTAAGCATCTTCCTTCAGCTCAGGTCATGATCCCAGGTTCTTGGGTTCAAGTCCTACTTTGGGTTCCTTGCTCAGAAAGGAGCCTGCTTCTCCCTCTGCCTGCCACTCCCCCTGCTTGTGCTCAGCTTCTCTCTCTCTCTTTCTGACAAATAAATAAATAAAATCTTTTTTAAAAAGTACAAAAGTTGAATTCTGGGACAAAGCTTCAGATAGGACACTTGAAACCTCTAGAGTCTTCAGTGCATTGTATGAGCCACACAGCCTGTGAGACTTTTGGAACTCACTCTTATCAGACTCTGCAAATGAAAAAGTGTATCTGGAAATGGTGACCTCGTGGAGTGACTAGATGATTCAGGATAATCAAGCCATTATCTGTGTCTGAGGAAACTTCCCACAGGTAGTGAGGTTTAAACTGAGACCCGAGGGAGACTACCCAGGGAAACTAACAGGGAAAGAGGGGAGAAGAGAGCTAATCTGAGACCCCAAACAGCTATCATGGTCAGGAAATACTCTAGGACTTGGTTTGTTCCTGAGGAAATTCTGTGTTAAAACCACTACCCGGGGGGCGCCTGGGTGGCTCAGTGGGTTAAAGCCTCTGCCTTCGGCTCAGGTCATGATCCCAGGGTCCTGGGATCAAGCCCTGCATCGGGCTCTCTGCTCAGCAGGGAGCCTGCTTCCTCCTCTCTCTCTGCCTGCCTCTCTGCCTACCTGTGATCTCTGTCTGTCAAATAAATAAATAAAATCTTTTTTTATTTTTTAACCTTTTTAACCTGAACCCCTTCTCTCCTTGCTCTGACCCCAGGCCTGTAGTATCCACCAGTGTTCTCAGCGGGTGTGATACTAGCCCAATGTTTTACATCTGTGGAACCCTAGAGAAGAAAACTCCTGAGTAAAGCGGTTTGGCTATGATTTCCGTTTATGTAAAGTTTCACCACTCGCAATGCAAAAGAACATTTGATAGATTTATGTTTCATTTTCTGAAATAATTGTTTTCTTTGGAGAAAATTCAGAAATTGGTCATTGTCATCTAGTGACCAGATCCAGAAGGTTGGCTTGGAGCATTATTTAGCAGGAAGTCTTGGAAGGAGGGAGAGAAGAGCCCCATCCCTGGGAATTTTCTGTAAGTTTATGGGACAAATAAAGCATTAAAGGGTGACTCAGACAGAGCCTGAGGACATTAAACCCTATGTCAGGAAGTTTCCTTCAGCCCCTCCCACCAATGATTCCCAGAAAGCTGCACATATGTGTCTGTGAGAGCGTGAAATACAGAAACATGTATACATACATATACACATGTAGACATGTACACACACACATATACACATACATACATATACAGGTATATGTAGTTGAGATGCCTTCAAGCACCTATTTAAAGACTTTATTTATTTATTTTGAGAGAGAGAGTGTGTGTTCTCAAGCCACAGGAGGGGTAAAGGGAGAGGGAGAAAGAGAATCTCAAGCAGACTCTACACTGAGTGCAGAGCCCTACATGGGGCTTGATCTCATGATCCTGAAATCATGACCTGAGTAGAAATCAAGAGTCAGTTTCTTAACTGACTATGCCACGCAGGCTTTGTAAATATTATTATTATTTTTTCATTTATTCTATAAATATTTATTGACTCCATACTATATATGTCAGACATATTTCAAATATGTTTTCTTTATTTAAAAGTGACTTCGCTTCCAAAAATCATCTCACCGAGTAACTATATAAAACTTAAAAGAGCCAGTGACGGCAAGTGCATTTTAATTTCATCATTATCTATTTTGAAGTTGACTTACAAATGTTACTGGTCACATGTGAATGTGAGACATTTTCTTTTGCTTATTTACTGATACTGAAATGTTCAGCTTATTAGGGACATGTTTATCAACTGAAGTAGATTGATAACCTATTTTAAAGAAATGTCAGGGGTTAGTTACTGAATATTGTCCAACAATTTATAAAACAGGAAAAACTAGTATTTGCACGTTATAGCCAAAAAACTACAGTGCTCCTAGGAATATGTCTTTATGAAGCTATTTGAAAGAAAGAATAGGAAAGCAGATGAGAGCTAGCCACTAGAGATTGGGTTCCTGACTCCACTGTTGCCACCAATTTCACTACCCAAAATTATTTAGAACATGTGTTTGTGTTTATCTGCATTATTTTTGTAATGAAATTCACAGCAAAGAATCTACTGCAATCTTATATAATTTTACCTCATCATTTTTCTGATTTCAAAATTAATGTATTTGTCTGGAGAACAAATGTGGTTCAGAATGAATGTTAATTAGGGAATTTTTTCCCGTGTATTTCCTTCATCCTGATATACAGCAAGATGCCCAACCTTCAAAATTAAATTTGTACTTTGCAGCTATATTTTATTATTATCTTTCAGTATGTTATGTTAGTCACCATACAGTACTTCATTAGTTTTTGTTGTAGTGTTCCATGATTCATTGTTTGTGCATAACACCCAGTGCTCCATGCAGTATGTGCCCCCCGTAATACCCACTACCAGGCTCACCCATCCCTCTCCCCCCCTCCCCTCTAAAACCCTCAGTCTGATTCCCGGAGTCCATATTTGCTCATGTTTTTGTCTCTCTCTCCAATTTCCCCCTCCTCATTTTTCCATTCCTTCTCCTAATGTCCTCCATGCTATTCCTTATGTTCCACAAGTAAGGGAAACCATATGAAAATTGGCTTTCTCTGCTTGACTTATTTCACTCAGCATAATATCCTCCAGTTCCATCCATGTTGATGCAAAAGTTGGGTACTCATCCTTTCTGATGGCTGAGTAATATTCCATTGTATATGTGGACCACATCTTCTTTGTCCATCATCTGTTGAAGGGAATCTCGACTCTTTCCACAGTTTGGCTATTGTGGACATTGCTGCTATGAACATTGGGGTGCATATGGCCTTTCTTTTCACTACATCTGTGTCTTTGGGGTAAATACCCAGCAGTGCAATTGCTGGGTCATAGGGTTAGCTTTATTTTAGTTTATTTTATGACCATCCACACTGCTTTCCAAAGTGGCCGCACCAACTTGCCTTCCCACCAACAGTGTAAGAGGGTTCCCCTTTCTACAAAACCTTCTCCAACACTTGTTGTTTCTTGCCTTGTTAATTTCTGCCATTACAACTGATGTAAGATGGTATCACATGTGGGTTTGACTTGAGTTTTGCTGATGGCTGATGATGATGAACATTTTCTCATGTGTCTGTTAGCCATTTCTATGTCTTCATTGAAGAAGTGTCTCTTCATGTCTTTTGCTCGTTTTCTGACTTGGTTATTTGTTTTTTGGGTGTTGAGTTTGAGAAGTTCTTTATAGATCTTGGATATCAGCCCTTTGTAGTGTCATTTGCAAGTATCTTCTTCCATTCTGTGGGTTGCCTCTTTGTTTTGTTGACCGTTTCCTTTGCTGTGCAGAAGCTTTTTATCTTGTTGAACTCCCAAAAGTTCATTTTTTTAAAAAGAGAGAGATCACAAGTAGGCAGAGAGGCAGGCAGAGAGAAAGGGGGAAACAGGCTCCCTGCTGAACAGAGAGCCCGATGCAGGGCTCGATCCCAGGATCCCGAGACCATGACCTGAGCCAAAGGCAGAGGCTTAGCCCACTGAGCCACCCAGGCACCCCCTAAAAGTTCATTTTTGCTTTTGTTTCCCTTGCCTTTGGTACATGTCTTGAAAGAAGTTTCTGTGGCCGATGTAGAAGAGGTTCCTGCCTGTGTTCTCCTCTAGGATTTTGATGGATTCCTGTCTCACATTGAGGTTTTTCATCCATTTTGATTTTATCTTTGTGTATGGTGTAAGAGAATGGTCGAGTTTCATTCTTCTGTATGTGGCTGTCCAGTTTTCCCAGCACCATTTACGGAAGAGACTGTCTTTTTTTTCCACTGGATATTTTTTTCCTGCTTCGTTGAAGATTATTTGGCCATAGAGTTGTTGAGGGTCCATATCTGGGCTCTCTACTCTGTTTCATTGGTCTGTGTCTGTTTTTGTGCCAGTACCATGCTGTCTTGTTGATCACAACTTTGTAATATAACTTGAAATCAGGCAACATGTTGCCCCCAGCTTTGTTTATCCTTTTCAACATTTCCTTGGCGATTCGGGGTCTTTTCTAGTTCCATACAAATTTTAGGATTGTTTGTCCCAGCACTTTGAAAAATGCCTTTGGTATTTTGATCAGGATCGTGTTGAAAGTATAGATTGCTTTGGGCAGCATAGACATTTTAACAATGTTTATTCTTCTGATCCATAAGCATGGAATTTTTTTCATTCTTTTTTTTAAAATTAAGATATAATGTATTATTTTTTTCAGGGTTACAGGTCTGCGATTCGTCAGTCTTACACAGTTCATAGCACTCACTGTAGCACATACCCTCCCCAATGTCCATCACCCTGCCACCCCATCCCTCCCAATCCCCTCCACTGCAGCAACCTTCAGTTTGTTTCCTGAGACCAAGAGTCTCTCAAGGTTTGTCTCCTACTCTGGTTTTGTGTTGTTTCATTTTTACCTCCCTTCCCCTATGATCCTCTGTCTTGTTTCTCAAATTCCCCAAATCAGTGAAATCATATGATAATTCTCCCTTTCTGATAGACTTATTTCACTTAGCATAATACCCTCTAGTTCCATCCACGTCGTTGTAAATGACAAGGTTTCAGGTTTTTGGTGGCTGTATAATATTCCAATATAATATATATAGATATAGATCTATATCTCTATCTATTTGTGTAGATAGATAGATAGATAGATAGATAGACAGACATATATGACTCATATCTTCTTTATCCATTCATCTGTTGATGGACATCTAGGCTTTTTGCATAGTTTGGCTATTATGGACATTTTTGCTATAAACATTGGGGTGCACATACCCCTTCAGATGACAACATTTGTATCTTTGGAATAAATACCCAGTAGTGCAACTGCTGGGTCATAGGGTAGCTCTAGTTTCAATTTTTTGAGGAACCTCCATACTGTTTTGCAGAGTGGCTGCACCAGCTTGCATTCCCACCAACAGTGTTGGATGGTTCCCCTTTCTGCACATCCTTGTCAACCCCTGTCGTTTCCTGACTTGTTAATTTTAGTCATTCTGACTGGTGTGAGGTGGTATCTCACTGAGGTTTTGGTTTGTATTTCCCTGATGCCAAGTAATGTGGAGCACTTTTTCATGTGTCTGTTGGCCATCTGGATGTCTTCTTTGCTGAAATGTCTGTTCACGTCTTCTGCCCATTTCTTGACTGGATTATTTGTTGTTTGGGTGTTGAGTTTGATAAATTCTTTCTAGATTTTGGATACTAGTCCTTCATCTGATATGTCATTTGCAAATATCTTCTCCCATTCTGTCAGTCGTGTTTTGGTTTTGTTGACTGTTTCCTTTGTTGTGCAAAAGCTTTTGATCTTGATGAAGTCCCAATAGTTCATTTTGCCCTACTTTCCTTGTCTTTGGCGATGTTTCTAGGAAGAGAAGTTGCTATGGCTGAGGTTAAAGAGGCTGCTGTCTGTGTTCTCCTCAAAGATTTTTTTTTTAAGATTTTATTTATTTATTTGACAGACAGAGATCACAAGTAGGCAGAGAGGCAGGCAGAGAGAGAGGAGGAAGCAGGCTCCCTGCAGAGCAGATAGCCCGATGCGGGACTCGATCCCAGGACCCTGAGATCATGACCTGAGCCGAAGGCAGCAGCTTAACCCACTGAGCCACCCAGGCGCCCCCTCCTCAAAGATTTTGATGGATTCCTGTTTCATTCATTTTGAGCCTATTTTTGTGCATGGTATAAAGAAATGGTCCACTTTCATTCTTCTGCATGTGGTTGTCCAAATTTCCGAACTGCATTTGTTGAAGAAACTGTCTTTTTTCCATTGGGCATTTTTTCCTGCTTTGTCAAAAAAAAAAAAAATGTGTTGACCATAGAGTTAAGAGTCCATTTATGGGCTCTCTATTCTGTTCCATTGATCTATGTGTCTGTTTTTGTGCCAGTACCATACTGTCTTGATGATTACAGCTTTGTAATAGAGCTTGAAGTCCTGAATTGTGATGCCACCAGTTTTGCTTTTCTTTTTTAATATTCCTCGGGCTATTTGGGGTCTTTTCTGGTTCCGTATAAATTTTAGGACTATTTGTTCCATTTCTTTGAAAACCATTGATGGTATTTTGATAGGGGTTGCATTAAATGTGTAGATTGCTTGAGGTAGCATTAACATTTTCACAATATTTTTTCTTCCAATCCATGAGCATGGAACGTTTTTCCATTTCTTTGTGTCTTCCTCAATTTCTTTCATGAGTATTCTATAGTTTTCTGAGTACAGATTCGTTGCCTCTTTGGTTAGATTTATTTCTAGGTATCTTATCTTATGGCTTTGGGTGCAATTGTAAATGGGATTGACTCCTTAATTTTGCTTTCTTCTCATCTTGTTGTTGGTGTATAGAAACGCAACTGATTTCTGTGCGTTGATTTTATATCCTGATACTTTACTGAATTCCTGTATGAGTTCTAGCAGTTTTGGAGTGGAGTCTTTTGGGTTTTCCACATAAAGTATCATATCATCTGCAAAGAGTGAGAGTTTGACTTCTTCTTTGCTGATGCAGATGCCTTTTGTTTCTGTTTGTTGTCTGATCATGAACATGGAATATTTTTCTAGCTTTTTGTGTCTTCTTCAATTTCTTTCATGAGTGTTCTGTAGTTCCAAGAGTATAGATCCTTTACCTCTTTGGTTAGGTTTATTCCAAGGTATCTTATGTTTTTTGGTGCTGTTGTAAATGGAATCGATTCTCTAATTTCTCTTTCTACAATTTCATTGCTAGTGTGTAAGAAAGCAACTGATTTCTGTGTATTGATTTTGTATCCTGCCACATCATTGAATTGGTGTATGATTTCTAGTAATTTAGGGGTGGATTCTTTTCATTGTTCCACATAAAGTATCATGTCATCTGCAAAGAGAGTTTGACTTCTTCTTTACCAATCTGAACACACCTGGAAAGGCACTCTGACTTAATAAAAGGGAAAAGAAATTCACCATGGAAGTCCAAGGAATTATCTTAACAGCCAAGTTGTCTAATGTGTAGTAACCATGATGGTTATTAACTCTTCTGTTTTTATAATTATTACCTTTGCTGTTTTTATTAAATGATCACAACCTAGCCCATGGCAAAATGCTTCTGAAACATGGTTTCCACCCAAAGAGATTCTGTGAGTCACCGCAGGGAGTTAGTTTTATTTGTTGGTTTTTTGTTTTTTGTTTTTTTTTGCATGCCAAGAGACCCTGGCCTAATATGAACCACCATGGGTTGACATAGTTCAATATATGTCTTTTTCCTCTTGTAAGTTGTACTGGTTAGGAACGTGGGCTCTGAAGGTAGACTAGGTCCAAACCCTAGTTCTGCCACCTACAAATTGTGTAAGTGTGAATACCTTACTTCTCCTTACAGTCACTGGATTAGCTCCTGTCTTCCCATTTGACTTCATCTCCTACCATCTGCACTGTGTCTGCCAAGCTCCAGCCCCCTGTGGTTTTTATCTGCACCTGGAACAACTGGTACTCACACACAATGCTTGTGTATACACAGAAAGGCCTGCCTGGACCTGGATTTTTCCATGAATTTTTTCCAATTCTTCTTTAATTTCCAGGTTGACCCAGTCATTCTTTAGTAGAATGCTCTTTAGCCTCCATGTATTTGAGTTCTTTCCAACTTTCCTCTTGTGATTGAGTTCTAGCTTCAGAGCATTGTGGTCTGAAAATATATAGAGAATGATCCCAAACTTTTGGTACTGGTTGAGACCTGATTTGTGACCCATGATGTGATCTATTCTGGAGAATGTTCCACGTGCACTAGAGAAGATTGTGTATTCTGTTGCTTTGGGATGGAAAGTTCTGAATATATCTGTGATGTCCATCTGGTCCAGTGTATCATTTAAGGCCTTTATTTCCTTGTGGATCTTTTGCTTGGATGATCTGTCCATTTCAGTGAGGGGGGTGCTAAAGTCCCCTACTATTATTGTATTATTGTTGATGTGTTTCTTTGATTTTGTTATTAATTGGGTTATATAGTTGGCTGCTTCATGTTAGGGGCATAGATATTTAAAATTGTTAGACATTCTTGATGGGCAGACCCTTTCAGTATGATATAGTGTCCTTCCTCATCTCTTATTATAGTCTTTGGCTTAAAATCTAATTTATCTGATATAAGGATTGCCTCTCCAGCTTTCTTTTGATGTCCATTAGCATGGTACATTGTTTTCCACCCCCTCATTTTAAATCCAGAGGTGTCTTTGGGTCTAAAATGAGTTTCTTGTAGACAGCATATTGATGTTTTTTTTTTAATCCATTCTGATACCCTGTGTCTTTTGATTGGGGTATTTAGCCCATTTACATTCAGGGTAACTATCAAAAGATATGAATTTAGTGTCATTGTATTGCCTGTAAGTTGACTGCTACTGTATATAGTCTCTGGTCCTTTCTGGTCTACTACTGTTAGGCTCTTTCTTCACTTAGAGGACCCCTTTCAATATTTCCTGTAGGGCTGGTTTGGTGTTTACAAATTCTTTTAGTTTTCGTTTGTCCTGGGAGCATTTTATCTCTCCTATTTTCAAAGATAGCCTAGCTGGATATAGTATTCTTGGCTGCATGTTTTTCCCATTGAGTGCTCTGAATATGTCATGCCAGTTCTTTCTGGCCTTCCAGGTCTCTGTGGATCAGCCTGCTGCCAATCTAATATTTTTACCATTGTATGTTACAGACTTCTTGTCCCGAGCTGCTCTCAGGATTTTCTCTTTGTCACCAAGACTTGTAAATTTTACTATTAGATGATGGAGTGTGGACCTATTTTTATTGATTTTGAGGGGGATCCTCTGTGCCTCCTGGATTTTGATGCTTGTTCCCTTTGCCACACAAGGGAAATTCTCTACCGTAGTTTGCTCCAGTATACCTTCTGCCCCGCTCTCTCTTTCTTCTTCTTTTGGAATCCCAATTATTCTAATATTGTTTCATCTTATGGTATCACTTATCTCTTGAATTCTCCCCTCGTGGTCCAGTAGTTGTTTGTCTCTCTTTTGCTCAGCTTCTTTATTCTCCATCATTTGGTCTTCTGTATCACTAAGTCTCTCTTCTGCCTCATTTATCCTAGCAGTAAGAGCCTCCATTTTTGATTCCACCTCATTAATAGCTTTTTTGATTCCAGCTTGGTTAGATTTTAGTTTTTTCATTTCTCCAGAAAGGGCTTTTATTTCTCCAGAAAGGGTTTCTCTAATATCTTCCATGCCTTTTTCAAGCCCAGCTAGTACCTTGAGAATCATCATTCTGAACTCTTGATCTGACATATTACCAATGTCTGTACTGATTAGGTCCCTAGTCTCTGGTACTGCCTCTTGTTCTTTTTTTTTTTTTTTGTGGTGAGTTTTTCTGCATTGTCATTTTATCCAGATAAGAATATATGAACAAGAGAAAAAAATACTAAAAGTATGGCAAAGACCCCAGAGAAATATATGTTAACTTAATCAGAAGAGACCCCAAATTGGGGGGAGAAGAAAGGTGGTAAAAAGAAATTAAAAAAAATTAAAAACATTTGAAAAAATATATATATATAGTGGACTGGTGAATAGAACAGAGCACCCACTTGATTTTGGGTGTATTTTGGTTTCTTAGAAGAAACTTCCTCCTAAATTTTAAAGAAAGAAAGAAAGAAAGAAAGAAATATATATATATATATATATATATATATACACACACACAAAAAAAGAGTAAAGACAATGAAAGCATGGCATATGACTGTAAAGATAAAAATTTAAAAAATTCTAAAAAAGGAATTGATAAGATAAGTTGGTTGGAAAAAGAAAGAAAAAGAAAGTGGAGAGAATTTGCTCAGGCTGGAGACTAGAACAAAGCCCTGCACTAGATTTAGGGTATTATTTTGATCTATTAGAAGAAATTGTATCCCAAAATTTTTTAGAAGAAAAAACCCTATATGTATACAAAAAATAAAGTTAGATACAATGAAGGATAAAATATGACTGTAATAATGAAGGTATAAAAAGTTTTTTTTAGAAAGGTATTATTAAGATGAACTATTTAAAAAACGTTAAAAGAGGAAAGAAGAAAAGTTAAAAAAATTGAATAAGAAAAAAAGTAAAATAAAAAAATTAATTAACTTTGCAAGACTAAAGAATCATGGGGAGAAAGCCATGAATTCCATGCTCTGCTTTCCCCTTCTCTGGAATTCTGCTATTCTCTTTGATCAGTGAGCTTGGTTTTGGCTGGATGTTCTTGCTGATCTTCTGGGGGGAGGGGCCTGTTGTAGTGATTCTCAAGTGTCTTTGCCCCAGACGGAATTGCTCCACACTTGGCAGGGGCTGGGCTAAGTAATCTGCTCGGGTTCGCTCTCGGGAGTTTTTGTTCCCTGAACCATTTCTGTAGAGCTCTGGAGGACGGTAATGAAAATGGCAGCCTCCCAATCTCTGGCCCGGAGGAGCTAAGAGCTTGGGGCCCCATCCTCAGTGCGCTCTAGGAGAAAAGCGGTCAATCACTCCCATCTCCCTGGTCTCCGGCCGCGCTCTGAGCTCACCTGGCCTGTGACTGAGCGTTTCTGTCTCTGGCACACAGCCCCGTTTGGAGTCTCCAAACCCAGCAGATTCCTGCCACGGTGCTCTTCCAGTGAAGGAAGGTTGGTCTCTCCAGATCTGCCACTTGTGTGGTCCCTGGTCAAAGAGCAGTGGCCTGACTGTGCCATGGATCACAGTTTAAGGTAACCCTAAGCTGAGAGCTCACTCCTCAGCTCCGTCTCTATAGCCAGCTTCCTTGCTCTGATACCTGCGAGCTTTCTACACTCAGACACCCCCAATCCTTCTGTGACCCTGCGGGGCCTGAGACCACACTGTCCCTGTGAGGGCTCCACCCCTGCTTAGCCTCTGGAGCGATGTCCCTCAGTGGAGGATATTTCTAAAAGGTCTGATTTTGGGCTCCATTGCTTCACCACTTGCTGGGAGCTGGCCCTTCCCCCCACGGTCCATCTACCCATCGCTTCGGATTCACTTCTCCGCACCACCTACCTTTCAGAAAGTGTTCGATGTTCTGTTTCTAGAATTGCTGCTCTTCTTCTTTTTGATCTCCTGTTGGATTTGTAGGTGTATGGAATGGTTTGATAACTACCTAGCTGAACTCCTGCGACCTGATTTCATCTCAGTCTGCTACTCCTCTGCCCTCTTGACCTTACCCTGGGCCTGGCTTTTTCTTGCTGTTCAGGACTCAGCTCAAAGGCACTTCCTGAGAAAGACCTTCACTGGCAACCCCACTTATAGTCATCTATGACCAGTCATTTTATACTTTATTCATGTGTTCATTTTTCTTAAAGCACAGATCCCCATAGGGAATTTCCTCACTTCTTGATTTCTATGCTAATTGTCAGTGTTCCCAAACTGGAATGAAAGCTCCTGGGATCTTTCCTATCTTGTTCTCTGTGCTGTATCCCTTGTTTCTTGTTCGTTGCCTCATATATAAAGTACTGGATATAGATTACTTACAAGAAGGAATTGATACCTATGGGACACACTGGAGAAGACACAGGTATTTAGAACTGAATGGCAGGGTAAGTTGACAAGGAAATTAAACATCAAAGAATTCAAATTTTTAATGAGTATTTGTTGTAAATCCACAGCAGTACATTTCAAACTTGGATGGGCATCAGAAAGAACTGTAGCTACCACTCAAAACATAGACACTTCCCATTCCACCTCCCTGTTTTTGACTCAACAGACTTAATGTGGGCCAAGGAATCTGGTAATTTAACACTCTCTGGTGATTAATGAAGTGGTCTGAGAGCCACACTTGGAGAAATTCTGAACTAAAGTGCTGACATTGGTATAGCATCAGTGTGATGGCTACGATGCAGAGTTCTGCATATTTGGGGAGTGTCTGTTAATATAATTACTCAAAAGGACACTGGTCTTTCCCTCCCACCTATGACCACAGATTCCTTCCCTACATGGGATCACGCTTGAAGTCCACAATATGCCTGAGTGGTTGGAGCATTGGGTATTGTTATGATGTTGTATAGATGAGGCTGGTGGAAGGGTCATGACCTGTCTAATGTGCCCCAGTGATAGGACAATGATCTCCTATACTATTGCTCCAGCAACATGTATAGCACCCTGGACATCGCACCTGCATCTTCTCTATTGCTTCCTGTTTCTGGGGCTCGGAGTCCACACGCATCACTGCTGTTCCACTAGAAGCGAGAGGCAGGGGATCAGAGAGCACATGAAATAGAGAAGAAAGAGGAAGGGAGACCTCATGAAGGGCGGGGGAAAGGGGCGAGGATGTGCTTGCCTGTCTCCACTCAGGTCACTGGAAGCTGTGCAGTGATACTCTGCCTCTTCCCCAGCTCCATGTCACAGCCTCCTTCCCTACACAGCGGTGACACTGAGGCTCTCACATCATGGAGATGGAGGCTCATCCCTATTTGCTATCCCGTGTCCAACTATTCTCTCTAGCAGTTATAGTAGGATGTTAGTATCAGAGGCATTACACTGACAGAATGAAGGAGCCAAACCTGGGAGGGGCAACTAATACTAATATTTGCTGAGGGCTTTCTAGACACCACACATTGCAGGTTGTTATTTTTCAGACTTTATCACTTCAGATCCTCAAAGTAATCCTCTGAGGTGGCATCATTACTTCCTTTCCACACATGGAGAAATAGACAGGCTCGGAGATCAAAGTACATATTCAAAGAAGCCCAGGCAGGTGTTGAATGAACACAGAGGCCAACTTGAAGAGCTAACTCTGCCCACTTCGAGCATCCAAATAAATAATTAGAGTAACAGATGCTAATGCTTTGGGACAAATATGAATCTATGGGTCATACTGACATAAGTACTTTAATAAACACACAATTCAATAAGCTTTAGAGGAGAAGAGAAGGTCTACCATACAGCCAAACACCAATGAATAAATCTAGAAGGAATGACACAATTAGAAAAGCAACATTTGACCACAATCGTAGTCACAAGTGATTCAGGCAAGAGACCTGAATGGAAACTCAGTCAGCACCAACTCCCACAGCAGGCACAGTCACCATGGCAGCCATGACCGCTCAGGAGCACTGGAAAAACAATAAGCCACCAACACTCAGTTTTCATTCCTAATATGTACTAGAATCTGTATAATACAGACATGATGTGCCATGATTAGCCCCACCTATTTCTCAAAATAGATACTCCTAGCAGTTTTACTGATGGACACATACATATATGCAAAACAAAAACAAAAACAAAAACCAACAAACTATACTTACAAATGTGCGTACAAACCCAAATACGTACATGCTCTGTCTCACTGTCTTTTTCACTATCTAAGTTCCCGGGAATTCACTGAAGTAGATTTACAGAGGGGTAATGAAGAAAACATCCATAATTCAACACACTCAATTCTAATCACACATATCAAGTGGAAAGTACCATAACTGCTTTCTTTTAGTGACTGATTTTTCTGTAGATGACCTAAAGATAGTCTCTGGGACCCTCTTCCATATTCTTGGGTTGGAAAGTTCAGTATTGTTAAGATGAAAAACCCCCACACTCATCTATAGATTCAATACAATCCAAATCAAAATCCTACTGGACTTTATCAGTATTTTTTTTTTGAAAATTAACAACTGAATCTAAAGTTCATGCACAAATGGCAAAAAGACCTAGGCTATAAAGACAAATAGAAACAGTAACCCATATGATCACACCATATAAAAAAGTCTACTGAAAATGGATTATAGGCTTCACTATAAGACCTAAAGCTATCAAAACATAGTAGAGAAAACAGAAGAGGAAAACATGGGACAAAATCCTTGTGAACCTGGCTTAGGTGAAGATTTATTAGATGCCACACCAAAACCATAATACATAGAGGAACAAACTGATAAATTGGACCGTCTCACAATGAAAAAGAAAATACAAAACAGCAGCACCAACAAAAAAGTCTACTCTTTCAAAGACACTGTTGGGAGGACGAAGAGACAAGCCACTGACTGGGAGAAAAATATTTGCAAATCATTTATCTGATAAAGGACCTATATCCAAAATATGGAAAATCCCTCAAAAGTCAGTAACAGATATTTTAATAAATAAATGGGCAAGCAATTTGAAAAAACACTTCATCCAAGAAATTATACAAATGGCAAATAAGCACATGAAAAGATGATCAACACCATTAGTTAATAAGGAAGTGTAAATTAAAACTACAGTTAACTATTACCACACCCCTGTGAGAATGGCCAACATTAAAAATACTGACCATACTAAGCATTGTGGAGGATGGAACCTTCCTACCCTGCTGGTGGGAATGAAAAATGATACAACTGCTTTGGAAATAGTTTGGTAGTTCCTTACGTTGTTCATCTTACATCTACCATATGATCTGGCCATTGAGCCCCTAAATATTAACAGAAATACTTAGAAAGAAAGCATGTGTCCATGTAAAGATTTGTACACAAATGTTCATACCAGTTTTACTGGTTAGAGCTTCAAGTGGAAAACAACCCACATGTCCATCACCAGGTAAATGGCTGAAACGAATTGTGATATATACATATAATGGATCATCATTCAGCAGTAAAAAGGAACTATCCATACATGCAACAAATGGATAGATCAACAAATAGCTAGGTCCATATGAAAGAAGCCAGAAAACAAGAGTAAGTTCTGTACAATTTTATTGACATTAAATTATAAAAGAAAGATATTGATGGTGACAGAAGTTCAGTGGTTGCCTGGGAACAGGGAGAGGTCCAGGGGAGGGAGTTGGAGGCCAGAGAAGGGTGGACGAGGAGATTATAAAAGGGCACAGGGAAGCTTTTTGTGGGTGATGGATATGTTCATTATCTAGACTGCAGTATTGGTTTCACGATGTATACCTATGTCAGAACTTATTAAAACATGTACTTCAAATGCATGCTGTGCGTCATATGTCAATCATATGGTCAATAAAGCATTTGGATTATATTTGAATTTTTCCAAGTCTTTAATGCAGTTAAATTAACCAGGAGAGTGAGTCCCATTAATATGTTCTCGTCATATTAACATGTCCACAGTATGTCTTACCAAATTGGTCTGCACCACATATGACCAAAACAGAAATCACCATTTGGAATGGGGTATACAGAAATATTTAGTGAAAGTTGATGCACATGTTCTTCTGAAGTACAGAGCTAAAAATGGTCGTTTCTTGGAAAATAATCATGATATTTTAGAATACCTGGTTATTTTAGGGAACATGGCTGAGTATCATTATAGTAGGGCAAGCTCTAGAGTAGTTATTATTTTTGAAAATACTGGATGCTTGTAACTGACATTTTTTTAAAAGATTTTATTTATTTATTTGACAGAGAGAGATCACAAGCAGGCAGAGAGGCAGGTAGAGAGAGAGGAGGAAGCAGGCTCCCTGCTGAGCAGAGAGCCCGATGCGGGGCTCGATCCCAGGACCCTGAGATCATGACCTGAGCCGAAGGCAGCGGCTTAACCCACTGAGCCACCCAGGCGCCCCGTAACTGACATTTTTAACTAAGACTTGGAAACTCTGGCATTTAAAATGTTTCATTATGCAATGGATATAAACGTGGTGAGCAGGGAAGAATCCATGTTACAATCACAAATTGCTAGAAAAACAATCTATCCAAATGCTTATTTCAAGACCTCTCTGAGAGATACATGGGAATCACTGGTTATCATTTGTACATCCAGCAAAATATATGTAAATTTATTGCAAATGCATATTAAACACTTTCTTTCCTCAAGCTATAGAACTCGTTGCTTTTGCACAAACAAGGCATTTCTACGATGGGCATCAAGGCTACTACATAGCCTGTAGCTGCAGATGGAAAGAAATTCCACCTGCTAAACCTCTTCTCCCATGAGGAGATCAAAGTAGCATCTCTACTTTCGGGCTAGCTTGTGAACCTCCCAGGAGCTATTGCACATGATGCTTTTATTCAGATCTACGAATTCGCTTGAGCCAGGTGTTGGATCCCGCCAGGGATGTGAAGTGTGGGGGTCTCCTGAGGACTGCTGCCCTTGAATCTGGAGCAGATGGTTCTGCAGCCATCAGCACACTGATCCTCAGAACCCGCCTTCTTGGGGCACCTGATATAAGCGTGGCTACCAACAGGAAGAGCTGCTCAGGGAGCGACAGACCCAGCAATCACTATGCTTTACTGGTGTAAGTAACTACATGCCCAGCACCATGCTAGGCACTAGGTTATTGACCACGACACTGATTCAGTTGGGTCCTGATCATGGTAACCTCATGTAATAATGGACTTCTCACAGGACCTTTTACTTCTCCTTTCTTTCTTCCTCCCTCCTCCAACAACAAAGCTGAAAACAGTAACAAGTGGCCTGAATTCATACAGGCATTCATGATTCTGCAGTAATCACAGGGCAATGGGCTTGCTCATGTGTATCACTGACTGTTCTCGTCCACCCTGTGGGTGAAGCATTCTCATCCCCATTGTACAGAGGAGGAAGCTGGGGCTCAGAGAGGGTTGTTAGCTGTAATACCTCTAGTACCCCCTGCCTTTAGAAGGAAAGCAGCTCCAGGGCACCCCTGGGGTAGGACCTATACTCACTGGAGTCGGTGGGGGACCCCAGTGGCTTTTCCTACAAGACAGCCAAGTCACCAAGCCCCAAAGAGGAAAAGAGGCGACTTGAACCTGGATACCTTTGTCTTCCCACAACCCAGGGCAGTTCAGCCCCCGCCACAGGACCCATGCTCTCAACTGAGTCCCAAACACCTGAAGGGTGGGACCTGCTCTTCTGGAAAGGCTCTGTCTGCCTCTACTGAAAAGTCGTCAGGGGTCACCACATTGAGGATGGGTTTCTATGGCAACCGCGATGCCGGCTGGTCCTTTACAGTGGGGCGGGGGTGGGAGGAGAAATGCATTCGCAGTCTTCCTTAGCCCTCTCATCCCACCTCCCTCCAACCTTTCTCTTGAAAACACCATAGGTCTTCAAGCCACCACGTGAGAAAGCATGGTAATTAGAGGCTTTAGCCTGGGACCTGGGCAATTGTTGGAAATCTGCACGGATTGATGGAACAAACAATGTCACTGCCTTCAGAAATTTTGTTTACAATAAGACAGGAGGGGAGTATTATAAGTACGCAGAGACCCAGGCAGGTGCCCCAGGGGTTTTTGGAGATGAGCTAGCCCTCTGGGGGTGAGCATGTGAAATCAAGGCCATGTTAAGCAGTTTCTGTGGCAGAAAACCAAGAGATTGTTTATAATCACCTGATTGAATGATCTAGGAACACAGAAAATGTCATTTAAAGAAACATTCAGAGGTGCTTCAGGGCAGCAGCCCTAGAATAATCCAATCATTTAATAGGCAGAAACATATTTTTTGAACCACACAACAGTTTCTGTTGTGGAAATTCTTATCCTGCATTCCTGATATTTTCTTCCATGTGGAGGGACATCCATGATCAAAGAAGTTCTACCTTCTCTATAATCCACTTCTTCTCTGTTGTGGGAATCACTTACCTCATTTGTGACCGTGGAGTGGGAAACACACAACCCAGGCCCTTTCCCTTCAAAATTCTTGTGGCAAGCTGTCTTTACAGAGCACAGGTTTGCTCTGCTCTCAGGGGGTGGCTAATAGAACCACAGCGCTTCTTCTGTTTTCTGTGTCTTGCTGACTCCTCAGCTATACCTATGGTCTGTTTCAAAATGCTTTTGTCTTAACCAAGAAACAGACTCTTAACTATAGGAAACAAACTGATGACTACCCGAGGGGAGGTGGGCGGGGGGATGGGTGAGATAGGTGGTGGGGATTAAGGAGTGCTTTTGTCAGGGATGCTCACTGCGTGACCTACAGAATTGTTGAATCGCTATAGTGCACACCTGAAGCTAATATACACTGTAGGTTTACTATACTGGAATTAAAATAGAAACTTCAAAAGAGGTTTAAAAGATTCTTTTGCCTTTAAGGGTCTCCCAAAGCACACTTCTTCTCCCCATCTGAGCTCTGAACCAACTAAGAACTAGGACAAGAGTGAAAAGAACAATATATTGACTCTATTGCTTATAAAGGAGATACTGCAGAATGTGGCTTAGATAGGCTGGTAATTGGGCTTCCTTTTCATGAACCACAGGGGTTACATGGACTTGGCCACCTATCTCCTATACGCAGCACTGCACGAGATAGTTACAAAGGCCAAGTGATGAGGGAGCAGAAGGCTAGCTGACGACAAAGCAAAAGGCTGACACCTCGCAATCTCCCCCTCATCCCAGCAACAGGCTGACACCTCACAATCTCCCCCTCACCTCCACCACTCCTGGGTGGGACAAATGTGACATTGTTTAGGAATCTCCCAACTATCTTGATGTTAATGGCTTGCTAAAAGGGAAAGACAACCTTGATCAAGCCAAGCCGCAAGACCTCAGGTATCCCGGCACCATGTAGGCCCTCTTTAGCATATGAAAGCTCCGTTGAAACCCCCCTTTCCCTCACCTTCCCCCAACTGCCGTGGTACATAACCTGCCATCCCTCCCAATCCAGGGCAGCAGCTCTCCCTGCCCACAGGTCCTGTCCCCGTGCTTTAATAAACCACCATTTTGCACCAAAGATGTCTCAAGAATTCTTTCTTGGTCATCGGCTCCGGACCTCACCCCACCGAACCTCACCTGTGTTTTAGAACTTCATTACAAGGACTGCAATGCAGAGCTCCCTGCTCTCTGGTGAAGGAGCCCTGTCTATATGTGCTTGAAAAAAGTACCTTCCTTGCCGAAGGTTATCCCTGTGGCAGGAGACTGTATCAAGAAATGATCCTTGAGAATCACATTTCAAAGTGAATAAATAGCTCTTGTTCTGATTGCATACTCACCGGGCAACGTCCTGAAGATGTGGCATTCCATGTGCTCCTTGGAGCCAATTTTAGCAATAGCCTCTCGGTTCCTCAACACAGGAGATTGCAGTGGAAACTCCTTTTCCGAAAGGGGATTGGGAATAGATTCAAAATTCCAAGAGTAGGGTGAAAATTCATATATCATGAAAATCTCCTCTGGGAATCCCCTCAGGAAGGAATTGAAGAGATGTTCAGGAAATGATACCCACACATAAACCCACCTGCACACTGTAGCCAAAACTAAATCAAAGTTCTACCAAGCCTTCAATGATCAGCAAATCCCTATCTTATCCAGTGATTACAGACCACAAAGAAAGAGGAACCCTACACCCCAAAACACATGTTTTGGATATCCATTTCTACTTAACAAAGTCCCTCAAACGATGCAATTACTAGCTCTCAGGAGTCAGTCAGTGTGCTGACTGTGCTCAGCTGGGCATTTTTCTGCTTCAAGTGGTTTCTGTCACCTGGGGCTACAGTCATCTGGAGGTTCGACTGAGGGGCAGTGCCATCCAAGAGAGCTCATTCACATGGATGAGTGGTGCTGCTTGTTGCCAGAGGGCTCAGCTGGGGCTGTTCACCAGAGCACCTTGGTTGTCCTTTACAGAATTCTCCCTGTAGAGGGTTGCCAAATAAAATCAGGATAGACAGTTATATTTGAATTCCAGAGAAGTAACAGATGATTTTGGGTCCAAGTATGTCATGTGCAATGTGACCGTTTATCTGGAATTGAAATTCAACTTGGTGTCCTCTATTTTTATTTGTTAAATCAGGAAATGCCCAGGGGAAGAATCTGTGAGTTAAATGACAGTCAGAGATGATACTCCCAACAGGGCAGGTCTGGGGAAAATGAGATCAGCTAGGTGATAAGGACAATGCTGGTAATAGCTGGTGTTGGTGGCATAAAGGGGAAATGGACACTGGCATAGTCACTGGTGTCAAATGGGCACATCTGTTTTCCGAGGCCCATATTATTATGGCTTAATAACTGGAATGGCCTTTGATACAGTCATCCTATTTCCACCAAGAAGGGAATTTCAGGTGAGACTTTAGAAAAATGATACCAGGGTGATTCTTATCTGCCATGTGCCTAAGGGGGCCCTGTCCAACGGGGCAGGTGACGTGCCTCATACATTACTTGCTCCAGAGAGGAAATATAGCTAATGCTTATGGAACAGATGGCATCGCCAAACCCACTGGAACATTCTTCATGTTAGTGGCCAGATTTAATCCTCAAGACAACCTTGGTAGTGAGGTATCACTGCCCTCTCTTCATGGATGTATGTGACTCCAAATCACATGCTCCTGAGTACAGAGATGGATGGTGAAGAAGTCACTCACCACCCTCACTTGGCCAGAGCCATGGATGGGACCTGGAAGACTGGGCACCATCAGTTGCTGGTGACAGATCTTTAGAAAATGTATCAGGGTGCATACTGCTGAGGTGGTTAATCTCTGGTTTGGCTGTGTTTGCCCTCCCTGCAGCAGGAAGCAAGGCTTGGTGTCCCTTTCCCTTACCTCCAGGGAGGACTGGGTCAGGGCTGAGAGCAGAAGCTCCCTAAAGCCTGTGTTTCTTCCATCCTTTGTAAAGAAGTTGTGGTATCTATCTATCTATATCTACATCATCTATATCTATATCATATCTCTATCTATCTATATAGAACTAGTACTCAGCCTTAAGAAAAGCATGAGATCTTGCCATTTGTGAAAAAGTGGATGGACCCAGAAGATATTATGCTATGTGAAATAAGTCAGAGAATGTCAAATGCCATAGGATTTCACTTAACATGTGGAATCTTGTAAACAAACCAAATGCAGAAACAGACTCATAAATATAGAGAACAAACTGATGGTTGCCAGAAGAGAGAGGGTAGGGGGATGGGCAAGTGGGTGAAGGTGAGTGAGAGGCACATGCTTCCAGTTATGGAATGAATAAGTTACAGGGATGGAAGGTACAACATAAAGAATATAGTCAGTGATATTGTAATAGCATCGTATGGTGACAGATGGTAGCTATCTTTGTGGTCAGCATAGTGTAAGGTATAGACTTGTGAATCACTGTGTTGTACACATGAAACTAATGTAACATCGTGTGTCATCTATACTTCAATAAAAAGAAAAGAAGGAAATCCTGCTCACCACCACCTCCCCCCCACCAAAGAAAACTTAAACTTACAGTAAGCAATGGACTGTCTGTACCTGTTATGGTGGGGAGGGCTTCTAAGGACACAGGAAAAGAGAGGAAGGGAGATTTCTCCAACTCAGAAATGAGGTCAGAGATCCACATGTCCCTACAAGAGTAGGGACCTAGCACTGCTCCATATTAATGCTTGTGGTTGTTCCATAGATGGTCCATTGAGGCTGGGCAACCGGGGGTGAGACAGAGTTTTCTCTTTGTATCAAGGTGTCAGTGGGCCTGAAGACACTGAGTCAGCTGTATTGATGGTCAACTCAGCCCCAAACAGTGCAAACAGATGAATGATGATGACAGGGGCCTCCCCTGGCTGCATCTAGATCCCACAAGTGGGACTGATTTGTCAAAGTGCATGAACATTAAACATTTTCAGTGCTTACTGTCTAGCTAAACTTTACAATCTTCTTGTTAGAATGTAGCCCAAACAATTACAAGACGAGAGCATCTGTTTCTGGAGATCTGAGTGCATAGTGAGCATTATTTTTTCATGGTGTTTGCCAATCCAATGTCCTGGTAATAGAATGTTAGATTATTTTTCATTTCTCCTTATTATATTTCCCTATAATATATCATGTTTCATATTTGTGTTTCATAATATATTCTGAATTCCAGAGTTTGCAAAACAAAAACAAAAACAAACACAAACACAAAAACAAACACAAAAAAACCCCAAGGCCTGATGATTGATTTTGTGTTTATGCTGCATCCTCCTTAAGTGGAAAGTGTGGGGCTCTGAGAGCTCCCTACTCTGCTGGGGGAGGCCTAATTGCAGAGACATTGGCAACATCGATCTATGAGAGGAGAAAGTGAGGTCCTTGTCACCTACTGCACTCTTGAGCATGACCCAGAAAGCCAGACAGAAGACAAGTTCAGACTCAGCACAATGGAAAATCCATCTTCCAGAGTCATCTAGGCAGGAACAGGAATGCGATCGTACCACACCCCAAAGGGGGAAATTCCTTCCTCCTCTTTATCTGCACTCTCTCTTCATTTGGGGGCTCAATGGTAAACTGTTTTTCCATTACCGATCTAGAAGATAAACAAACAGGACAGGACAAGGAATTAAAGGACATGGTTTGATGATCCTCTTTTCTCACCCCCAATCCCTCAGCAGAAAGAAAAGAAGGAACACAGTTGCAAGAAAAGAAGGAAATCCTGCTCACCACCACCCCCCCCACCAAAGAAAACTTCCCTGCAACACAGAAATGGCCCCAAAACTTCATTCATTATGAGAGTAGGGGCTACTTCTTACTGCCACGTTTCCACGTGGTCTCTGTGGCAGTTATGCTGTTTGGTTTTAGGTAACAGTGGTCACTCTCTGGGAAGGAGTGGGTAAGATGGGCCAGGACTCACATTTCTTGAGGTCTTCCTATGTGCTGTGTACTCTGTACTGGGTTTCCCATTTACCCCTTCCTACAGTTCTGTAAAGAAGGCATCGTGGGTCCCCTCTTACAGATGACCAAGGGTAGGCGAATGGAGCCTAAGCAAATAGTCCCTTACCACACACCACATAATGGGCAGGGATGGCATTCCACCTTTTCATGCACTCATACAATTTTCATGCATTCTCAGTAGGGGTGATATCACCCCAAAGGGGCCAAAATTCACTCTTGAGAGTAGGGGAGGAAGAGTAGACATTACAATGGTTTGTGGCTCTCCAAAAGTCCACATTACATAAACAGATATACACTACATCTGTCAGTTAAAATTTCATGTCCTGGGTAGTAAGGTGTTGCCAAAAAAAGGGGGGCGGTAAAAAGCCTCCTTACGGGGGTCATCATGAAAGAAAGTTGAGAAACATTGCCTATATCCAGCAATCTCTTGTGTAGATGATGGGCCACTAGGGCTTAGGGACTCATCATTATACACCATCCCATGGACACTCACTCAACAAACCCTCTTGGTGATAATAATGATGGTGATGATAGTGATCATGATCGTGCTGAGGTAGTGATGATGATGAGGTCAATGATGGCAGAAATGAAATCCTGCCCCTGCAGTGAAGGTACCTAGGTTTGGGGACCTCGAGAATTGATTGTTTTTTTTTAAGCTGGCAGATGGCAGCTCAGTCAGAACAGGTGATTCTTCTGGGACAGATAATCTGGAGGGTAGGACGTTAATGTTCAACAAGGTTATGTATGCAAGTGTTACTCTAAATCGTATCACCTTTATTTTTCACATTTATTTGAGTTGCCTATTATTAAGTTCATAGTTCATAGAACTATGGTGTAGGAAGTTAGGAGAAGCTGGGTAAATTGAAGGAAACTGCTTTGTTAACGGCCTGCTCAGTAATGTAACTTGCACTTTGCTAGAGCTTTCCACCATTGTGTCCAGAAGCCACCAAGGACTCTGAATGTTCTAACCTCTTTTAAGTGCTCATATTTCATGCTGTCCAGGGTGTCACCTATTTCTTTTACATAGTGAAATGTGTTTAAGTTATAATGTCGAAAAATTTTAGACAGTTTATGGCAAAATAATCGTGAAAGCCTGTTTGACGAGGGCTAGAGTAAACACTTGCAAATGTTGTGAGGTTAACTCTTGTGATATTGAAGCAAGCATTCCCAGTAACCAGTAGGGAGAAATGGTCTAATGGTGATGTGGCCTCCTATGTTCACTTCCTTGTGTAACCCGACCTGTTGTGTGTGCGCTGGAGTTGGTGACTTGCTTCTAACAACTAGAATATATGAGAAGACATGGAGTATCAATTCTGAGCTTAGGTTACAAAGAGGCTGTGGTCACTTCCTTGTTGGTCTCATGCTTATTGTGAGAGAAGCCAGGTGCCATGTTGTGAACTACTCCTGAAACAAAGAACCTATGTCTCTGGCAAGACCCAGTGAGGCCCTGAAGACTGCCAACAGCCATATGAATGAGCTTGGAAGTAGAACCTCCCTGTGTTGGCCCTTGAGATGGCTGTAGTCCTTGCTTATCGCTTGATTGCAGCCTCGTGAGATGCCCTGAGCCAGGACCTTCCATCTAAGCTGCTCCCTGACATCTGATCCAAAGAAATGGTGTGATATTATGTGTTTATTTTTGTAAGCATCTAAATTTTGGAGTAATTTATTATGCAGCAATAGATAACTAATATGAATATGCAGAGAGAATTCATCTGAAGAGACGTATGCATGTCTTAGAAACATATGAAAACACATTAGCTGATAAAATACACATGAAAACATGAAGAGATGCTCTTCTCAATGCCAAAAGGCAAGCTACAGAGTACGAATTATGTGATTCCAGTATCGCCAAACTGTGGAAAGAACCCAGATGCCCTTCAACAGATGAATGGATAAGGAAGATGTGGTCCATAAACACTATGGAGTAGTATGCCTCCATCAGAAAGGATGAATACCCAACTTTTGTAGCAACATGGACCGGACTGGAAGAGATTATGCTGAGTGAAATAAGTCAAGCAGAGAGAGTCAATTGTCATATGGTTTCACTTATTTGTGGAGCATAACAAATAACATGGAGGACATGGGGAGATGGAGAGGAGAAGGGAGTTGAGGGAAATTGGAAGGGGAGGTGAACCATGAGAGACTATGGACCCTGAAAAACAACCTGAGGGTTTTGAAGGGGCGGGGGGTGGGAGGTTGGGGGAGCCAGGTGGTGGGTATTAATGAGGGCACATATTGCATGGAGCACTGGGTGTGGTGCAAAAACAATGAATACTGTTACGCTGAAAAGAAATTTAAAAAAATTTTTAAAAATTAAAAAAAGGGATCTATGCATGAGTAAGTATTTCTGTGTATCTGTGATTGTGACCATAGTTTGCCTACAGAGAAACACTTCTGGAGAACATGCAGCAGTCTGTTGATAGTACACAACTTTGGGTCAGGAGCCAGGAGTCAGGCAGGAGGTAGATTTAGAGTAGTATCATTTTACAAATGCACATTTCTATATTGCTTGAATTCCATAAACAGGAAAATTTATTAAGGTAAATATTTGAAGACACGAAATATTTTACAGATAAAGTACTCATGGTTTTATTGTCTCAGAAACATATTCAAAGACTATGATTCATAGAGAAAAGCAACTGATTACAATTTTTTAAAAGATTTTACTTACTTATTTGACAGACAGAGATCATAAGCAGGCAGAGAGGCAGGCAGAGAGAGGGGAAGGGAAGCAGGCTCCCCGGTGAGTGGAGAGCCCGATGCGGGGCTCGATCCCAGGACCCCAAGATCATGACCTGAGCCAAAGGCAGAGGCCCAACCCACTAAGCCACCCAGGCATCCCTGATTACAATTTTTGACCATGGATCTGTATATGTAGGTGTGTACCAGTGTGGTTTCTGTGGCTAAAATTTGGTAATATCTCTGTGTTGTTAATGTCTCAAATTCTATCACCCTAAATATTCATGGGTTTTAGAGCCATGTGATTTGGGTTCAAAATCCACAATGTGTCCCTTTTTAAGTGTGAGAGCTTAGGCAAAGTACTTAACCTCTCACTTTCTTATTTATTTCCTCTTTAAAAATAGCGTCAAAAAAGGTCGCATTGTAGTTTTACAAATAAATGTTACTTGGACCTAAACAAACGTTAATTTAGTTTAGTACTTTCATACGTTTATAAGCCACAGAGTGTTTTTGTAAGTACTAAGCTTATGATGCAGATGACTGTTCATTGCCATGGAGACATTCGGTCTGTGTTGCAAGTGGGGAAAGACAGGTTGTAAAGTTGTAAGTTAGTTAAAGTATTATTTTGGACAGAAATATTATGACTACATGTACCTGCAGAGGAAAAGCAACAGAAAAGGCAAATGTCTGGAGAAATGTAATAGACATTTTTTTTTACCTGTTGAAGTCTCCAAAATAGGTTTGATTACTGAAAGAAAAAAATATTATACATATAATATGTAATAATGTATGCATATAATACAATAGTTTTATAGGGTTTTGGATAAATGTGGATGTAACATATGAGACCTTTATAGCATAATGGAAGGAAGGTAAAGAGACCTATAAGGTGGTGAGATTTTCACAAATCAATCATAGCAGTGATATTTTGTTTCTAATGTGCTGTGTAAAATTAAGATAGCTTAATCAGTAGGGACCTCCAACAATGTTATATGAAGAAATGTCAAAATCACAAATTGGTACAAGGTGTACAAGAGCAAATTAAAAAAAAAACAAAAGAAGGTAAGAAATGGGAATGAGAGGCATGAAAAGTGGAGGAAACAAAGACAAAATGAATAATAAAATGGTACACCTACATGCAAATATTTTACTAATTATAATAATTACATTAAATGTAAATAGTCTTGTGCTACAATAAAAATAAATATGTGGTCTTTGTCCCTGGTTCCTGATAGAGAGGTATTTAAAAGCTTTAGAATTTAATGTCTTCTGTATGCTAATGAGATGTCTTATGACAGGGAGAAGCTAGATAGAGCTTCAAGATAGAGGCTGGTTGCCAGAAAAACCAACCAAATGATAAGAGGGTTAGAACTTTCAGTCTCATTCCCCTGACCTCTGGGGAGAGGGGAGGGGTTAGAGACTGAGTTCAGTCTCTAATGTGGCTAATGATTTTATCGATCATGCCTATGTAATAGAGCCTCCGAGATAAAAAAGCAAGCAAGCAAGCAAGCAAGCAAGCAAACAAACCCTAAACAGTGGGGTTAAGGAAGCTTCCAGGTGGGTGAACACATTGATGGACTGGGAAGGTGGTGTGCCCCAAGAAGGCATGGAAGTTCCACACCCCTTCTCTCCTTCATACCTTCCCCTAGGTATCTCTTCCATTTGACTGTGACTGAGCTGTTGTATCCTTTATAATAAACTAGTTGTTTTTAAGTAAAGCATTTTCCTGAGTTCTGTGGCTTGTTCTATTGAACTATCAAACCTGAGGGGTGGGGTCATAGAAACTCCTGAATTTGTAGTCAGTTGGGCAGAAGTGTGGGTCACCTGGCAATCCAAGTGGTGGCTAACATCCGAAGTGGGGACAGTCTTGCAGAATGAAACCCTTTAACTTGTGGGAACTGAGACTAAATCCAGGTATAGTGTCAGATTTGAATTGAATTGCTGGGCACCCAGTTGGTATCAGATCATTGGCTCTTGGTGTGGAAAAAGACACATACTTTTGATGTCAGAAGAAAGTGGCAACACAATTTGGTGTCAGAAAACACCACACAGGTCTAAACAATTAAAAGACAAAGACCATCTTGTTGTTGCATCAGGTGTAGAGAGGGGGTGTAGAATTCTCCCCCAAAACTGTGAATTTGTCTATTTCTCATTTCCATCCTATCAGTTTTTTGCTCTGCATATGTTTGTAGCTCCACTGTTGGGTGCCTACATATTTAGGATTGCTATATCTTGGGAGGATTGACTCTTTTACCATTATATAATAACCCTCTCTGTATTTAGTCACATTCTTTGCTCTTAATTTGATCATAGCATAGCCATTCTTCTTTCCTTTGTTTTCATGGTGTCTTTTCCATCCCTTTGCTTTCAACCTACTTACATTGTTTTACTTGAAGTGAATTTCTTGCAGGTGTCATCCAGATGATAGGTCATAAAAGGATATTATTTCATTTGCATTCTTTGAATTATTAATGAGTCAGAACATTATTTTCTCATGATTGCTGGCCATTTGCCTTTCTTCATTTTTGAACTGTTCATGCATTTTGTCCATTTTGCTATTTTGATGTAGGTGCTCTTCATGCATTAAGGCAAATACCCTTCACTGATCCATGGATTTGTGATTCCACCTAATATTTACTGGTGAATATTATTTGCCAGACTCTCGCCAAAATCTATAACCAGGTAATCTCTTCTGAGATCTAGGATCTCATGTATAGTGAAAATGTCCACTTGGAGAAAGAAAATATCAATATCCATTCATAAATGCATGAGGTTTTCAAGGACAATATGCATGGACAGTTCAAAAACACTTATTCCTAAACCCTGCATTGCCACAAAGTGTAAAGTTTACATTTTTTTTTTACTTTACTTTTTAGTTTGAAGAGAGTACCAGTTTAGCATTAGGATTTCTATAATAAATTTACCAATGACAAGAAAATTATATACAATTTCTGAGGTTGCCAGCCTTCATTTGTAAAGCGAGAATAATTATATTCATATCAGACAGTTACTATGAGGAGCAAAACATTTCAAGTCAATCTGGCATTTGATACCTATAGTACTCGGTGGATGTTGGTCCCGTTTCTTTTTTTTTTTTTTTCATTTTTTTCCATTTCATTTTATTTTCTTTCTTTTCAGTGTTCCAGAATTCATTGTTTATGGAAAAAGCCTTTTAATATACACAAACATCACTCATAACCATAGATGCAAAAATCCTTAGTATCATTTTAGCAACTAGACTACAACAAGAAATATAAAGGATAATATTTAATGATAAAGTGGAGTTATCCCAGGAAAGCAAGGTTGGTTTAACCTTAGAAAATCAAAGTAATCTCATATTAACTGATGAGATAGAAAACTTTAGGAGCTACTCAATGATGCATTTGATGCAACTTATATTTCTGATCAATATTCTTAAAAGAAACAAAAGTTAAAAACAGAATGAATTTGCTAACCCTTGTAAAGGATAGCTACAAAAAATTAAACAAACAACAAAACTGCAGCTGATGATAGTCTGAAAACATTTCCCCTAAGACCAGGAAGAAGCCCAGCATGTACAAGTCAACATCAAAATGGAGGTTTTAGCCACTACAATAAGGACAGAAAAAAAAATATATTAAATCCAAACAAATTGAAAATAAACTGTCAAATTGCTTTTCAAAGTGATTTTGCCATTTTACAGTTCACCAGCTGTGTATTAAAGTTCCAGTTCTTCAACAGTCTTACTAAAGTTCCATCATTCTAATAGATGTGTAGTGGTAGTCTCATTATAGTCTTATATTTCTCTTCTAACATGACAATAAACATCTGTTCATGTACTATTAGCTATTTGTACATCTTTGGTAAAGTGTCTTTTCAAAATTTTCTCCGTTTAAAAAATTTTGTGTTATTTTCCATTGCTCAGTTTTGAGTACTCTTTTATATAGTCTGAATGCAAAACTTTAATACATATATACTTTACAAAGATGTTCTCTTTCTAATCCATACTTGTCCTTCCTTAAAAGGAGCTTCCCTTGACATGATCCAAATAGCACGATTATAAGTCAACCATGTGGAAGTGTTAAATAGGGTGGAAATGTACAAGTTTCCATTATGTATAATCTTTGGTGTCATTTCTCTGTGCTGGAGTCATTTCTCAGGTAATTTAGGAAAAAGGAAAATGGTCTCGGGACCATTTCCATTGAGTTTGAGAAAGAAAACCATTGGTCCATTTCACATTATGTCACAAGCTTTCCCATTTTTATCCTCTAGGTTAGCTGCCTACAATACAATATGTGTATTGTAATCCAGCAAGACTAGGCTTTGCAGAACACTGCAATAAATTACTGGGGGTCGGGCACATCATAGGTTCTTGGGTAAGTCGTTTCCCCTGTGCTGGCCAACTTTGGGATAAAAACCTCTAAAATGGGTGTAGGGGGTAATGAGATCCCACCTGGGAAAGCACTTTTGAGTCCTGAGATGGGAAGGATGGAACAGTGATTTCCCAGTAATTATTTTTCAGTCTACATCACAGGTATTATCATACTCTATATTCAATGAACTCAGTAAGAATAAGTTATTGTATTACTTTGTGCTGGAATGTCCATTTGTGAATAGTCTTAGGGTGGTTGGAACTTAAGAGTCCTACATGAGGATAAGGCCCCTGACTCAGAAAACTGTGGGGGCTTAACTTTAGTGAATGTATGCCTTCTTCACGCTCATGAATTTTTGACAGCATTCCTAGGAGGCAGATAACATGATCTGTACAACATATTGTAGCGGGGGAAACAATGATGGATGGAGATTAAGAAACCCGGGTGGGAGTCATCCTTCTCTCAAGTGGAAAAGCAGAAACTGGCACCCTGTATGTCCCAATGCAGACTGCATGACGCTCAGCTGTGCATCACACCATAATCAAGTAGGTCTTGCCTTCCTGCTGACCTGTGTCCCTTCTGAAATCTGTATCTTCACATCTGAAGCCAGGTTGCTAGTCCTGCCTGTATTTCTGCATATTACTGCACATGATTGTGCCTCAATTTCAATTTCCTGGTCCATAAAAACAAGAGAATATGTTTAGGTCATTATTTTTGAAAGTGAAGTACCAGAAAACACAAGGAAGATACACTCTGTAATGGAGGGAACTGAGTTATGCTGAGGATGAATACTTGCAGTAGCAAGCCCCCAATACAGGAAGACTGAAAATGCCTGGAGTCTTTAACGGACATTGACAGACCAACCTGCAAAAAGGTTTGCTAATTGACAGACATCCCCACCAGCAGTATCAGACTGTATAGGATTCCCCATGTGCACACCTATCGTGAGAATTTTCAGTAGCTGATTGTGACACTTTGAAAACATGAAAAATAGAAGTTCTCCTCATGTTATCGTATTTAATTGGGTGGCGAGGTAATTTTAAAACATTCCTTGATGTGTAAAATACATTGTTAAATCATAATTGTCATTAGCTATTAATGCAAAAAGGCTTAGTTTCTCCTAGTGTTATTGCCAGCATGCACTCCAGGTTTTGTGTGTGTGTGTGTGTGCGCGCGCGCACGCACGTGCGCACACATGTGCACACATGCACCAACCAAAAAGGTTAAGATATCTCTTTGCGACATATAGAGAGGATTCAGATCTCCACTTTCTTGAGTCCCTTCAAATGACACAAGAGCTGGAACACAGCATACTTCTGAGCAGACTATAATCCCATCACCTGCTACAGGAAAGCAGTCCTGTCTGTGAACTCATCTGCCCCAGGATGGATCCCTCCAGGATGTAAGGTGTGGTGGTCTGCCTAAATCTGCTTCTGAACACTGAAGGTGTGGGCTCCCCAGGCTCCCATCTTGCAGCCCTCACTTGCAGAGTCCTGGGAGATTGCATTTTCTCAGCCACCCAACACCATGGGTTCAGTCATCTGCATGAGGAACTCTACCCTAGGACATAAAAATCCATGAATTCCCAGTACACTTTTGATACCCCCTGCATCCATCCATCCATCCATCCATCCATCCATTTATACATCTAACAGGCACTAAGACAAAACTCTACCATTTCTGAGGTTAAATTTTAACCTTCTCCAGAATTGAAACAAGTGGGCAAAGGGTGGTGTGGTTAAATGTTAAACAGTTGGGTGTTAAATCTAAGAAGAGGTGGCTCCTTCCTGTTCATAGTTCAACCTGGTCAGGTGTCTTATAATGGATGATTTTAGACTATCACTTAACGCCATGGACCACTCTCCACATCTCTAGTTACTGTCCTCTTTACATATAAATTCTGCGCTTTGAAACCTAAGGTCTACAATGAATTCTTGACACTCAATTCAAATTTCCTGACCTTCCCTCCAATTAGTCTTCATCCCTCATCTAATGGAGAAGTCCCCCCACTCCTCCACTGAAATTTCATCTTGCCAAAGTCAACAACCACCTTTTTGGCACGTTATAGATCACGAGTGTTGTGAAATGAACGTTCAAATGGGGACCAACTTTTTCCTCCCCAGGACACAATTCATTCAGACGAGGATTACTTTGCAATCCAATACTACCCCTTACCTAAAAGCCAGTATTGCAAATGCCTTCCATAGAGACAGAGTAAGATAATGGAGAACTATGGGCTACTGGCAATGACTCCTTTTTCTCTAATTTAAATTCAAGTTAGTTAACATAGTGTATTATTAGTTTCAGGGAAGACGTTAGTGATTCATCAGTTGCATATAACACCCAGTGCTCACTACAACATGTGTCCTCCTCAATACCCATCTCCCAATTGCCCTATCCCCCCACCTCCCTTCCAGCAACGCTTCAGTTTGTTGTCCCCTTTTGCTTTCCCCCTCTCTCTTTACCTTATTTCCTTTTATTTCCCTTCCCCTATGTTCTCTGTTTTGTTTCTTAAATTCAACAGACGAGTACTTATCTTTCTCTGACTGATTTATTTTGCTTAGCGCAATATACTTTAGTTCCAAACACATCATGGAAAATGGCAGGATTTCATTCCTTTTGATGGCTGAGTAATATATATAATAAACCACATCTTTTTTTTAAAAAGACATTTATTTATTTATTTGACAGAGCAAGAGGGCGCGAGAGGGAGTGCATGCAAGCAGGGGAGCAGTAGGCAGAGGGAGAGGGAGAAGCAGGCTCCCCGCTGATCAGAGAGCCCCATGCAGGGCTCAATCCCAGGACCCTGCGGTCATGACCTGAGCCGAAGGCAGATGCTTAACGGACTGAGCCACCCAGGCACCTCAAACCACATCTTCTTTATCTATTCATCTGTCGATGGGCATTTGATCTCTTTCTATGTTTTGGTAATTGTGGATATTGCTGCCATAAAGATTGGGGTGCATGTGCTCGTTCAAATCTCTATTTTGTGTGTTCTTTGGGTAAATGCCTAGAAGTGCAATTGCTGACTCATAGGGTGGTCTTATTTTCAATTTTTCGATGAACCTCCATACTGTTTTCCAGAGTAGCTGCACCAGTTTTAATTTCCACCAACACTTCATGAGGATACCCCTTTCTCTGCACCCTTGCCAATATCCGTTGTTTCCTGAATTGTTAATTTTAGCAATTCTGACCAGTGTGAGGTGGTATCCTATTGTGGTTTTGATTTATATTTCCATGATGCCAGATGGTGTGAAACATTTTTTTTTTCATGTGTTTGTTAGCCATTTGTATGTGTTCTTTGGAGAAATGTCTGTTCACGTCTTCTGCGCACTCCTTGACTGGATTGTTTGTTTTTTGGGTGCTGAGTTTGATAAGTTCTTTATGGATTTTGGATAGTAGCCCTTTATCTGATGCGTCATTTGTAAATACCTTCTCCCATTCTGCAGTTGACTTTTAGTTTAGTTGATTGTTTCCTTTGCTATGCAAAAGCTTTTTATCCTGAAGGCATCTCAATAGTTCATTTTTGCTTTTGTTTCCCTTGCCCCTGGAGATGTGTCTAGTGAGGAGTTGGCTGTGGTCAAGGTCACAGAGGTGCTTCTTGTGTTCTCCTCTAGGATTCTGATGGATTCCTGTCCCACATTTAGGTATTTCACCCATTTTGAATTTGATTTGTGTATGCTTGTAAGAAAGTGGTCCAATTTCATTCTTCTTCATGGGACTGTCCAATTTTCCCAATTTTCCCAATACCAAATTTGTTGAAGAGACTGTCTTTTTTCCATTAGAAAGTTTTTCTTGCTTTGTCGAAGATTAGTTGACCATAGAGTTGAGGGTCCATTTCTGGGTTCTCTATTCTGTTCCATTGATCAATGTGTCTGTTTTTGTGCCAGTGCCATGCTGTCTTGGTGATCACAGCTTTGTACTATAGTCCAGAATTGTGATGCCTCCAGCTTTGCTTTTCTTTTTCAACATTCCTTTGGCTCTTTGGGGTCTTTTCTGGTCCCATACAAATTTTAGAATTGTTTGTTCCAGTTCTGTGAAAAATGCTGGTATTATTTTTGATAGGGATTGCTTTGGGTATGTAAATTGCCTTGGGTAGTATAGACATTTTAGCAATATTTGTTCTTCAATCCATGAGGCATGGGGTGTTTTTCCATTTTGTTGTGTCTTCCTCAATTTCTTTCCTAAGAGTCCTATAGTTTTCAGAGTACAGCTCTTTTACTTCTTTGGTTAGGTTCACTGCTAGGTATCTTATGGTTTTTGGTGCAATTGTAAGTGGCAATCTCTTTCTGCTGCCTCCTCATTGGTGTATACAAACACAACAGACTTCTGTGTGTTGATTTTATATCCTGCAACTTTGTTTAATTCCTGTATCTGTTCTAGCCATTTTTTTGGTGGAGCCTTTCAGGTTCTCTACATAGAGTATCATGTTGTCTCTGAATAGTGCAAGACTGACTTCTTCTCAGGCGATGCACTTTCAAAGAAGGCACAAAAATTCCCAAGTTACTAGTTTGCATCACTGAAAGGTATTTTACAAATAGGTTTACAGCATGGTAACAACATTTTTTAAGGCCACTTCAGTAGATTCCACATTACCTGTTTCTTTCTTTCTTTCTTTCTTTCTTTCTTTTTTCTAAGTATGGAATGAAATAATTTGCAATTGTGATGCTTTCTCACATGTTGAAGTGCCATATGACTTAGAAATGCCACTGCTAGTTACCTAGATATTTAAGAAAAATGAAAACATATTTGTACTAAAGAACTTGTACCCCAAAATTCATAGCACCATTATTCATAGTAGAAAAAAGTGGAAACAACCCAAATGTCCAACTGTCAATGAACAGATAATCAAAATGTTTGCACATCCATACAATGGAATGTTATTTGGCCATGAAATGAATGAAGCATTGATATGTGTATAGCATCTATGATTTTTAAAACCATTATGCTAAGTGAACAAGACAGATGCAAAAAGACCAAGGACTATATGATTCAGTTTATATAAAATGTTCAAAATAGGCAGATTCATAGAGACAGAAAGAGAATCAATGGTTGCCTGAGGCTAGGTATGGGTACAGGTTTGAACTGCTTTCAAGCGCTATGGAAATTTGAGGGGGTGATGGAAATGTTTAAAACTCAATTATGGTGATGGTTGCATAACTCCATACATTTGGTAATAATTGCCAAACTGTTCCTGTAAAACGTGTGAATTTTATTGTCTGTAAGTTATACCCCCCAAAAGCGGTTTAAAACACAACAATGGCTTGATCTTCCACTGTACTACAGTGACAACCAAACTTTTCATTAAAAAGGCCTCCATGCACGTGTTTTATGTAAAAATGAATCTATATAAAACTGTCGCTGTATACTAGGCCTGCTGGCTTGACATGCTGTGTTCCTCCAAGCAAAATCCTTCCTTCTATGCATGCCACATCAGGTTGCTCTTGGGTGCAAAGTGTGATTTATTACTGATCACTTCCACATCTTCTGACCTTGGCAGTGGCTCGAGAGTGGGTCTAGGGCAGAGTCCAGGGCCTGGCCTGTGTGACATGACCTCAGCATTACTACTTTCTCTACTGCTCTGTGGTCTTTCTCATGTGACTCCACTTTGGGGGTACCAAGTGGGAACTATCTTTCCAAATGTCAGTGTGGCAGGACTTCTCAAAAGGCTAGATAGTTGTACACTCTTCACACCAACAATTCCTTGTTAGAAGTTTATCTTCAGGACATAGTTGAGGATGGTGGTAGTATTTGGTTATAAGGATTGCCATCTTGATAATTCCCTACCAGTTTCTCTCACAAGCTAAACCTCTCCCAAGGAACTGTGCTGAGCTCAAAGAGAACACATTCAGCTCACCAGTGCAACTAGCCAAGTGAACTGTTCCCTGAACTGTGCCCTTCAGCACAAATGCCATCCACCCAGTGTTGATAATTGGGGATATAAGAAACACTCTGAATTCCAAATAACAGGGCGTTGTGACAGTTGACTCTGTCCCATTGATAGGATAGGGTTCTATGCAGACAGCAAAGAGGAGTTATAATGAAAACAACCAGGAGGGACGATTTGTTGCCTATCAGATGAACAACAATCCACATTTCTAATGTATGGGGAAACAGGCACGTTCAAGCAGCCTTGTTAGAAATATAAAATAGTAATAGTTTTTTTTTTCAAAGTTGTGTTCATATAAAATATAATTTTCATGGTCTTGAAAGAAGACCTCAGGAACTTATTAAGAGAAATGCTCACTGAGACATCTGCATGCATATGAAGAAGAATGTTAAGAGACTTCTGGGGAAGATGGTGGGGTAGGGAAACTCTAAGTTCACCTCATCCCATTGATACAACCAGATAACATTCATATGGGTATAAATAACCCAGACAACAATGCAAAGTCTGGCAGAAGAAACTCTGCACAGCTAAATACACAGGAGAGGCTGATTGAAGAAGGTAGGAAGGATGGAGATGCAGTCAGGAACTAAACAGACCTGCAAGACTGTTCTCTGGAGGGAAGGATGCCCTGCCCAGAGAGGGGGAGAGAAGCAGACTCTCACACCATGGAGCCCACATGGGGAAAATAAATTCCCATAACAATTGGCTTCAAAAACAAGAAGGCCTGAATTTCACAAGTTGTACAACCAGTGAGACTTAAAACCTGGAACTTTAAAAAATCAGTGCTCCGCTCTGGGATAGCCAGGAGGGTGAGAGGAAACTAAGTCCCTGCCCTTAAAGAGATAGCACAACAAATAGCCCTGTAGAGATACAGCACAGAGGAGCAGTTTGAAAATCACGTGGGGATACACAGGAGGGAGATTGATTTACTAATCTCAGCGCATGAGCTGGAAGGGCAGGGACCTATGGGGACTTCTCCAGGAGCAAAGGAGGTGGTGGGCTCCAGTTCCCTGCCCCAAACCCCTGCATAAGCACACAGCCACGTGTGGGAACCAGCCAGGAAACAGTGAGGGGCTGACATCCCCTACCTAACTTGCTATCAGCACACCCAGCCTTCCTGTATCCCCGTGGACATGCCCTTTGTACCAGAGCCTTGGATCCAGGTCTTTTCCCACAGAAGACCCATGCAAACCTTGCTAACACTGCACATCCAGCTCCATCAAGCCCCCACACTTCTGCAGATCCAACCCCTCCTATACACTCTTGGGTGGAGCACATGGAAAGTGGTGCCACAAGCCTGGCAGTTTGCAAGCAGCCCCAATAGGGGCCAGCGCCATTCCAAAGTGACTTCTGGCATGGGGAGAGGGAACGGTAACCACACAAGACAATCAGACTGTGGCCCCAGCAGTGTGCTGGAGGCAGACAGCAGACATGACTGCAGGCCTCACCCATCAAGGAAAGCTTCTCAGGGGACAAAACAAAGACAGCACCCTCTAGTTTGGTGCTACTGTATCTCATGGAAATGCTGGGTCTGACTCAAATCAATCCCAAGGTGGTCCCAGACTGGCCCACTAACACGACGGGGACCAAACCCTGCCCACAATAGGCAAAGAGAGCCTTTGAGGACAACTGGACTGAAGGAAAAAGTGGCTCAGCCACAAGAGTCAGGTGCATGCAGCACACATAGGAGATACTGCCAAAGCACCAGGTTCTGATAAACAGGGGACACTGCACTTCAGGGCACTATAGGATACTTTCTTCATAAGGCCACACTTTCAAGAGCAGGAGACATAGTTGACTTTCCTAACACAGAGAAACAGACCCAGAGAGTCAGACAAACTGAGGAGACAGAGGAATATGTCCCAAATGAAGGAACAGGACAAAATCATACCCAGGGACCTAAGTGAAATGGGGCTAAGTAATATGTCTGGTGGAGAATTTAAAGTAATGGTCATAAGGATACTCATGGGATGTGAGAGGACCTCAGGACCTTTGTTATCTCTTAACAAAGAGATAGAAAACATAAGAAGGAACCAGTCAGAGATGAAGACGTCAATAAGTGAAATGAGAAATACACAAGATACTATGAGTTGTAGACTAGACAAAGAGGAAGAATGGGTTAGCAACCTGAAGGACAGAATAATGGAAAGCAACCAAACTGAACGGGTGAGAGAAACAAACACAAAATGAAAACAGACTTAGGGAACTCAGTGACACCATCAAGCATAATAATATTTGCATTATAGAGATCCCAGAAGGAAAGGAGAGAGAAAAGTAGACAGGAAACTTATTTGAAGGAATAATAGCTGAAGGAGAACTGGGGAAGGAAATCTGGGGAAGGAGACAGAAATCCAGATCCAGGAGGCACAGAATCAACCCAAAGATGTCTATACCAAGTCACATAATAATGAAAATGGCAAAAGTGGTGATAATGAGAGGATTCAAAAGCAGCAAGAGGAAAGTAAACAATTACATACAAGGGAAACCTCATTAGGCTATCAGCAGATTTTTCAGCAAAAACTTTGCAGGCCAGAACAGAATGACATAAGAGAGAGAGAGAGAGAGAGAGAGAGAGAGAGAGAAGGGAGTGGCATGATATATTCAAAGTGATGAAAGTAATAACCCTACAGCCAAGAATATTCTATCCAGCAAGGCTATCATTCAGAATGGAAGGAGAAATAGAGTTTCCCAGACAAACAAAAGCTTAAGGAATCCACTAAACCAGCTCTACAAGGAATGTAGGAGGGGATGCTTTGACTGGAAAGGAAAGACCTTAAGTAGGACGAGGAAATGTAGGGAGCACAAAAGCAATAAACGTAAGTATATCTGTTAGAACCAGTCAAGGAACTCTTACAATGAAAGAATGTAAAGTATGGCAGCATATACATAAAACTTGGGGTGTGGAGGGAGAGAAGTAAAGAATGGGTTCGAGGGGCGCCTGGGTGGCTCAGTGGGTTGGGCCTCTGCCTTTGGCTCAGGTCACAATCTCAGGGTCCTGGGATTGAGCCCCACATCGGGCTCTCTGCTCAGCAGGGAGCCTGCTTCCCCCCCTCTCTCTCTGCCTGCCTCTCTGCCTACTTGTGATCTCTGTCTGTCAAATAAATAAAATAAAATCTTTAAAAAAAAAAAGAATGGGTTTGAAATTTAAGTCACCATCAACTATAAGCACAAGATGTTACATACAAATTAAATGGTAACCAGAAATTTTTAAAAAGCCAGTAACAGGTATGCAAAAAATAAAGAGAAAGGAATCCAAGTAAATCACTAAATAAAGCCCACTAACTGTGCATGAGGAGAGCAAGAGAAGAAAGGAACAGAGAAGAACCACAAAAACAACCATAAAATGGGTAACAAAATGGCAATAAGTACATACCTATCTCTAGATTTAATGTAAATGGACTAAATGCTCCAATCAAAAGACACAGGGTGACAGAAATGTAAAAAAGCAAGACACACCTATATGCTGCCTAGAAGAGACTCACTTCAGACTTAAAGACACATGCAGATTGAAAGTGAAGTGATGGAGAACCATTTATCATGCAAATGATATGAAAAGAAAGCTAGGCCCACAATACTTATATTGGACAAATTAGACTTAGGCAAGCACTGTCAGAAGGGACAAAGAAGGACATTATATAATCATAAAGGGAACAATACAAGAAGATATAACAATTGTAAATAGTTATGCACCCAACATAGGAGCACCCAAATACAGAAAGCAGCTAATAACAAAACATAAAGAAATCAATTGATAATAATACAATAATAGCAGTGGGCTTTAACACTCTGCTTACATCAATGGATGGGTCACCTGAACAGAAAATCAACAAGGAGACAATGTCTTTGAGTGACACATTGGACCAGATGTATTCAGATATATTCAGATATATTCAGATACATTCAGAACATTCCACCCAAAAGCAGCAGAATACTCATTTTTTGCCAGGTGCACATGGAATGGTCTCCAGAATAGATCACATATTAGGCCACAAAACAGTCTCAACAAATTCAAAAAGATCCAAGTCATGTCACTGCATTTTTTTCCCGGCCACAATGCTATGAAACTAGAGATTAACCACAGGAAAAAATATGGAACTAGCACAAATTCATGGAGGTTAAGTAAATAATGCTACTAAACGATGAATGGGTCAACCAAGAAATCAAAGAGGAAATAAGAAAATCATGGAGACAAATGAAAAAGAAAACACAACAATCAAAAATCTTTGGTATGCAGCAAAAGCTCTTCGAAGGAGGAAGTTTATAGCAATACAGTCCTACCTCAAGAAGCAAGAAAAACTTTAAAGTAAAGAATCTAACCTTAAACCTACAGGAACTAGAAAAGAAGAGCAACAAAACCCCCAAACCAGTAGAAGGAAGGAAATAATAAAGATTAGAGCAGTAACTAGAAATAGTAACTAAACAAACAAACAGACAAACAAACAAAAAATACCCAATAGAACAGATTAATGAACCTGGGAGTTGGCGCTTTGAAAAGATCAACAAAAGTGGCAAGTCTTTAGCCAGACTCATCAAAAAAAGAGGGAAGTCCAAATAAACAAAATCACAAATGAAAGAGGAGAAATAACAACCGACATCACAAACATGCAAAGGATTATAAGAGAATATTATGAAAAATTACATCTCAACAAATTGGACGACCTGGAAGATGGATAAATACCTAGGAATATATAACCTCCCAAAACTGAATCAGGAAGAAATAGAAAATGTGAACAGACCAATTAGACAGATTAACAACAATGAAATGGAATCAGTAATCAAAAAACTCCCAACAAACAAAAGTCCAGGACCAGATGGCTTCACAAGTGAATTCTATCAAACATTTAAAGAAGAATTAGTACCTGATCTTCTCAAACTATTCAAAAAAAAAAAAAGAAGAGGAAGGAAAGCTTCCAAATTCATTCTAGGAGGCCAGCATTACCCTGATACCAAAACCAGATAAAGACATTACCAAAAAAGAGAACTACAGGTCAATGTCTCTAATGAATATAGGTGCAAAAATCCTCAACAAAATATTATCAAAGTGAATCCAACAAATACATTTAAAAAAGAAATCATTCACCACAGTCAAGTGGGATTCATTCCGGGGCTGCAAGAGTGGTTCAATATTTGCAAATCAGTCAACGTGATGCACCATATTAATAGAAGAAAGGATAAGAACCAAGCGATCAGAATTGCTCATAGTAGCCACGTTGGCCATGAGTTTATTGCAGCAGGCTTCGGCCACTGCAGTGGCTGCTCTCTTTGGCCACTTGCTTAGCACTCAGCATCACTTCAGCATCTGACTCTTGATTTTGGCTCAGGTCATGATCTCAGGGTTGTGAGATCGAGCCCCACGATGGGCTCTGTGCTCAGTGTGGAGTCTGCTTGAGATTCTCTCTCTCCTTCTCCCTCTGTACCTCCCCCCTCCTTCCCTCTCAAAAAAACATTTGTCATGTTAAAAAAAAATTGGACAAATAGGAATTTGTGGACTCCTATAGGTATAACTTTGAAAATATAATGTTTTATTTGTTTGTTATTTGGAAGTTAGGGAAGTCTAGTGGTGCTCAATGTCAGGAAATACAGTAGTTTACATACCCATGTCTGTATTGTCTATACGTAGATCATTCACAGGAAATTCAGAATGTCAAATTATATAGATATTGTACTAACTATATAAACCAATAACATCTTAATAAACAAATTATCAGTGAAAAAAAAGAGAGAGAGAGAACCATATGATCATTTCATTGGATGCAAAGAAAGCATCTGACAAAGTACAAGATCCATTCATGATTAAAACGTTCAACAAAGTTGGCTTAGAGGGAAGATACCTCAACATAATAAAAGCCATATAAGTAAAACCCACAAAGAACATCATACTCAATGTGGAAAAACAGAGTTTCCCATTAGGGTCAGAAACAAGGCAAGAATGACCACTCTCACCACTCTTATTCAGTCTAGTAGTAGAAGTCTTAGCTGCAGCCATCAGACAAGAAACGGGATACACAGTACTGGAAGCCCTAGCTGCAGCCATCAGATGAGAAAAGGGAATGCAAGGTACCCAGGTCGGTAAGAAAGAAGTAAGACATTCACTATTTGCAGATAACATGATACTGTATATAGAAAGCCCTGGGGCGCCCGGGTGGCTCAGTTGGTTAAGCCACTGCTTTTGGCTCAGGTCAGGATCCCAGAGTCTCGGGATCAAGTCCTGCATCGGGCTCCCAGCTCTGTGGGGAGTCTGCTTCTCCCTCTGACCTTCTCCCCTCTTACATTCTCTCTTTCACATAAATAAATAAAATCTTAAAAAAAAAAAGAGAAAGCCCTAAAGACTCTACCAAAACACTTCTAGAAATGACAAATGAATTCAGTGAGGTCTCAGAATACAAAATCAATGCACAGAAATCTGTCGCATTTCTATACACCAATAATGACGCAGCAGAAAGAGAAATTAAGAAAACAATCCCATTTACAATTGCACCAAAAAATAGTAAAATACCTAAGAATAAACTTAACCAAGGAGATGAAAGACCTGTACTCTGAAAACTATAAAACACTGATGAAAGAAATTGAAGACGACACAAACAAATGGGAAAACATTCCATGCTCAAGGATAGGAAGAACGAATATTGTTAAATTGTCCATACTGTCCAAAGCAATCTACAGATTTAATGCAACGGCTGTCAAAATACCAACAACATTTTCCGCAGAACTCAAGCAAACAATCCTAGAATTTGTATGGAACCACAAAAGACTCAGAATCGCTGAAACAATCCTGAAAAGAAAAGTAGAGCTGGAGGTATCATAATTCCAGACTTCAACTTATACTACAAAGCTGCAGTAGTCAAAACAGTATGGTACTGGCACAAAAATAGACACATAGATCAGTGGCACAGAATAGGGAGCCCAGAAATAATCCCATGACTATATGGCCAACTGATCTTTGACGAAGGAGGCAAGAGTATCCAGTGGGAAAATACCCACTGGGAAATATCCAGTGGGGGGGGAAATTTTGTTTCCTGACAAATGGTGTTGAAAACTGGACAGCTACATGCAAAAGAATAAAACCAGACCACATTCTTACATCCTACACGACGACAAACTCAAGATGGATTAAGGACGTATATGTGAAACCTGAAATTGTAAAAGCCTTAGAAGAGAGCACAGACAGTAATTTCTCTGACACCAGCTGTAACATCTTTTTTTCTTTTCTTCCCCCCCCCCCAGATATGTCTCTTGAGGCAAGGGAAACAAAAGCAAAAATGAACTATTGGTACTACATCAAAACAAAAAGTTCCTACACAGCAAAGGAAACAGTCAGCAAAACTAAAAGACAACCTACTGAATGGGAGAAGATATTTCCAAATGATATATCTGGTAAAGACTTAGTATCCAAAATACATAAAGAACTCATACAACTCAACACCCAAAAGACAACTAATCCAATTAAAAATGGGTGGAAGACATGAACAGACATTTCTCCAAAGAAGACATACAGAGGACCAACAGACACCTGAAAAGATGCTCAGAAATGCAAATCGAAACCACAGTGAGAGAGCACCTCACACCTGTCAGAATGGTTAAAAAAACAAAAACAAAACCAAAACAAAACCACAAGAAATGACAAGTGTTGGCAAGGACGTGGAGAAAAAGGAACCCTTCTGCACTGCTGGTGGGAATGCAAACTGGTGCAGCCAGTGTGGAAGACAGTATGGAGGTTTGTAAGAAAAATAAAATAAAAAAGTACTACCATATGACCCAGTAATTCCACTGCTGGTTATTTGCCTCAAAGAATACAAAAACACTAATTAAAAAAGATACATGCACCCTGATGCTTATTGGCACATTATTTACAATAGCCAAATTATGGCAGCAGCCTGTGTCCATCGATAGATGAATGGATAAGAAATTACACACACACACACACACACACACACACACACACACACACACAGGAATATTACTCAGCCATAAACGTGAATGAAATCTTGCCATTTGCAGCGACATGGATGGATCTAGAGAGTATAATGCCAAGCAGAATGAGTCAGTCAGAAAAAGAAAAATGCTGTATGATTTCATTCCTATGTGGAATTCAAGAAACAAAACCAATTAGCAAAGGGAAAGAGAGCGAGAGCAAGAGAGAGAGAGAGAGAGAGAGGAGAGACAAACCGAGAAACAGACTCTTAATTATGGAAAACAGAAGCTTATCAGAGGGGAGGTGAGCGAAGGAGATGAACGGGATTAAGAGCACACTTATCATGGGGGCGCCTGGGTGGCTCAGTGGGTTAAAGCCCCTGCCTTCAGCTCAGGTCATGATCCCAGGGTCCTGGGATCAAGCCCCACATCGGGCTCTCTGCTCAGTGGGGAGCCTGCTTCCTCCTCTCTCTCTCTGCCTGCCTTTAAAAAAAAAAAGCACACTTATCATGATGAGCACTAATGTTCAGAATTGTTGAATCACTATATTGTACACCTGAAACAAAGAGAACACTACATGTTAACTGTACTGGATTTAAAACTACAAAAAAAGGGGCGCCTGGGTGGCTCAGTGGGTTAAAGCCTCTGCCTTCGGCTCAGGTCATGATCCCAGGGTCCTGGGATCGAGCCCCACATCAAGCCCCACATCGGGCTCTCTGCTCCACAGGGAGCCTGTTTCCTCCTCTCTCTCTGCCTGCCTCTCTGCCTACCTGTGATCTCTGTCTGTCAAATAAATAAATAAAATCTTAAAAAAAATAAATAAACTACAAAAGATAGCCATTTGTATGTCTTCATTGGAGAAGTGCCTGTTCATATCTTCTGCCCATTTATTGATATGATTGTCTGTTTTGTGTGTGTTGAGTTTCAGGAGTTCTTTATAGATCCTAGATATCAATCTTTTGTCTGTACTGTCATTTGCAAATATCTTCTCCCTTTCTGTGTGTTGCCTCTTTGTTTTCTTGACTGGTTCCTTTGCTGTGCAGAAGCTTTTGATTTTGATGAAGTCCCAAAAGTTTATTTTCTCTTTTGTTTCCTTTGCCTTTGGAGACATATCTTGAAAGAAGTTGCTGTGGCTGATATCGAAGAGATTACTGCCTATGTTCTCCTCTAGGATTCTGATGGATTCTTGTCCCACGTTGAGGTCTTTTATCCATTTTGAGTTTATTTGTGTACGGTGTAAAAGAATGGTCGAGATTCATTCTTCTACCTATAGCTGTCCAGTTTTCCCAGCACCATTTATTGAAGAGACTGTCTTTTTTCCACTGGATATTTTTTCCTGTTTTGTCGAAGATTATTTGACCGTAGAGTTGAGGGTCCATGTCTGGGCTCTCTACTCTGTTCCACTGGTCTATGTGTCTGTTTTTATGCCAGTACCATGCTGTCTTGGTAATCACAGCTTTGTAGTAAACTTGAAATCAGGTAACGTGATGCCACCAGTTTTATTTTTGTTTTTCAACATTTCCTTAGCGATTCGGGGTCTCTTCTGATTCCATACAAATTTTAGGATTGTTTGCTCCAGCTCTTTGAAAAATACCAGTGGAATTTTGATCGGAATGGCATTAAAAGTATAGATTGCTCTAGGCAGTATAGACATTTTAACAATGTTTATTCTTCCGATCCAAGAGCTATCAGACACAGGAAAAAATGTTCATCATCACCATCAGGGAGATTCAACTTAAAACCACATTGAGATACCACCTTACACCAGTTAGAATGGCCAAAATTAGCAAGACAGGAAACAACCTGTGTTGGAGGGGATGTGGAGAAAGGGGAACCCTCTTACACTGTTGCTGGGAATGCAAGTTGGTGCAGCCACTTTGGAGAACAGTGTGGAGATTCCTCACGAAATTAAAAATAGAGCTTCCCTATGACCCTGCCATGGCACTACTGGGTATTTACCCCAAAGATACAGATGTAGTGAAAAGAAGGGCCATCTGTACCCCAATGTTTATAGCAGCAATGGCCACGGTTGCCAAACTGTGGAAAGAACCAAGATGCCCTTCAACAGACGAATGGGTAAGGAAGATATGGTCCATAGACACTATGGAGTATTATGCCTCCATCAGAAAGGATGAATACCCAACTTTTGTAGCAACATGGCCGGGACTGGAAGAGATTATGCTGAGTGAAATAAGTCAAGCAGAGGGAGTCAATTATCATATGGTTTCACTGATTTGTGGAGCCTAACAAATAGCATGGAGGACAAGGGGAGTTAGAGAGGAGAAGGGAGTTGGGGGAAATTGGAAGGGGAGGTGAACCATGAGAGACCATGGACTCTGAAAAACAATCTGAGGGGTTTGAAGCAGCGGGGGGTTGGGAGGTTGGGGGAACCAGGTGGTGGGTATTGGCGAGGGCACGGATTGCATGGAGCACTGGGTGTGGTACAAAAACAATGAATACTGTTATGCTGAAAATAAATTAAAAAAATGATTAAATAAAAAGGCACAGATCCATTTTTTTTTGCTTATATAGGCATATACCTATTTATCCAGAGGTCTCAAAGCATAAAAATGAAAATGATCTTGCTGTTCCAGTCATCTAGAGCTTTTTACTCTTCATAGAAAGAGGCTGCACTTTCTGTCTGGATACCTCACACAGGCACCCTTGGGAATGTCCCCTTTCCTTTTTTTTTTTCAACTTTTAAATTCTTAATCTTTTTTATTATGTTGAGTTACCCAGTGTATACTACGTCATTTAGTTTTCGATGTAGTGTCCAACGATTCATTAAGTGTGTATAACACCCAGTGCTAATCACAACAGGTGCCCTGCTTAATACCCATCAGCGGGTTACCCCACGCCCCTCCTCCTCCCCTCTGTAACCCTCAGTTTGTTTCCCGGAGTCCAGAGTCTCTCATGGTTTCTCTTCTCTCTCTCTGATTTCTTCCCCCTTTCTACTCAGATGTCCCAAAAGCTCTCTGGTGGATTTCCACCACAGCCCCTCCCTCCCATTTTCCTGCTCAGCGCTGTTCAAACTGCAGTTTAGACTTTTGTCACCAGGTGGCACCAACGTACTTCCCCCGTCAATTTCTCCGCAAAGAGGTTTGTTTATTCAAGAAACAAGAAAATACAACACCTTCCTTTAAGACCCCGCTTGTGAACCAATGAATAGAATATTTTAAATTCTGCCTGATAGAACTGATGGGTGTAAAACCAATGAATAGAATATTTTAAATTCTGTCTGATAGAACTGATGGGTGTGAAAGAAGACTGTAAAACAAAACAAAACACACCTATACTCTAGGACATGCATAAGATGAAACACAAGTGACAGTAGTGCACCATGGCAGTAGGTGGCAGGTGGGCTAAGGGCAGGGCAGGACAGGTGGGAGGTGTCTGAGAGAGAATGGGGAGCTGGAGCGGTGTCTGGGCAGCCTGTACAGGAGTGGGGTGGTGGAGGGTGAAAGCCCTGATCTCTGGGAGGGACACCCCACAGTGTGGACATGTCAGCCTGCACTGAGGAGAGAAGAAATACATCGATAAACAAGACGTAGATTTGGGGCCCACAGCAAATGGAACTGCTTTAATGCACATGTGAATTTTCTCAACAGAATCTATGTATCTCAGTAAACGAAGGATTCCAAGAATTTTCTCATTCTTTGCAAACTGTGCTGGGTTCATCTGAGAAAGAAAAATGGAGATGGATGCCACTTGGTGGTCACAGCTCGGATTGCAGCTCTGAGGCACGGACCAGGGGGTTTCAGCAAGGAGGAGGGAAAGATAAAGTTTGTGATCTTGGCTGAATGGTTTCAGCCAGAGTTTTCGGGAATTTTTCGCTTCATGGCAGTAATTCCTCAGTGCGTATCATTTTCTGGGGTATTTAAATCTGAGATCAGAATCCATCCCCTGTGTGAACTGAATATAGAGTCACACTTGTGAGGTAGGGGTGATTGAGCCAGAGGAGGCATAGAAACACACATACACAGAGTCAATTCAACTTTGAAATTGACTTCATTCTCCTATAAAATTGAATATAATGAGTGCTTATGAAGTGAGGAATGTATGTGCACATACATGTGCACAACTGTCTTCATTGTTGAAAGGGACTTTGGGGTGAATACCCACGGGGCCACAATATCAGGGGAGTGTAAAATGCCCAATTCTCAAGCCTTGGAAACCCATCTTCTAAAAGCAGTCCTGTTCTGTGTCCTCTAGAGAGGGTGAAGGATGGGAACTCATTTCCATCCTGCCATTTATCTGGAGAGGTGATGTATGTAGGTTCTGTGAACCTGAGATTTGCCACCTGAGAAGTGGGACCCAGGAGACATTTGTCACACAACTGTCCCACGTGTGGGGGGGAGGGATGAGAGAACCTGGTCAGAATTTTATGGCAAGTAGTGGGACTTCAGGGGCCCTTTTGAAGTTGAGATGCAGCAGTAGAGGCTGGCTGAGCTTCAGGGCTAAGACAGGCATGGTGAAAAGGTATTTCTCATTGTTTCTCCTGATGAAAATATAGATATTTTTATGAAGGAAGCAAATATTTCTCTGATATGCCTTGAGCTTAAAGTCTTAGAGACAGAAGGATCCCTAGCTTCTTGGGTGAATCAGAAGCTTATAAGCAATACTCGACATCAGGCTCCTCAGCAGACCCTAAAGCAGTTCCCCATGCTGGGAAGATGGGCCTGCTTGTTTGTTTATTGTTTGTTTGTTACTTTGCCTGTTTTGCAAGTGACACACAATATTGTAGTAGTTTTAGATGTACAATATAGTGATTCAACAATTACATACATTACAAAATGCTCAGTACTATAAGTGTAGTCACCATCTGCCACCACACAATGTTATCCAAATATCATTGACTATATTCCCTATGCAACACTTTTCACCCCCGTGACTTACTTATTTTATAACTGCAAATTTGTATCTCTTAATCATCTTCATGTATTTTGCCCATCCTCTCACTCCTCCCCACTGGCAACCACCAGTTTTTTCTCTGTATTGTTGAGTCTGTTTCTGTTTTGCTTTGTTCATTTGTTTTCATCTTTTAGATTCTAAATATAAGTGAAATTGTAGGGCATCTATTTTTCTGACTTGTTTTACTTAGTATAATGCCCTCTAAGTCCATCCATGTTATTGTGAATGGCAAGATTTCATTCCTTTTTATGGCTGAGTAATATTCCACTGTGTGTGTGTGTGTGTGTGTATAATGCATGTAACACACACACACATACACACACGTCACACCTTCTTTATCCATTTATCTATCGATGGACACTTGGGATGCTTCCATACCTTGCCTGTTTTAATTAGTGATGTAGTAAGACAGGCCTGTTTTTAACTCACCTGGAGACCTCAGTGATAGAGCACATCAGGGCAGCAAGGTGTGGTGTTTGCCTAAACTGCTGTTCCTGGACTGCTCTATCGATTAATACATTCTATGGGAGTATTCTAGACAAGTCCTGGAGTCACCATCACAGGAGTCTTCAGATCATGCATTACCCAATCATGTCACACTTGAATTTCAGTCAACAGCTGTCTCCCCGAGAGGGAGAAAACCAAGATTTACTAACATTTCTTCAACATACAATTGACCATTCTTTCCTTCACTTTTAACTACATATATTTGGGCTTCAAACCCACACTGTCCATCCAAAGCATTTCACTAATTTTGTAGTGTAAATAAGAGGGTAAGAAGGAAAGAGGGTGAATCTGGAAAAGTCAAGGGTTAAATTTGAAACAAAGTAACTCCTTCACCTTAACTTTTAAGCTTGCTCAAACTTCAGGGCATTGAAGATTAAAATATAATCCCTCATCTGACCCCTAATTCCCATGCAGGCTTAAGCCTCTCACTCTGTCTCTCCAACTCCCCACCTCTCTGTCTCTCTCTCCGCCTTCAAAATCAAAGTTTCAGAAAGAGATTTTTACATTCCCTGGTAACACATTCTTTACTTCCCACTGAATTCTTATCTGACTGCTTCTGTCCTCATGATTGCAATGACGTGCTCTCACCAAGGTCACAAGCCACCATATTCTCACTAGGTCTAGATTATTGTATAAGTATATTAACATACTGAATATTAATTTTACTGACCTCCTCATAATGGTGCTGTGAGCACTGGCTTTGACAAGACATTTTAAAAATTCTTGGTAATAAGAAATTTTAGCTGTATTTGTTTCATTTCAGGTATGTTTATTGACTTTACTATATCCATAGGCATGAAGAAGAAAATAGGATATCATCTGAAGATTATTCACAATGGCATGTGGGATATGGTGTAGTGAGTGTATTAGTTGCCTAGGGCCCCATAAGAAATCTCCAGAAATTCCGTGGTTTGAGATAATCAAAAATGTGTTCTCTCATAGTTCTGAAGACCAGAAGCCTCAAATCAGGGTGTCAGGGAGGGCCATGATCCCTCTGAACGCTCTAGGGCAAGATTCATCCTTGACTCTTCCAGTGTCTGGTGGTTCCTGGCTTCCCGTGGTCTGTGGCAGCAGACGTTCTTCAAATGGTCTTCTTCCCTGTGTGTGAAATCTCTCTCTTGTTTCTAAGGACAACAGTCATTGGACTCAGGGACCACTCTAAATCGAAGATGATTTTATCTCAAGATCCTTTAACTACATGTGCACAG